>NC_044907.1:24595505-24913771 GCF_001633185.2 Quercus lobata | reverse complement strand
TCCCATGTGTAAGTTTAGAAATTCCAATTTCACATTGATACTAGAACTCCAAGCAAATCGTGTTCAAAGTTGAATTTTATTACTATTTCAAATGTTTTCTACTGTTCCACTGGTTTGTGTTAGTGAATCAGCAAACTTGAATAGGCTTCTATATTTGGACCGGTCCACCCGGTTGTTGGCTCCAAACTTGAATATGCTGCAGGACCAGAGGATCTCCATTGTTTCAAACTAAAGAAGCAAATATGGGGACAGTTTCAAATGAACCTTGTTTATATAGATATACTTTCTCCTAGGTGAAAGGCTTTATTTTCGTTTCTCTTTTATATATATGTGAAAATAAACACTCCACAGTTAGAATTAAACATCCAAGAGCAATATAGACAAAGCAAGAGAGGTATGTACTCATTTTATTCAAAGTGCTATACATGATTTAGTAGCAATGGAACTTTTGATATTTCTGTTGTATGAGCATTTGGTTAGCCTTGGTGTTGCTGTTGCATGTTGGATCTGATGATTGTACTAACTTTCATTGTATCCTTGACTTTAGTTTAAATCAACTAGTCTCATTTTTTTTGATAGTTAGGTCAACTAGTCTCATGTTATTGCATTATTCCAGATTTTCTGGCTAGTGCTCCATGGGGGCTCCATAGCTGTAGCTTGCTCTGGCATTTGGAATTTCATTCTACATTAGATCACCAATTGTGTCTTTTAGTATGACCCCCTTTGACAATCATAACAACACTCCATGTGCAACAGAAACATACTGCTTTAGTTACATTGCTAGAATGATAAGTATATCACTCTTTCTCAATATGATGGCTGGTATACTGGTCTGCCAGTAGCTCTATATGAGTGACCAATAAGCCTGACCTTTTAAGTTTTGGAACTCGTTTAGAGTTCCAGGAATGTGTTATATATATATATATATATATATATATATATATTAAATAGGTGTCCCTTTGTGCTATATTCTCATTTTTTTAATGCCAAGGCTGCCTATATATATGTTATGTACATAATACGTATGCTGCCACCACTTCATTAAAATGGTTTGCCTATTTAAATTTGTTGTGTTTCCCCTGTCCAGTAAGTGAGCCAAAATTTGTCATATCAATAGAGTTCAAAAAATACTCATGCACGGGCTGGTGTTGGACCAATTAAAACCAATACAGTTAATACAGTTGTTACATACAATTTTCTTAGCTAAATAATGGTTTGACAGAATGCTATAGTTAAATTTGGACTTTGAATATGATTTTCTTTCATTTTCTGTCATTGTCTTAGTTTTGTTACTATTGTGTTTATTATTATTAAGCTTTACAAGGTTCAATGTTGTTGATTGCAGTTGAGTTATTTTTAGTGTGATGTCTAGTTCAAAGAGATCCTACCTTTTTAGATTTTTTAATATTAACAACATCAACATTCTCTAACTTGTTTTATATTGCAATGGTCAAGGATGTAGTCATAAGATTTTACAACCAAAGATTTGTGAGAATAGTACTTAGAATTTTTTTTCTATTCTAAAACAGTTCAGTTCAGTTAAGTTCAGCTTTTATTCCTATTATGAGCCTCTAAAAGGGTCATTTGGTATTGCTATTTCTATGGAAAACCATTTTGCAAGCTAAAGTTCCTCAAGAAGGGTTTTTTTTTTTTTTTGGTTTGAACAGCTGCATTTGGAATGATCCTTCCTATCAGATGAGGAAATTTAAAGAGGATAAATACCACTTATTCCAAAAGCTTAAGTTGATAGAAAGGATGCTTTTAATCACTTAACCATTATTCTAACACTCTCTCTCCCATGTGAGTCATCACTCCCTCTCAATAACTGGGGCTCAACATGTGGAATTTTAACTGTAAATGGGAGAAAGTAGAGTAGAGATAGAATTTGAACTCAGAATCACCTAATCTGATATCATGATTGATAAGCTATGACTTGTCACAAAAACTTAAGCTGTAAAGAATTGGTGAATACAATCACTTAACCATTATTCTAACAAAAGAGAAGGGAGATTATTATAGATCGGTTGTGTATGCGTAGGAGGGTAGGTGAAGCAATTGACCATCTTTTTACTTCTCTGCTTGGTTGCATAGGACCTTTGGTTGTTAGAGTTCATGTTCATGTTGTACTGAGTATAACTGAATGTAACAGCTTCTTTACTTAATCAAGGTAACCCTTTCATCTTACTGCAAAGTTCGTTTGATGTTATAACTAATAAGTCTCATTGTGAGTTTATTGGAGAGGTCTTCTAGTCTGGTGGAATCCCTGTCTTTCAAGTTACAACCTTCTGTCAACTGATATCTGTTGGATGTATAAAGGTTTAGGAAAATGGATATATTTTTACTGTGTTTTGTTTTATCTAGTGATGAATGTTGCTGCCACTTTTTTCAATTTTCAATGTGCTTTATAGTTTTATAATCCTAAATTTATTAATCTGTTAGGTACATGATTCTTTCAAACCGAGCTAAAGCAATGTGTACCAATTTTGGGAAGCTAGTTCGTCTCAATGACAATAAATATATCTTTGTAAGAGTAGGGATCATGCTTCATGGAAAGCATAGTTTCTACACCAAATTCTCAAAATTATTCAAGGTAAGATTAGTTCACTCTAATTGATATCTTGACTTGAAGTCCATATTATATCTCCTTGACTATATTTGTTTAACTGGCCTCTCTCTGGTCATCTTTTCTTGGTCACCTAGCTTTTGCATGATTACAAAACTATATTGATAATTTTTTTAATTAGTGCCTGGAAATGAGTGTTGTTTCTTTAACTGACCTAATAACCTATGCAAGGATCATTATTGAATTCTGAAGTATGAACTTGTATGCTAGATTTAGAAGCCTCATTACCTCTTGTAGCTAGTGTGTTTTGAGAGCTAGAATTAAATAGTACAAGAACTAGGTTGTCTTTTGGATATGTTTGATCTTGATGCAAAGGGTTTCCAAAAGTTCTGAACATTGAACTATAGTAATTATGAAGTTCTTTCTGAGTAGAGCATAGTAGTCAGATCATGGAGGAAGTGGAGCACTTGATTGGGAATCTTTAAGAAAATTTTTGGTAGTTGTCTCCTTGATGGTAGACTATTTTTACTTAAAATCTTGATTCTTTACAGAATTCACCGACTCCTTAAATTTTAGCTTCTCTAACCTTCAAACTCTGTAAACAAAATGATTGAAGAACAAAGAGGAAGGTTTGACTATCAATTTTTATTCCTGTAGCAAGATTAAGCAACTAAAAAAAAAGGACATGACATGGTAAATGACATAAACATGAGGCATGGTATGAGTCAATCTATGCAAGCCAACAAAGCAAATTGCAAAAGTAGACTTGATGGAAATAGGAAATTGGGATGAACTAATATACCTCTTATTTTGTACTTTTCTGTGTGTATTTCAGAATAAAAATTAAATTTTATTTCGTATATATTAAGTTATGTAGCCAAAATTTCTAAAGTTTTTTTTTTTTTTTTTTTTTTTTTTTTTTTTTTTGTGTTGCATATTTTTATATCATACCATAGTTGATCTGTTTTTAGAAATACCCAGCTGTTTCATTGGTTATAGACCATTAATGTGGTTCCCCTCTTCATAATTTTAGTTTTTCATTTATTAAAATGGAAAGAAATAAGCTTTGTAGCAAAAATCAAACATTTAGGCTATGGATATCACATATTTAATTTGTTCATGTGCTGCACAACACTACTAAGAAAGTTACCATAGAAGCAACATCTGATATCAAACCTGCCTCACCCTCCAATATCTCCCTAAAAGATCTAGACCTCACTTGAATTTCAATAAACTGAATTCTCTTAACCATAACTTCATAAATTCACTTGATTTTTGCCTATCTACCCCTCCCTACAAGTTTTCCATTGCAATCTTGTCTTGATTTCAAGGTTAATTACAAAGCATTATATGATCACTTTGAAAAGAAATAAAATTACAGAGCATATGCAACCGGGATTGTGAAGCTCATGATCTGGAACCAAGCATACTTGGTGGCGTGAGAGATTTCATCAAGTCATGATGGTTGACCTCCAAGCTATTGGTAGCATTAGAAGGCTCAACAACTAGAATTACAACACGTGGTCAACTTGCTTGGACTTGTTAATACAAGATTTGTGGGAGATTGTGACTAGTAGCAAAACCACACCTCCTGAAAATGTTGAAGCATTTTGGAAGTGGAAGGTTAAAGCTGGGAATACGATATGTTTGCACTCGAGACTAGTGTCAAGGAAGAGATGTTGGAGCACATCAGGTGAATGTGTAGACACACCAAAAGCAGCATGGGACACATTTGCGACACTATTTTCAAAGAAAAATGATGTGACACTACAGTTGCTTGAGAATGAGTTAATGTCAGTGGTGCAGCAAGATTTGATGAACACTTGTTACACCAAAATATAGTTTTTGTTGTGAAATCTCTTAATTAAATCCCGCATCAAATATTTTTTATTCAAGATGCAAAATCTTTGAATTAGATCCAGCATCAAATATAGGATAATTATTCATGAGTTGAGACTTAAATATAGAAGTTTTGTAGCTCACTGATCTTAGATTCTTGGAGAGAAAAGATTAAGGATAAATTGGATAGCGTATGGAGCCATTTGCCGTTATCTACTTACCACCGCATACCTTGCTTAATAATTCTATGAAAATTGAGCATGTCTCAAAAAAATTGGTTTATAAAAGCTATACCTATAAAGGAGTGCAGTTCAAAACTAATTAATTAACCAAATACGGTCCACATGAAAAGTTTCAAAGAGTGCATTTACAAATTTTATTACATTAGTTTTACAAATTAATATCACAACTTTTAAGCAATTTGGCCTACAATCTTGGTTTTGGACTGATCTATATTCAGGTCTCAATTCATGAATAATTTTCCTTCATAGTATTGATTTAGAAACATGTGATGCAGAATCTAATTCAAAGATTTCGCAAAATAGAGACTTTACCTTGGAAAAATATTAAGTGAAAGCCAGATAATTTTTCTTTGAAAATAGTATTGCAAAGGTGCCATGCTGCCTTATACCGGTGTGTCTGCACACTCGCCTGAACAACATTAACTCATTCTCAACATTAACACCCTTCTACATAGACACAACCTACACTCACGGCAACGCACTAGATGGACACCCCACTCCACAAATACACACTTCACTTTTGTAGGACACATTGACAATCTTAACTAAGACTTGATGATTATGCTACTTGGTTCCTATTTATACTTGCTGAAGGTCGATTAAGTAACGAAATTGAAGCTTCTAGCTTCATTTATTTAATTTCTGTCAGTACACCCTTTTCTTATTTCTTTCACAAGGCAGCTTCTAGAACTTTAGGCAAATTGTGGTTGAAATTTAATTGTCTAGGGAAGTTTCTAGAGAAAGTATGAGAAATGTTTTGTAGATATTTCCAGAGTGCGCAAGAGAGAGAAAATCCTGGAATATGAGAGTGATTTTTCTAGAAGGAGAGAGGCTGTTAATTTCTAACTTGGTAATTCATGACTATATTCTTTCAAAAAAAAAAAAAAAAAATTCATGACTATATATAAAGGTCAATGTACATTTGGAGCTTGAAAAATTTTCTTAAATATTTTTTATCAGAGTATAATAAAATAGTGTTTCCTTCTATCACATTCATGATGAGCCCATCATGAATGTAATATGTGGAACCCGTCATGAATGTAAGAGAAGAAAACACCATTCACCGTGCTCTGGGAGTACTTAAAAACGGCTAGCCCGGAAAATTTTTAAATACGCCTTGAAGTTTAAGCTACAACAATGGATCAAGTGGCAGTTTCTTTTGCCAAGGACGTGGGTGTATGGAAAGCCACATAAACTTGAAAGTGATTCTAATTAAATTGGTGTGCATAGCCCTGCAAGGTACTACAGAGGCTGCCACATTCAAAGACTGGATTTAAGTTGAGCAAATAACATACAAAACTTACATTATTAGATCATATCCGTACATAAACACTATAAAAATGAAATTCCATTGACGCCAATTGTTATATATTTTAGTGGAGAAAAAAGACAATAATAGTAATCTATATGAAATTAAGCTCATTTAAAAATCGAGTCACGTTTACAGCACCAAAGATATCTAGAATACAAATATATACTCTTACAACTCATTAGGAAGATAGTTCAAAGAATGCTATTTGAAAGCTTGAAAAGTGCCATGTTTCAGATTATTTTTATGATCAAATTATGAGTTAAGATTATTATTTTTTTTAAAACTGTCTTGGTTCAACAAATAAAAATCACTGTTCATACAGATCTTAGCTCTTTTTATTTATACTACTAATAATAGGATTCTCTTGTTTCGTCTTCAATTTTTGGTGTAGCAAAATATTCTCATACAAATTTTGAAATAACATACACTTTAGTTATTATTTTTTTTAAAATTGTCTTGGTTCAACAAATAGAAATTACTGTTCATACATATCTTAGCTCTTTTTATCTATTCCCTTGTTTTGTCTTCAATTTTGGTGTTGCAAAATATCCTCATACAAATTTTGAAATAACATACACTTTAGTTTATTATTTTTTCCAACAAAAAAACAAAAAAGGTTAAAAGAGTAATACTATCTCACGTACCAAAAAAAAAAAAAAAAACCAAAACAAAACGTTTTTCTCATTAAAACCGTTATTCTCATTTGCATTCAAATATCTAACACCTATCTGTATTTGTTATCTAATGGAATTCAAATACTTCAATTATATTTATATTAAAAAACAAAAAACAAAATTACTTCTTCCAAAAAATACTTACTACGTAAAAATTACCAATTCTTATCTTGTATTTAAATGTCTAATTTATATATGTATTTGTTATCTATTTAAATTCAAATACTTCGTATTTTTTATTATTATTATTTTTTATCTTCCCCACTCCTCCTACAACTTATGACATTATCTCTATCTCATTTTTAAATATTATTTTATGTTACCTTACCTTTTTTTTTTTTTTAAAAAAAAAAAATACAGTTTTAAACATTATAACACTAAACTAAAATCATAATTAGATAAAAAAATAGTATTATTTCACACTCAAAATGAGTCTAGCGAGTAATAATATAAATATGATGTAAAATCAATTACTTTCGTGCTAATATGAAATCCCATTTGGGTTCCCATAGTATTTATCCCTTGCCTTCATTTCCGGTTCCTTTAAAATCCTCTCAATATTTTGGCTCTCCCCCTCTCCATCTGAAACTTTGTTTCCCTAGCTAACACTTTCTCCCTAGCTCTCAAAACCATCCTTCTTTTTCTTTTGTTTTTGTAGAGATATCAATTCAATGGCTAACAAAGACAAAGATCAGAACAACAATGCCACCGGAGTTATAGAGATGTGTCATCACATAGAAAATTTGCTTCGAGAGTGAAGGAAAACGATGAAGAATCTTATTAAAAGTACCAAAGGAAGTGGAAGCTTTAAAGGTGAGACTTGAGTCACTGAAGAAAGATCTAGAAGCTATTGGACAGATGTTCAATGAGTCGATGAGGAAGCACTTTGAAGGAAAAAAATTGTGTGATCTTGAATTTGGTAAATCTCTTAATATATGAAAATTCCATGAGCCCAAGGGATCACTCTCAGTCACAGTCAACCATGCAGAGTCAACTAGGTGAGTCAACTCGGAACCATGCACAGAGATATAATTCTTGCACGAGTGATATAATTCTTGCACGAGGTTTCTTCATTTCTACCACTTATATTTATGTTTATTGTAATGTTGATCAATGAATAAATCATTTCAATATAAAGGTGTAATGAAAATGTTGTGAGCACTATTTAATTAAGTATTTTAGAATAATTTAAAGGATTATGTTGTGGAAATCCCAATCTCCAAGAGCTATCATAATGAAATAAAATAATAGATTAGAACCCACCATGATTAAAAGTAAAGGTGTTGATTGTGTTTAACAATTAATATATATATATATAGAGAGAGAGAGAGAGAGAGAGAGAGAGAGAGATAAAAGTAACAAAGTTTGCATTTACATCAAAGTATTAGTTCATTAACATCTATAGTTGTACATTAATTATTTATATTAAATGAATCTATATGATTAATTTTATAAACTTTATATAAGAGATAATTTTTAGTTGGAATAATAATAATAGATTTAGAATATGACATTTTTACTCATGTTTTGTTGCTTTGACAACAATTAACACAAAAGCCATAAAAATTAAATATTTTTGAATTCACTAAAATTATATCTTAATCCTTTAAATTTCCTAAATCCTTTATATATTTATTTTATTATATCATAATGAAAATTTAACATAGTTTTTCTAAGATTTATATGAGAAACAATTTTTTTTTTTTTTTTTTGGGAGAAACATTATATCATGCAACAATTGAAGCAATGTCCAACAAAAAGGGGAAAATCAAGAATGTAAGGACATGCATTTTTTTAATCGGCATGAAACATTTATTTATACTAACTGCTATATCATGTAATTTTCAATTATGAACGTATATATAGTGTGTTCAAATCACTACATTACTCTTAGTGTTATCAAATCATGAATGCCTGGTGCCAACCAGTTAAACTTATTGAAACATTGGAGATAACTCTGAACTGCATATCGTATATCGTGCAGGAATTCAGTTAGTATTGTTAATAAATAAAATAAATAGATACTAGAAATAGATTTGGAAAGTTTAAAACGCAGCTAAAATATGTCTCAGAGGCCCTCACCAAGGGAGCTATGGCCGCACTTTTTAAACGCGGCCTAAGAGCAGGACCTATAGTCGCGTTTTAAACGTGGCCTAAGGTGAAAGCTATAGCCACGTTTAAAACGCGGCCTAAGGTTCTGATCTTAGGCCGCGTTTTAAACGTAGCCTAAGGTTAAATCTGTAGCTGCGTTTAAAACGCGACCCAAGACCACAACCTTAGGCCGCGTTTACAATGCGGCCTAAGACCAGAACCTTAGGCTGCGTTTTAAACGTGGCTATAGGTCCTGGTCTTGGGCCGTGTTTGAAAAAGTGCGGCCATAGGCCCATCAGTCTTATAGTCATAGGTTTTAGGCCACATTAGAAAACGCAGCCTAAAAAAGCGTGGCTATAGGCTATAGCCACGTTTTAAAAACGTGGCCATAGAACCTTTTTTTTGTAGTGCAAAGTCTATTCTAAGATTTTCTTATTCTAGATATTAGTGGCTGTAGCAAATAAGTCAAGAATCATATGGTAAATGCCCTTTATATAATTTCATGTTAACGAAAGCAAGTGGTATTTATAATTAAGTACAAGTTTATTTGCTCTTATTGTGATAACATTAATATTACTTGTCGATACATAAGCTATATATGCTCTTGCTCTTATTTTTTCAAAACAAATTAATTCAATTTGCTGCAACGATACATAAAGTTTAAAATTGATAATGCATGCAATTCATTATCTTAGGAAAAGTGTAAATTTGTTAAATTGATAATCCTTGTATTTTATCTATTCAAGTAAATTTTGTAAAAGACATAATTGGACCTGACCTACTATTTTATTCTCATTCTACGGATTTGATCTCAGTAATTGATTTCATGTATGTTGTAGATAGTGGTTTTTCAAGGACCACAATTTTTCATTAGAGGACAGCTTGATTGTAACTAAGAGAATTTATAACTTATACCAAATTTTGATTTGCATATCTTATTCAAATGAACTACGTACTGAAAAAGGAGTACCAAAATGTTATTGCCTACTGAAAAAAGCCTGCCAAACCGATTAAGCATATTTAGCATAACCGATAAAGATCCACGTAAGAAATAATCAGAAAGATAGGAATATATTATTGTTGTCTTATTGTAGAAACTTGATTTATGCTATACTTGCCTTATCAAATTCGTTCATTATCATAATAATATCCTAAAGAGATTTCACTTCTTCATGAATTAATATGGAATTAGGATATTTCAACTTAACTTTATCCCAATTTTGTTGAGAGAACAACCCCTTTTTTTTTCTTGAATTTTGGGACTAGTTAAGCTTTGTTTGTTGTTGTAGTCTTGAATTACTTTTTACAGGTCACTGGAATCTTTATTGCCATCTTTCAGATAGTATATATATGAGCTATGAGAATAGCAAAGATTAGTCATTATCTATTTGTTGAAGCTAATTATATTGGAAAAATGCACTAAATCAGAGCTTAAAATTATGAAAGTAGAAGTTCTTTTCATTGACCGAGGATAGAAGTGCAATAATGAGGATGGTCAAGCCTAGAACAACGTATTGTGGAAAATGCATTTTGTAGCTTAAGCTATCATTTTGTATATGGATGATGTTGAATAAACTGAATGTCAAACTCAATCATAGGATGGTAGAATCACGATAAAAGCCTCATATTTTATATGTACAGGGTTGGAAAGAAAGAGCAAGTTCACATTAGCCATTTAATATAAGATTTCATATTGAATCATGGAATTTATTGTGTTTTTAAATTTCAACTCTTATGGATTAATTTACAAGCGTAGTTTATATTGTTGCTTTACCCTTTTTCTCTTTATTCTATTTATTTTTCACTTACAACAAGGGGTAGAGGGTTCGAAGACAAGTTTTCCCCATAGAAAAGTTACATGGCTCTCAATCTTTTTTTGTTATCAAAATGTCTTCCACGCAAGGTGCAAGTTCAAAATTAGTTTTAATGAAAAGTTTGTGAAGCCTAGTGCACATTAAAACAAAGAGAAAAGAAAATATTATATTTTTTAGAAACCCAATGTTCCCAACTTAAGTAGGACTTGACCCAATTTTTTTTAAACAAATGGACTAGTTAAAACACTAAACACGAAGAGAATGATAGTGAGTTGGGCATAGGTGGCCAAGTAAAAATCCTAGCCCATAATGCCATTAGAACAAAAAATAAACCCCTTCACCCATTGCTTTTTTTGGGGGAAAAAAGTCTAGACCCATGCTTTGTTTAGAAAAAACCCACTTTCTTTCTTTTTAGTTCATCCAAACACCAAACCATGGGCCAATTTAATCTATAACTAAATCAAAACCAATAAATTTCCTCTGGAAAAAAGAAAATGCCACACCGATCCAATAAGTCATGAGGTCTTCTCTTATATGGTGCAAAAATGTCTAGTTGGGATGATTTTAGGAAAGATAGGAAAAAAAAAAGTGAAAAATAAGAGAGAAAATGGGTGAGAGTACTGTTTAGTTGGGAGGGGGAGGGGGAGGGCCGATTGTTTTCTCTTCAAGACCACCAAAACTTAATCTCTCCTAATTAGAGAGAAAATGGTACAAAAATGTTTGGACCAAATTGCCCATACGTTGCATTGTTGTTGTTGTTGTTTTTGTTTTTTTGTTTTTTTTTTTTCATTAACTGGGTTTCTCTCTTTTAAACTGGGCATGATTGTTTCTTTTTTGGCTTTTACACTTCTTTCATGTACAATTGTTTTCTTTTTTATTTATTTATTTATTTATTTATTATTATCCTGCTTGTTTAGTATTAATCCCAAAGTTCTCTTCTTCTTTTTTTCCATTGTCTTATAAAGAAATAATAAATATTTTTAATGTTTTAATTTTTATAAAATTTTATTTTATTAATTTTAATTGATAAATAATAATATTATATTACAAAGAAATTGCTTATTTTATATAATAAAATTAATAAGGACGTAAAAGTAAATTTATATAAAATATTTCTTCTATCCTCTCACTTTTCTTTTCAACTAAACAAAAAAGTTTTCAATCTCTCTACTTTTCCATTCCTTCACATGAAGAAAAACTAAATCTTTTATATTCTTTCATTTTTCTATCCTTCTATCATTTTCTATTTTTTCACTTTTTCTCTCCTCCGACCAAACAGATTCTTAATATAAAGTTGGCCCATGATTTTGAACTTAATTGAAGTGGCATTTCTTCTTTATAAAAAAAGATGGGCTTTACTACTCAATCTAGATCCAACATGAACTATAATTGTAACTTTAATACTGTTAAAGGTTATTATTCAATTCTGCTCTCATATTGTACTCTCTCCAATTGGGTTTTTATTTTGTGTAGCTGTTGCCATTTATGCTAATTGGCTCTAATATTCAAAAGTAGGTTTTGGCAAATTCATCAATTAAAGAAGAAAGCCTGTCTTTGCTCTAAGGTCGTACAGACCAAGTCCAAGTCACTTTTTGTTTTTGTTTTTTTTTTTGGGGGGGAGAAAATTTCCCATTTAAATCCACTAATTTTGAGTGCTAAAAGCCCATCCTTTTATCTTTTTGGATGAGAAAAGCCCATCTTTATAGAGAAGAAGTGACATGACGCAAACCATACAACAAGTTAATTTGGAAATTTAAAAGCAAACAGGTTTAACGACTAGGATACAGAGTGGGATAGAATCCTTTCCTTTGTGTGTGTGTTTGTTTCTTAAAAAAAATGGTACAAAGTGGGAAGGTGTTACGCACTTATCCTGCCCAAAAAATCTGGTCTTTTAGACTTAGGATGACTATTTCATATCCACAAGCATTGACACCACACAAACCATACATCACTTTAATTTGGAAATTTAAAAGCAAACATTCCAAGTGTTAGTTCTTTTTTTAATATATAGAATTAAACTTCAAATTAAAATTCATTGACCTACTTTAATCCATGCAGAAGAGATTAATTTTAAAATCTATTATATGTACTAAGGAATATCTATTACAACTATTTTTAAAACGAATAGTCATTCCTCAATTTAAAGAATATCTATTTCTATTTAATAACTAATCTATATAATAAAGATGCAACTAAACGATTGAATCGCTATCACATGAATAACTATTTCATGAATACCTAATCCATGAAATGCTTGTAAAAGATTATGTCTAAGGAAAATTTATATTTTTGAAAATATATTAATTAATTTTAAAGCCTATTACATGTACTAAGGAATATTTATTACAACCATTTAAAAAGGAATAGTCATTTCTCAATTTAAAGAATAGTTGTTTTATGTAATAATGAATCCATGTATAAAGATGCAACCAAATGATTGAATCACTATCACATTAATAACTATTCCATTACACTATTACAGAATAGATTATACATGTCATTCCATACACATCACTATAGAACAGTTTGGTTCTTATATATGGAAAACTTGTAAAAGATAATGTATAAGGAAAAATTATATTTTTTGGAAATATATTAATTAATTTTAAAACCTATTACATGTACTAAGGAATAACTATTATAACCATTTAAAAAAGAGAAGTATTACCACCATGCACCCTTGGTGCGGTAGTCACTTCACAAGTATAATTACTTGTAGAATATGGGAGTTAAGGGCCGGGGTTCAAATATCTGGGAGGGAACTTCACACACATATACATTTAGATTAGATTAGAGTAGAATCTATATCTTTTATATATATAAAAAAAATATTAAGTTCACAACATTTTCATAGCAAATTATATTTGGTAAGTTGTTATTGGCTGTAATTTGAATCTACAACTTAAATTACTTTTTTTCTCACCCATAACAACGTACCACTTACGATTTGTTGTGAAAATATTATGAAAATGTTGTGAACAAAGAATTTCTCTTTAAAAAAGAATAGTCATTACTCAATTTAAAGAATAATTATTCCTATGTAATAACTAATCTATGTTATAAAGATAAAATCAAATGACTAAATTGCTATTACACATGAATAACTATTCCATTACAGAGATAATTACAATAGAAATTATACATGTCATTCCATATATGTCATCTTATGAAAGATTATACCTATATTTCATACATGTCACTCTAGGATAGTTTGATTGTTACATATGGAAAGCTTGTATAAGATGATGTATAAGTAAATTTTAGGGTAAATTGCAAATTACACCCCTAAAGTTTAGGAGTGTTTAGATTTTACCCCTTGAAATTTTAGAATTTGGATTTTACCTCCAGAAATTTGAGAGTGTTTGAATTTTACACCTTGACGTTTTAAAATTTGGAATTTACCTCCTAAATTTTAGGGGTGTTTGGATTTTACACTCTGAAATTTAAGAATTTAGGGGTATTAAATCTAAACACTCCCAAATTTTATGGGTAAAATCCAAATTATATAATGTCAGGGTGTAAAATCCAAACACCCCAAAACTTCAGGGGGTAAAATCCAAATTTTGAAACTTCTGAGTGTAATATCCAAACACCCCCAAACTTGAGGGGTGTAATTTGCAATTTAATTACCCAAAAATTTATAAGGAAATCTTGTAAAAGATGAAGTATAGTCATTCCTCAATTTAAAGAATAATTATTTCTATATAATATCTAATCCATATAATAAAGATGAAATCAAATAATCAAATCGTTACACATGAATAATTTTTCAATTACAGAAGTTATTACAAGATAGATTATAAATGTCATTCCATATATGTCATCCTTGGATAGATTATACCTATATTCCATTTATGTCATTTTAGAATAGTTTGGTTGTTACGTATGGAAAGTATGTAAAAAATTATGTATAAGGAAAATTTATATTTTTGGATATATATTAATTAATTTTAAAGCCTATTACATGCACTATGGAATAGTTGTTATAACCATTTAAAAATGAATAGTCATTTCTCAATTTAAAGAATAGTTATTTCTATGTAATAACTATGTGATCCATGTAATAAAGATGTAACCAAATAAATAAATCATTATTATACATGAATAATTATTCCATTATAGAAGTTATTACAGGATATTAAACATTTCTTTAATTAAATGAAAGAGAAGAGGGGGCAAAATTGGAAACCCATGGGGCCATGGCCCCAGCAGGCCCAATTCCCTTTCCTCAATGTTTCTTTTATTTTAAAATTTTAATTTTAATTTTTCCTTTTGGGTTAATGTTAATGCTTGGTTGACTTTCCATTAGGTGATAGTTCCAAATTTTTCGATTTGCATATATCTATCTAACCAGCACTTCTTTATAAATAACATTCAAGTCCATGGTAATATTCATGCATATTTATTTCGAATTGGTGTGATAATGGATTTTGAAAAAGTCATCCTAGTTGTGACTTTGTGCTTGCTTTTGGCTAGCAGTTATAGAGCGAGTGGAACACGAATTTTATCTGATCTGGAGGATTTAGCCTTGGAAAGTCAACTCAAGAGCATCAACAAACTTCCTATTAAGAGCATTCAGGTACTAAAGTAAATTTTTTTTTTCTTTTTTTTAAGAATCAAGTATTGGAGTAATTAATAAAGTTATAGACACAACAAAAATTTACAATAGTACATTTTAGTTAGCTTAACTGGTAAAAATTTTTATTGTTAAATAAAGAGTTTGGGGGTTTAAACCCTTGCTACATTAAAAAATCAATTAATGTCTTAGTTTTTTTTTTTTTAAATTTTTTTTTTAAGAATTTCAACCTATGGCGTCCGCTTCTGATAAGTGTTCTTTGTCATCAAACTAAGACACCAATTAGTTTTTAATGTAGACAGGGATTGAACCTCAAATCTCTTATTCAACCATCAGAGACTTTATCAGAAATTTTATTATATTTGTCCCAAATAAATTACAATAGTTTCATAAAAATCCAAAGTTAGCATACCACTGCACATATGTTCCTCTATAATCTACAATTTGTTTTTTAAGTGGTTCATGTGTGAGGTGAGATGCTTTAATTTTTTTTTTTTTTAATTTTATCTTATATTCGATAGTTAATTAGTTACAATGTCATAGACTTTAAATAAATTAATAAGTTATTGCACCTTTCAATAACTAGAAGTTTATTTTATTTTTCTTTTGTTACTTTGGATAGAACTTCTTGTAAATTTTCAAAAAAAAAAAAAAATCTTATAAGAAAATTTGTTGATCTTTGATTTTGTAGACGGAGTTTGGGCATATTGTTGATTGTATTGATATCAACAAGCAACCGAGCTTTGACCATCCTTTATTGAAAGATCATAAGATCCAGGTACTTTATCCTTGTGACAAAACCTAGCCTATTTCCAATATTTTTATTCCTTAAAAATTGTGATTGGAAATACTAATCACTTTATTTCAATGTAGTAATTTTTTTTTTTGTTTATGTAATAATAATAATAATAATAGTAGTAATAATAATAATAATAATAATAAATTCATAAAAAAGTAATAATAATAATAGAGATCTACGTTATAACAATATTTATTTTTTTGAGGGCCAGTGGCCAATTCTCCTTTGCCTATAATTATTACAACATAGATGTACATTATTATTAGTGTCTGTTTGGCCAACTTATTTTTCTTCCAACTTATTTTACTATTTAACTTATTTTTACTACTATTCATGTGTCTCACTACATTTTTTGGTACTATCATATATAGGTTCCACTATACTATTTCAACTAACATTTACCTTTATTTATAGGACTTTTAGGAAAAAGTTTTCAGTTTCAGCAAAGTAAGTAGATCTCAAACAAACCTTATTATTATTAGCCACTAACTGTATAATGCACCTAGAAGTTAGACAAAAAATTTAGGGTAAACTGTAAAGTACAAAATACAGAATAAAAGTCTTGAAATATTTAGATTTTACACTCTAAAGTTTTAGAATTTAAATTTTACACCCTAACATCATATTTTGTTTTGATTGTTACCCCTTCTGTCAATTTTTTTGTTTATGTGTCCAATAAATGACACATAAGCATGCCACATGTGATAGTTGCTCCAATCAGAACATGCTATCTAGATTTAACAATTACACATTATTAGATAACTTTAAAAACATTAAAAATTAAAATAAATATAATATAATATAATATACAAATTACATTAACGAATAAAATTAAAAAAAAAAATTCCCTCTACAATAATTTTAAACAAATATTCAAAATAAAAAAACTCATGAAAAATTAATCCCATTGTATGCAATATAGATCGCTATGCAAGATTGTTCGGGGTTGTATCATTCCAGCTAGTGCTATGAATTGAAAACCAATTAGAATTGGAGAATCAAACCAAGATTTACTGAAGTTTGTATCTGTAGCCTTGATGTAAATTTTGTGTTTTTGTTTAATAAAATGCTTGAGTTGTGTTGAGAAAAACAAATTTAAATCAAACCCAGCACCAAGACTTTGAACTAATCAGGACCCATTTCTTACCCTCAACCACATACAGATCAGATCGTACAACACCTTACACCTCCATGGAAATCACCAAACCCATGTTGAAATCCAAACACCCAAGTCCCAACCATCACCACTTGCTCCTATTTGCGAATTTAACAACCTATACTTCATGGATATATCCTTCCTTAGGCAATAGGCACTGATTTAAAAGGGAGAGGGAGACAAAGTCTGATGAAAGAGAGCTGTGAAAAGGCTCAATTTGAGGTTTTTGTTGAACTGGTGTTTGTTTCCAGAGAAAAATTTTAATTTATGGGGACAGCACTCAATTTGTTAATTTTCATTGTTTCTAAAAAAATAAAAAAATTGTTCATTTCATAAAAAAAGTGTTACGCCCACAACATTTTCATAGCAAATTATAGGTGGTTAGTTGTTATTGATTCCGATTTGAACCGTTCACTAAATTTACTTTCTTGTATCCTCAATAAAAACTCGTAACAACTTGTCATTTAGGATTTATTGTGAAAGTGTTGTGAAAATATTATAAACATAGCATTTCTCTTTCATAAAATATCAAAAATATTTAAAAAAAAAATTAATTTAATATATTTTAAAGATTTATTTTAATTTAATTTTTCTAAATTTAGTTAATGACATGGAATACTTAATAGCATGTGTCATGATTTATTTGGTTTAATTAGCATAAGTGGCAAGTTGATGTGTCACTTAGCGGACATATCAACAAAAACTTGATAGAGCTTGTAAACAACATGTTCATGTAAAATTTGTTTGCAATGGCCTTGACAAGAATATTCTCTCTCTCTCTCTCTCTCTTTTCTTCTAACTAAATGAAATTTTCATTAAGAAAAAACAAATGATGCATTTTGAATTAAACCTCCCAAACGAAGGAGAAGGAAGTGATGAATTATTTACAACATAAAGACAAACCATCAATGGTTGCAAAATTTGTTAAAATGAGGCAAGCACCATTAAATGGTAAATAATCAAGTTGTATCTCTCTTAACTACTCAAAACCTAAAAGATAGAACAACATAGAAAAAGCTTAAAGAGATTACCCTTATTGTATGGTCCATAAGAAGGGGAAAATCTTGAAAGTTTTAAAACTTGCATGGCAAACTTTCATGAGGTCAACTTAAATTCAGACACTTTGGTTTTTATTATTATTATTATTTGAAAATTATATGTTATTTTATTTGTCTTAAATTTTTATTCCCTCAGAGAATACCTAATTTTTTACGAGAAAAACCAAAGACTAGAGATCTCTCTAAGGCTAGACCCTCAATGATTGGCTTAGCAAAAGGTGCTTGTCCGTCAGGAACTGTTCCAATTTGCAGGACAACAAAAGAGGACCTCCTTGCATCCAAGCTGTTGTTAAATAATATTCATCCGCAAGCAACATCATCTTTAAATGGTTCCTATGTAAGTTCTCCATTATTTATTTTTGGACACGAAATATTGTGGTCACAATTAGTACATGAAAAAAAAAGAATGTAAATTATAAAGTTAGTCTCTATTCTTTACATTATATGTTAATTTGGTCTCTTTCAATTGTATCAATTTAGTTTCTAAGATTTTCAATGTTGTGTCAATTTGGTTCTTGCCGTTATCCCTTGGATGAAAAATTTTGATGTGTCAAAAAGAATAATAAAAATTATTTTTCATGACACATCAATTGCTAACTATATTGTCACATCAAATTAAAAAAAAAAAAAAATCACAGCCACGTTTAGAGAGAGAGAGAGAGTGAGAGATTTTAGACTTTTTCCCAAACTTGATCTCGTGTGAGAACAAAAAAGTTTTGAGTTTTTTTTTTTTTTTTTTTTTTAATCTAACATGGCGGTACAGTTGGAAATTGATGTGGTATGAAAAATAATTTTTTATTATTACATTTGACACATCAAAATTTTCCATCTAAGGAATAATGATAGATACCAAATTAACACAACACTAAAAAGGTTAGAGACCAAATTAACACAATTGAAAGTTTATAGACTAAATTAACATATAGTATAAAGGATAAGGACTAACTTTGTAATTTAACCAAAAAAAAAATTATATATGCACTATTTCACAAAAATGCAAGTCTATACAACAAATTAAGATGTTCATACTTCATTAGAGTTTACCTTGTGAAGATGACCATGTGAACTTAATACAAACTCATAGGTAGAATTCACACTTAAAAATTGGTTTGTAAGGGAAGGTTGCCTAAGAGCTTATACATACATGGTTAAGCTTGCACTTAAGTCATATGGGACATTTGGATAGTAACATACCACCACGCTCTATAGGCAACATTCACGATGGCTGACTCTATCAACACTAACTTGATAGTAGTCATTTCTCTTTATTGGTGGCTCCACTCGTCTATCAATTATTCAATTATTTAGAAAGACATTTTAATTTAATCTCTAGATCACCCCCTTCAAGATTCGACCACAAAGCCACAACTCATTTGATCTTATACTCATCAAACTACACTAATTACTTGACGTGATAGTTGACTCTAATACCAAATAATATAAACTCATAGATAGAACTCAACCTTAAATGGCAGCTTGCAAGGGGAGGATGTCTAAGGGAGGGTGTCTTAAGAGCTTATATAGACATAGTTAAGGTTGCACTTAAGTCATGTAGAACACTTGGATTGTAATAGAACTCATTCATTAACTAAATGAACCAAACTTGAATTCAAGTTTAAAGCTTGATTAGTTTTTCAAATCAACCTTTTAAAAAAAAAAAAAATTAAAAGCTTGGCTTGGTATGGCTGTGAAAATTAAGAATACAACTTTTAAAAACTAAGTATGCGAAACTAAAAAAAAAAAAAAAAAAAAAAAGGTCAAAATTGCATATACTTTTCTTCTTTTATAAAAGAAAAAGATATTATTAGTGAAATGTATATAAATTAATTAGTAACATTTTTTTTTTTATACAAGATAAAATTTCTACTTGAGCCTAATCTAAGTGTATATGTGTGTGAAACTCCATCCTGGAGACTTGAATCCCGGCCTTTATCCCCCACACCCCACAAGTACTTATACTTGTGGAGTGACCACCGCACCAAAGGTGCACGGTGGTATTAGTAACATTTTAGCATGGAATATGATAGCCATTATGTGCTCAAAAAGGTAGACACATAGATTTCTTAAGTAAAGGACCCTTAAATTTTTTTCCCTCAAACAGAACACTGTAATTTCAATTTAAGAGTTATCCATCCTCAGGTTTAAACTTTAAAGAATTGGCTACATTATCTCAACTTTCCTTTGCCAAAAAAGTAGATCACTTTCTGGCACGAAATTATTTTTAATAATATATAATTAGAAATCAATTTGAAATTCAAAAGAAACATTTTTTTATCTACCTTAATTAATTATTTATTTTTAATCTCTGGATGCTTCTGTTGTAAGGGTCACCAAATAGTCTATGGCTCACGGTCTAACCCAATAACCCGATAGCCTACTGGGCTATAGGCGGTCCGTTCCGTTGTTATTGAGACCTATGGGTAGCCCACTAGCCTAGTAGGTAAGATAGTGGGCTAGTTTTTATGCCCATAAGCTCCTAATCTGCTAGTTTAGTTCGTTGGCCCAACTCATTGCCTAGCCCAATAGCTCAGAATTTATATATAAAAAAAATATAAGAGAAGTATAAAGGATTGATCTTGAGATATTATAGAAGAATTTCTTAAGATAACTCCCCCAACTACTAAGACATTTAAAAGTAATTGTTTTAAACTTAGTTTGCTAAATATATATATTTTTCTAGTAGTCTATCAACTTTGAATTACCATTTGACATATTTTTTATATTAAAAAGTAAAAATGAAAAACCATTTAAAGCCTTAATAAAAAATAAAAAAAATAGGCCCAACCCGGTAGCTCAGCCCGCTAAAGACAAAATGGACATTGCTCATGGACAGGGTCATGAGCCAGAGTTTTCTCTTTCGGCCTAGCCTAGCTTGGCCCGTTAACTAGTTAATAGCCTATTGTGCTCACGAGCCAAGTAAAAATGTGCTGACCCAACCTGGTCCATTGACGACCCCCTATTCTGTTGGAAATACTAGGAGATGTCAATTGAAATCTGATGACACATAGTGCATGTTTGGATGTTGCTAAAACAGCGTTCAACGTTTTTGATGGGTCTCTTGCACTGTTCACGGGACCCGCAAGTTTTTCTTTTTTAAGCAAAAACAACTTTAAAACTAGATTCCACGGCACTATTCACACATTTAAAAATTATTTTGCTACAATGTTTTTAGTTTTCAATAATAAGCGGTATCCAAACAGACCTATAAAATCATTAGCATGCCAATTGTTCAAACTCGTAGCTTTGGAAGACCTGTAGAATGAACACTTATAAAGTGCATCAATGTGGTGCTGGCTAAATCTAACTCACAATAATCTACAAGAACTAGAGAGTCTGGAAATTGCACTTATACCTTGGAATGGATGAGGTTTGGCAATTAGCTAGAGTTAATTCACAGGTTATTTAACTAGCCTTGTCAATTGAGTTCTTGGTATCGGACAACAAGATCTTGTCAGATGACTACACTACAAAAAAATGGGTCTAAAGCTGCGTTTGAAAAACGCAGCTTAAGACCCCAAAAACGCGGCTATAGGCTTTGAGCCACGTTTCCTATGGCCGCGTTTATAACGTGGCTTAAAGACCGCAGCTCAAAGACTATAGCCGCGTTTTTTAAAAACGCGGCTAAAGGTCTGACCTATAGCCGCGTTTTTGGAAACGCGGCTATAGACCAGCTTTAAGCCGCGTCTGAAACGCGGCTATAGGTTTTTTAAAAAACAAAAAAAAAAAAGAAAAAAATTCTGGGTTTTTTTCCCCAGAAAATTCAAAATTCCAATAAAAAAATTCAAAATTGAACAAATAAAAAAAATTCAAAATCAAACACACACCCAGAAAATTCAAAATCAAACACAATATACTCAAAATACAAACACACTCAAAAAATTCAAAATTAAACACAACATTCTCACAATACAAACATACCCAGAAAATTCAAAATATGCGGGCTATCCACTTCATCAAAATTTTCAACATCTCCTCCATTTTCTTATAACTAAACATAAAATAAGAAAAAAAAAAAAAAAAAAAAAAACTAGATCTGTAGACAAATCAGTGTGCTTGAGATGAAGAAAAAAAAAAGTACGTAGCTGGAAAGAATCAAAGAAAAAAAAAGAGTTGTGCTAGAGTGAATAACGGAGAAAAAAAAAAAGAAAGAGGAAAAAAAGAAGCAGTAGCTCCAAAGAATCAAAGAAAAAAAAAAGAGTTACACAGATGTAAAGAAAGAAAGAAAGAAAGAAAAACAAAAAAACAAAAAAAAAGAGTTACCTAGATGTGAAGAAGGAAGAAAGAATAAGGGAAAAAAAAAAGTGCTACCCAAATGTGAAGAAGGAAGGAAAAAAAAAAAAAAAAAAGAGAGAAGAAGAACCTGAAGAGTGAAGACGGTGGAGTGAGTGAAGAATGAAGAAAGAAAATGAAAGAAAGAGTAAAGAAATAAAAGATGAAAGTGGGGTAGGTGGGGATGTAGGTGTGAAAGGGTTGGCACGTGGGGAGTTGCAGAAAAACCTTTTTTTTTTGTTTTTTGGCTGTTACCTATAGCCGCGTTTTCTAAAAACGCGGCTATAGGTCACCATTTCAAAAATTACACCTAGACCTATAGCCGCGTTTTTCAAAAACGAAGCTATAGGTTCCTCTAAAAAATTATTTGCTTGAACCTATAGCCGCGTTTTTCTAAAAAACGCAGCTATAGAAAACCTTTTGCTGCGTTTTAAAGTTAGCTATAGCCACGTTTTTAAAAAAACGCAGCTATAGGTCACTCTGTAAAAAATTTATTTGACTGGATCTATAGCCGCGTTTTTAAAACGCAGCTATAGGTTAGCTATGGCCGCGTTTTTGGAAAACGCGGCTATAGCTTGAGGCTTTAGCGGCGTTCCTTGGAAACGCGGCTATAGGTAAGCTATAGCCGCGTTTTTTGTAGTGCTAGATCCTATCAGTCATCTCATCTTGTAGAAATATTTCCTATCAAAATATAAGACTCTTTTTCTCTACCTTTACTTGAGCTGACTCCAACAGATTTATGTCAATCACCCATATCAAATATCTCAAATCTTAAAAAAAAAATAAAAAAGCATTCAATTACAATGTCATTCTAAATTTGAGAAGGTAGGGATAGATGTTGTAAAAATTTTATTTATTATTTATTCGAGTCTCTCTCTCTCTCTCTCTCTCTCTCTCTCTCTCTTAAAACTCCATAGTTGCTTTTATGGCTCTCCATCTCTCTCTACATTGAACCTCCATCACTCCACCACATAGATCATCGTGAGCCACCCTCTAAGACTCTCCCTCATTGGCTTCTCTCTCTTCTCGCACAAGCTCAGCCATGGCCTAAGCCATACGACCAACACCATTACTAAGGTGCTCATCATCCTATCTCTCTCTCTCTACTAATATCAAATTTGATTTTTCCCTTATTTTTGTGTTGTCTTTGGCCAAAAATCTCATTTTCCCATTGTTTGTTTGATTTTTTGTGGGTTTGGGGATTTGTTGGATTGGTGGTTGTTTAGGGTTTAAAAAGAATGGATTTTGGGCAGTTTATTTTAGGCATGTGGGTTTGGGTTCCTTGGTTTGGCTTTGAGGGTTTGTCTTGATATTTGGTTGGTTGATAAGGTTCATCTCATTTTGTTTTTTGTTTTTGGTTTTGGGTTGATTTTGGGGTTTTAATTTCGAAGTTTTGGGTAGTGGTGGATTTGTGGTGATGGTGGTTGGCAAGTTATGTGTGATTGGGGGGTTGATTTTGGGGTTTTATTTTGGTAGTTTTGGGTGGTGATCACTGCTTGTGGCAGCGATGGTTGTTTGGGGGCCGGTGGCCGCTACCCACTAGATTGGACTAGTTTTGAGCAAATATTATTTTAATGTGTTTTATATATTATTTTAATATATTGAATTGTAAAATACAACATATGGTGTATGGTGTATTGTAAAGTTATGTGTTAAAATAGAAAATTGTTACTTTTTGATGTATCAAAATAGCATTTTTTGACAACACTTGATGTTAGTGCTCCAAGGAGAGAAATAGAAACAAAATCTTAAAATTGTTTTTTTATTGAAATTTATTATATAATAATAAAAATTATTTTTTATTAAAATAATCACACAATTGAAATATTTAAATTCTTCAATAGGTAATAATAATATGAGGAATATTGTGATCGACAAATCTTCTTATTTGGATTTTGACATTTAGAGTTTTTATTGTACAGAGTGCATTTCTTCAAATGGAAGATAAATATTATACTGGAATAGAAGCAAACATCACCGTATATAATCCTCAAGTTAAGGAGGGACAAACATATGCCCAAGTATATGTACAGAATGGTGTTAATGAAGATTATTTTAATTTAATCGCGACAGGATGGATGGTAAAATTTCTATTTCTACTTATCATCCTCATCTTGACCTTTGATGCACTTCAATTGATCTTCTTATATATATATATATATATATATATATATATATAAGAAAATCAGTAATTATGTTTCACAATTTATCCTTTTTTTAACTTTGAATATTAAAAAATTATGGGAAAATTCTACAATCATAAATTGCAATGGTGAGCTTTGTTAGAGACAACAAAATCTTACATGGCAAATTTCACCCAACCCTAACAATTGATTTCACTTGAGGCCCACAACAATACAAAAGGTGTAAGAGAATGTAGAGTTTTCTATGAAAACTTTTACGCATCTAGAATTTTTTTTAATAAATGATAAGCACATCACTCTTACATGGAAAATTAATAAAATTTTTTTTGTACTTGATCAAGATATCTTGAGCAAGCTATAAAATCAATTTTGACCCTCCAATCAATATATATAAATATAAATATATAAAAAATATATATATATATATATATTTATATTGATCCTAGTATATGTAATTACCCCAATTCTTCAGCAAGTTTATTTTGATTTAGTCGTATGCTGAAAATTACTTCTAATTATTAATTCAGCACAATATAAATAAAACAAAACCATAGGGTTGAGAAAACAAAACCATACTTTCAAATTAAATACTTATATTAATGAAAAAAATAGTCTGTGAGTCTCGCTCGATCGAGCTTCAATTGAGGGTCAGTTGAGCAGCAACTATTGCGCTTTTAACTCACATTGCATAAGATATTTGATCAACATAATAATTAAATACACGTGAAAATGGAATGAAAACAACAAGTTACTAAAAGCTTTTAATTCAAATTGCCTAAAACATATGCAAATGTGTAAAAATATTTAGTTGAAAAAAACCCAATCAACCAAACATTTTCGGTAAACACAATTTGATATCGATAGAACATTTACTAGTTAAAAAGAAAAAGATTATCTGGAATAAGTGTGTGTTTAACAGTTTATTTGTTTCTTAAAAAAAAAAAAAAAACAAATGAAACAATATGATAAATAACCATGGGTTTTGGGTGTCACTAGGTCTCTAGGAGCATAATGTTGGACATCATTATGTAATCCTATATTATATAAACTTTATATTTTGTAATGAAATTGTATTAGAGGAGTGTTACGTTTACAACATTTTCACAACAAATTTTAGATGATAAATTGTTACAAGTGCTAATTTGAGTTTACCATTAATTATTTTTTTTTTTTTTTGGCCCACTAATAACAATTAGTAACAGCTTGTTTATTATAAAAATATTGTGAACATAACATTTCTTTATGTTTTAATCTAGATTTGTATGAATCATAGTAACCATTTATATTTTCAGATAACATACTTGAAATATTAATACTCATTGCTTCGAACAGGTGGGTCCTGCTATATACAATGATGGGGGTTCTCATTTTTTTGCAGTTTACACAGTAAGTTCTGTATATACTTCCGTTTCAACACATTTGAAAATTTGTTGAAGGTTTCTCATTTCTATAGTTGTTTATATTCTTTTTTTTCTTCTTGTTTTACACATTTGAAAATTTGTTGATATATATATATATATATATATATTTATATATATTTTTTTTTTCTCTTTTTGCAACTCGCAAGTCATATATGTGTGCTTAATGTATATTATGGGCTGGTGTTTCAAACATTGAATTATTGCTCCCATATTTTTTGTATTTATTATGCATCTTTGGCTTTATCCTGTTTCTTTTTATAATTTTTTTTGGTATTTTTTATTTAAAGTGCTTTGGTTCTATATTTATAATAGATTAACCTAAAGAACATTAATTCAACAGTGAGATTTTCACAATAATATTCTCATAAAAAAGTTACAAAAAAGGTTTGGTTTTTGATATTAATAGAAAGACGGTATGTGTATCGTCATGTGCAATGCACATGACTTAATTTGATTAGTTGGGTTAAGTAAGTCATATGTATTGCATGTGACAAGAACAAATGACATCTTCTTATTGATGGTTGGAGCCTTTGGTTTCAAACATGTTTAGAGCTAAATTTTGTCAAAAAGTTATTTAGTTGTGTAATATTACTTAAACTTACATAAAATGTGTAATGTGATCCTCTCTCTCTCTCTCTCTCTCTCTCTCTCTCTCTCTCTCTCTATATATATATATATATATATTTTTTTTTTTTTTTTCTAGGCTTAAAACACGGTCTTGTGGGGCTAATGAAGTTGCAAATTTTTTATCCAAACCTCACCTAAGAAAATATGGATGGAATTTACAAAATGCATCGTTGTGCAGAACAACGATGATGGGTTGAAATTAATCAATATTATCGTCTATTGGCCTGTGGCGTATATAATGAGATGTGATCCTTTCCCATTATTTCAAATAATTTTTTTCCTATGGCAAACTAGTGTCAATCCCAGGTTTTGTTTATATAATATTTTATCTATTAACCTAGGTTAAAAACCACAAAATTTGTTATTCAAATTCTAAAGTAATTGCTAAATCTTGTTGCACAGTGGTATTATTTAGATTCCTATAGGAAAAAAAGTCAAGGTTAAAATCCATCTCTCTCTCTCTCTCTCTCTCTCTCTCTCTCTCTCTCTCTCTCTCTCTCTCTCTCTCTCTCTCTCTCTCTCTATATATATATATATATATAGACCCAAACATACTAAATCAATTATACAAAAATAATAATAATAATAAAATGCATAAATCCCACATGTAATTATGGTATCATTGTAGGACAAAATGGGCTTCTGCCCTTTTCAACCAAACTAATTAGCATTTTGCCCTTCTTCCCAAACTAATTAGGGAAATGCCCCTCTTTTGAAACTCGATTTTCTCAAAATCGAGTTTAAAAAAAAAAAATTCTGGAACCCTATAGTGACGTTTTTAAGGACCTATAGTGACGTTTTAAAAACTTATAGTGGCGTTTTATAACTTGATACTCATGAAATCGAGTTATAGGTAATAAAATTGCCTATAACTCGATTTCATGAGTATCAAGTTATAAAACGCCACTATAGGTCTTTAAAAACGTCACTATAGGTTCTTGAAAACGTCACTATAGGTTCTTGAAAACGTCACTATAGGGATTAACTCGATTTTGAAAAAGTCGAGTTTCAAAAGAGGAGTATTTCCCTATTTAGTTTGGGAAGAAGGGCAAAATGCTAATTAGTTTTCCCGAAATGGGCATTTGGCAATTTTGTCCTATCATTGTAAAATAACACAAATGCAATTGTAATAAAGAAGTTGATGTTTTGCTCGCTAATAATGTCTTTGAAAATTACAGAATGATAATTTTAAGCAATCAGGTTGCATCAATTATGTGTGCCCAGGATTTATACAAATAGACAAAAGCGTTTATCTCGGGGCAAGAATCAGCAATATATTATTATATCTGTCCCAAACGGAAATCTATTTCAACTTCGTATCTCTCTCCAACAGGTAAAAGAATTTTTAGTTAAATAATTGCATTTATAATATTTTAAAAATATATATATATATATATTTGATCCATATTTTCACATTTATATAATTTGAGAAAGAAAAAAAAGTTGAAAGAGACATGTAAAGTTTTAAATGTTATAAAGCTTAAGTTCAGTGTCCAGTTGTCTTAGACTAGTTAGGATAGTGACACGTGTCCACTTTTAACCACACGTCATTATCTTAACGGGTCCAATATACTAAATGCATTGGACCTAACCCAATTACTTAAATGTTTTTTAAACTGAATATTGATCATATATCCTTACTTTTTGACAGGACTTAAATTACAATTGGTGGTTATCATTTAGAAATAAGGTTGTGGGATATTATCCAGCTGAACTTCTTTTTAATTTGAACAAGCCTCAAGGCATTGGATGGGGAGGGGTTGCGGTTGGCCCCCCCAATGGATATATACCACCTATGGAATCTGGATCATTTCCTGATGGTAATCCTCTACATAGTTCTTTTACAAATATCAAATATAGAAATCAACTAAACACGACCCTTGTACCTCAATCACCCCATTACCAACTCATCATTGACAACCCCAAGTGTTATGACTTGAAATATGATGGATATAAAAATGAGGAGCTGGGATTCACCTTTCAAATTGGGGGCCCTGGTGGACCATGTCCCGATTAAATTTTGCAAAATTATTTGGCATAAATAAATTGGAAAGTGGTTTTTTTTAGAGTAATTAATGTATTAAAATTGGAAAGTAGTCTTTTGCATTGCAATCCTAATTCTGTTTCTACAATTCATAGAATATAACTTGATATGTGTTCATTGCATAATTAATTAAGTCCATGATAGTTGGTTTTGTTGAGTCTTGGAAGTATATGCACAATACCTCTGAGAAAACAACAGAAAAATATTTTGAACAATATAGTAAAAAGGTTAATTGAGAATTATTCAAAGCAATAAACTTATACCAACATTTTGGATGAAAATCCATCCAAGTTAGTTTACAATTTGATCTCTTGGTTGCTGCCTGCTGGGTGTCAAAGCATATAAAACAACATGGTAGTTGACCATTTTCAGGTATTTATTATTTAAGCATTGGTAATTTGGTATGTACAACGGATTTTTTATTATTATAATATAATTAAATAACAAGGTCAATAAAAAGTGTTAAATATTTCAATCAATAACCAAAAAAAGTAATTCAATCACACTAGATTGGTTTTTGTAAAATTTTAGCTTGCAATACTAGAAAGTAAAATATGAATCAAGTCAAAAAACTTCCAACTCAATGGCATGGTCTAGTCTTCTTCTTGAGGAGAACCAAAATTTGAACTCACCTTTTCTCATTTATTGTAACAATTATATTAAAAAAAATGATAAAAAAAAATAATAATAAAAAAAAACCACCGTGGCTTGAGCTAATGCAATATGTTATGAAGATTTTAAAAAATATACAATTTTTTCTCTAAACGAAAAACAACAACAACGGTGGAATGTTTCCTGCTTCTCTAAGTCCCCCACTTCCTTACATCAACTTGTTTTGACTACACAAGTCTCACAGTGACTGCATTATAACAATTAGGTGTGTCTAGGTGGTCATTGGTAGATAAATAGCACTAGAGATGGAGAAGGAAGCAAGAGGAGTGAGGAAATTTTCAAATGGTGTTAAGTGATGTTTGTGTTAAGAGAGCAAATTGAATATTTTTGATAACTTTTGCTAATACCTGACATTAACCCAAATCACAAGAGTATATTTTGCATTTGTCCTTGCTGATTCACACGAGATTTCATGTGCCCTATGCTACTTATGTCAGAGCGTAAGCTAGTGATGTTTTCCCCTATAAAAAAGGTATGAATGAAAATAAAACATAAGATAGAGGAATCAAAATGTGGAAGGAATGTATGAGAGTTTATCAATAATAAATCAATTTCTCAATAAAAAAAAAAACAAAAGAAGGAGATCAAACTAGGGTTATATTGTTTATGAACCATTCATACTCAATTTAGTAACTCAAAGTTTATATTCAATTATTAAATCAATTGTGCTCAAAGTATAAACTTGTGTTCATGAGCAAGTTTGTGAGAATGCAACTTGATTAGCAATGGTCTTTAGGTCAACAGGCACCTCTTGCCCTTTCCAACAAAGATATTTAAGGCTTGAATTTCCCTCCACCACTAGAAATGTTTTTTTTTTTTTTTTTTTTAAGTATCACTCACACACACACACACATAGTATAAAATAAGCTAAATCCAAATTACTCCCTTTAAGCTTTCACGAATTGTCCCCTGAAATTTATATTTTATCGTTTGTCCTTAATGTTCGTATTTGTTGTCAACAAGGTCCTACTCATCCAAATACGTTAAAAAATCTGCCATTTTTAAATTAAAATTCTTTATAATATCAAAAACTACTAAGAATTCTTTTAAATTAAAAAACAAATCGTACACACCTGTTTAAATCCTAATCTAAGTAGTAAAAACCCAACAAATTCAAACACTCAAGCACCAACCAAACAACCAAGCAATAAAATCTAAGTTTTGCCCAACAAGCTTAAAAACTCTAGCATTATTAGCAATAAAATCCAAGCCATATAACATCACCATATGCCGAAAAAGTAAAAATATTTTAAATTTAAAAAATAGAAACAAAGCCAAAAGGCCGAGGACACCCGAGGAAAGAAAATGGGCCGAGGATGCCCAAGGGAAAGGAATGGGCCAAGGAAGCCCGCAAGCAATGTAATGGGTCAAGAAAGCCCAAGTAGCATGGATGCAGGCCTAGTTACAATACTAGGTCATTATAATCAAGTGAAAGAAAAAGCATACAACAGGTCCAAAAGAGGCCCAGCAAGCACGGATCAAATGACACCACAGTAGGAATAACAAAATGGTATGACAAGAATACTAGCAAGCCTACTAAAAGAGCAAAGAGTGGGCTAAGGAGAGAAAAGCCCACAATCAAGCAAGGCCCATCTCTTAAAGGAAGCAAGCCATAAAGAATGAAGGATCATAAACCAGTTCATGTCACAAGAGGCCAAGAATGAGCAGTAGAACACACAGGTGAGCCTTCAGGCCATGGCAAACGCATGAGTAGCAAACAAACTTTAGACATACACGGATGTGGAGCATGCACAAGGCCCAGGCACCACCAACCTGTACCCAGCCAATACAAGAGTGGTGGGCCATGGGTCAGAGGTAAGGGAGGGTATGGTATGGCGGTACGGAGAAGGGGGGAGCCTATTCTGGGGTTCCCGCTCAAACTCTTTTGCGAGAAATGTCCTGCTGGGATGACATACCACCTAAAAGAGGAAAAGATGAGTTGGAATCACTAGGTGCATGCCATGAGGGATGGTAAGAGAGAATGCCCACCCTGTTGTGGATAGGAATGCTACGGTGAACAAGCAAACAAAATAGATTTCTTTGTCTGGTAATGGAAGGTGGCACGGTCATCACAGGTAAGTGGTGGTGGTTAGGCAATTGACAAACCAGTGGATGGTCTGGAAGGACACCCACACCTAGACAAAAGTGATTAAGGGATGAAATGGTAAAAAAACCAGTCACGACAAGCAATATATAAAAAGCCTCAGCCGTGCACAGGGAAAACAACAACATAACAACAGTAACAATCACAACGAGAGTCATAGTATTACAACCATCACATCACAACATTACACAAAGTGAGAACTAGAAAGAAAGGAGTGGGGGAAAGCGAAGTAACAAAAAAAAGAAATAGGAAGGAAGTTGGAAAGGAAAAAAAAAAAAAAAAAAACAGAGAGAGAGTAGAATGACAGGCATACACCAATAGGCTAATCTCTTCTCTCCCTCTAAAAACCTATCCTCTGTTAAAGATTAAGGAATCGTTTGGGCATAAACCATTCAGTCTCATTCTCTCAAAGTAGATAATTTCTACAACAGGACCTTCCTGTGAGGTTTTCCACATTGAGGAAGTGGTTTCCTCCTTGGTCTTAGTTCCGTAATACAACTGAGCACGGCAGACTGACCATTTCTTCTTTGATTTTATTGCTTAAGTATCAGTGTTATTTCCTCTTTTATCTTTGCCATTTCATTTATGATGCGTTTCCTGTTGTTATTATATTCTTCTCATCGTTTTGTTTAAGTATCGTCTACTTGTCTTAGCATCGTTTACTTATCTTGTCTAACAACAAGCGTATTTCCCTTATTATTGTTATATTGTATTTACTTGTCATAACTCTTTTGCAACAGCTTCGCCTGCCATAAGCATGTGATTAAAGTTTCAGCAAAAAGGCATAGTTTGCGCACAAGCCTACCCGAGATGAGTTGCAATTGGACCGGTCTCGACTCTCTTACCCAGAACCTTTGGGCCTTAGTGTGGCAGGAGACAGCTCAGCCCACAATCACAAAAAAGGCCCACCACATATTGTATATCAATATAAACTTAATACTAGTTTGTTAAATTTGTAAATAAGTGTATAATATAGCAAACTGTAATTTTTAATTTGATAATATAAAAAACCCATTTCTTAGTAAAAATATTATATAATAATAAAAGGTCTATGGATCTAAGTTTTAAAAATTTATAAATGAAATTTGATCTATACAATTAACTCAAATAATATCATCTCAATTATAATTTAATTATTAATCCATCAAAATAGAATTATGAGGTGGGTAAAAAACATTTATTCATAATATTTACTTTAGAAAAAGAATAAGTTTATTAAGTAACTCATACACAAGCTAAACTTGCTCTACAAAGAAAAAAAAAATAGAAAAATAGAAAAACTCAAACATTTAATATAGGTTTATGTCTCGATGATGAGATTAATCATGACTTGTGCCCAAAATAAAATTAAATGAGCTAATTTTGAACTTCTAGTGTTTGGTTTAGCTCACTTGATTACAAACAATTTATAATCATGGTCAGTGCACAATATGATCACAATAATCCGCGAAGGTTAAAAGTATGACTCCAAACAAAATGAAAACAAAAACGCATAACAAAGCAGCACATACGAGGTCCATCTTGTTCATCATCACTATGATCTGCCCAAAGGAAGATGGGTAGTTTCTCAATTGCTCCAATGACAATATATAGAATCTAGAAAGCAATAACAATAAGCATTAAAAAAAATAAGAAAATTAATGAATGTCCAAGATCATCTAGCCCAACGCCAAAGGCCTTGTAGCTGAATTGGCACCTTCCCATGTATAAAGTGTTTTAGGGTCTAGTGGGGAAAGGATTCGAACTGCAAGGTTAGCAGCATTTTATAATTATTTCTCCAAAAAAAAAAAAAATCATCTAGCCCAACAAATTCAATAACTGAAAATAAGCTGTTAAAGTTGGAGCAACTTTTGATGCATTATGAGTCCAAACGATGGATTTAATAAATTCTTGCCAAAGGTGTGCATTCATGAGCCCATGCTAATGGTTTCAATCAATTCTTGATGGCTTTTCTTACGTTATCTAGAATTGTATCGTACGTGTTATGATGCTTTTAATTCTAAACAGCAACTCAGTAAATTCTTGCCAAAGGTCATGAGCCCATGCTAAAGTTTCAATCATTTCTTTATGGCTTTGTTCACGTTATATCTAAGTTATCTAGAATTGCATCTGGCGAATTCTAAATGGCAATTCGGTAAGATTTCTTGCAAGATAATTATCTCAAAAGTAACAAATGTACTTTCTGAAAACAAAAAAAATTAAGAAATTCATTTTTAAATAAAGCAAGGAAGCATTTTTATATTAAAAGGGCGCAAATGAAGACAACTCATAATGAGAAAACGAAAGAGTATTACTATCGCACTTACTTCCTTAGTGCAACAGTTACTCTACAAATATAAGTACTTGTGAGGTGTAAGAGACAAAAGTCAGGGTTCAAATTTTTAGAAGGAAGCTCCACATACATATACATAATTAGGCTAAAAAAAATTAAAGTATTACACTATAAAAGTTGAAACGAATGACAGCTTTGAATCATTAAACAAAACTGAAGCAAACCCAAATCCATTTTCCATCCTCCCACCCACTCCTATTGGGTTCAACTTCATCAATCAGTTAGTGTACAGTACAGACTAAAGCAACATGACTAAAGTAAACAAAAGAGAAGGGTACCCTTGCATCTCTGATTTAAAACTAGACATGGCAAAACGGGCGGGGCGGGGCAGGTCGGGTCGGGTCGGGTCGGTCGGGTTGCAGGTCGAGTTGACACTTATTTTTCACATGAATTTTTTTAAAAAAGAAAACAACATATATTTACCATTTAGAAAGTCATGCAACAAATTATTTGATGTAAAATGCATTACTTTGAATTCATCACTTATATCAAGAATGAATTACACTTATTAATACTTATTCAATAATTTTAAAATTATACAAATCCTAACATTGCTATCTAAAACAAAATAACACAAAGATAAGTAAAACAAATATACAAGTTTTATTTTTACACAATACCAACATCCCAAAATATAAAACAAAATTACAAATGACTTATTGGATAATTCATTTGACAAAGAATAAAAACATATAAGAATTTTACAATCTTGAAAATTAATTTTATAATCTATTGTCGATTGTGGTTGACACTCTATTTCAATTTGAGATATATATTAAAGTTTGATTGTTTACTTATTTATACATGGTCTCTTTTATGAATATCATATCATTGTTATGCAACACATACTCTAAGAAATATCATAATTTATTTTAAAAAACCGTTTATTTTGGACATAAATTGTTAAAAAAATAGGTCTAAGTATTCATAATTTATGTTAATTTGATACTTTGGTTTCACTTTTTTCACACTTGTGAATGTTTCTCACCTATGTCTACAATTTTAAATCTATGTTTTTAACTGTACTGTAACCAGATTATCTTGACATTTACTTTACTATTTGATATCTAAAAATCTTTACTCATTACAAAATGCTCAATCATTCATCTTTCAATTAATTTGCAAACAGTTATGAAAATGTTTCAATTGTTTCCTTAAAGCTCACAACAAACAATTAAACCAATATTGTCTTAATTTTATTATTTTTTTTACCAATTTTTTTTTTTTTTAAATGGCTCAAGTCGGGTCACAGGTCAACCTGTTTTTGGTTCAGGTAAAAAAAATCGAGTTTGGATTAGGTATTTTTCGAATTGGGTCAAGTCAGAAAATTCTGACCTGTTTTGCCATGTCTATTTAAAACCAATGGAAATAGCCATTGGCCCATTGCCATTTTCATTGGTCTATTTGCCACTTTATGCATAAGCACTAGTAGACTTTTTGGAATTTTAAACCTAATAATAACCCAATAAAACCTAAACCGAGTTAAATGACTTGCAACTCTGCTTACAACTAGGGCAAAAATGGCCCATTAGCATTAATTTTTGAAATATTTAGCAACAGAGCACTGTTTCGGAAATAATTAGGGAAATACCACTTTTTCCGAAAACGCCGCTATAGGGCCCGAAAACGTCACTATAGGGCTTAAAAAAACGCCACTATAGGGCCTCTTGAACCTGTTATGGGGACTTATAAAAAAATTTTTGTAGGAAAACGCCGCTATAGGGCTCAAAAACGTCACTATAGGGCTTAAAAACGCCACTATAGGGCCCCTTGAAACTGTTATGGGACTTACAAAAAAATTTTGCAGGAAAACGCCGCTATAGGGCCCAAAAACGTCACTATAGGGCTTAAAAACGCCACTATAGGGCCCCTTGAACCTGTTATGGGACTTATAAAATTTTTTTTCAGGAAAACGCCGCTATAGGCCCGAAAAAGTGGTAGATTGCTATATAGTTCGGAAACAGTGTTTCTGAGCAAATTATTTCCAAAATTGATGGTAATGGGCCATTTTTGCCTACAACTAGACTTTAAAGAAATACCTAAAGCCCATGACACTTAAAAGCCCAAATAAATTTATGGGTTGACTAGTCAACAGTGGTAGTAAAACCCACTCTTTCATAACGGGCAGCTAGTTGGTGAATAAAGCTAAAATCCAACCCAATTTCCATCCTGAAAGAAACTTGTAGTTGTAGCAAGTTTCGGATAGCCATGGTGCGACCATGCGGAAACCATTAAGAGAATCAATTTATTGGGGAAATGCCAATACACACAGTGAAGCAAAACTAATTTTTCCCTGGGCTTTGGTTTTGTGGATTCTAGACACCAAAAACCAATTGGTCTCTTAGTCAGGTGATAGAGAACAATCATTGAGTGGATAACATAAATTTAACTCTATCCTATGATTCCTATCTATCCAAAAAAAAAAAAATTCCTTGGCTTCAAATCATGGTCCAAGTTCATGCATATTCATGGGGGATAAGATGGGATTTAAAGTTTGGAAGGAGTGAGTATGGTTTAAAATCCAACAAAGAGAGGAAGAGCTACACGAGTGAGTGCTAATTTTTTGTTGATGCAACACAAGTCTTAGTAGTTGGACACACCATAAGGGTACATACTACTTATTAAATCATATTTAGTGCTCATTAAATGCCGTCAACTATATATATTAGATGAAAATGCCTTCAACTAAGGTTGCTACAAAAGTTTTATTGTTGAACTAACATTGTTTTATTTCTTCCTTTTTATTTATTTATTACGGAAAGCTTGACAGTGTATTTATGAAAAATGTTATGTTTACAATATTTTAGATACAACATTTTCAAAATATATTTTATCGTAGAATGCTTAATAGTGGATTTTCTCCTTAAAAAAATAGAGGTGTAATGTTCACAACATTTTCACAATATTTTTACAATAAATCATATGTGGGAGTTAGTGGTTCTAGTTAACTCAATTGGTAAAATTTCTGATGATTGAATAAGAGTTTTAAGATTCAATTTCTGATTACACCAAAAGCTGATTGGTCGAGTCTTGGTCTGATACACAATTTAAAACTTAAAATAATTTTTTGCCTACTCATAATAACGAATAACAACCTACCACCTATGAATTATTGTGAAAGTATTGTAAAAATATTGTAAACATAGCATTTCTAAAAATTAAAAAAAAAAAAAGATTTATAGAAAATGTTATGTCTACAACATTTTTACAAACGTATAAATTGTTATTGATTTTATTTTGAATTTTTATAAATCCCAACTTTTCTGGTTGTTGGGCTTTGTTCTTCCTGGCTTAATAGTGGGGTTTTACTTTTAGTCGTTTCCTTTCGTACTTTTGGGCTTTGTTATTGCAGGCTTGAACTGTTATGGTAGCAATTAGCAACCCACTAGTCAGTGAGAATTCTATGGGCTTGGGTTCCCCGAAAAATTGGGTTTTACAAAGTAAAATGTAAAAATCCGATACGTAAAGCATTCCACAGAAAACAAACCCCAACACCGTCAGATTCATCTCTAGAGCAGGGAACATATTATAGCACTTTATAGATGAGAAGTAAAACATATACCTGGAAGAATTGATGCAACTATCTTTGTAAAGTTTTTTCCTTGGCGATCTCTGTGTAGTGTGTACCCTGCCATGGAAGGAAAATTATTTTTTGGGTTGTCATTCTGTCTTGGTGTTTATAGACTTTATTTTTTGTCTTGGTAAGCACAATCTTTTTCATTTATTTTCTTCATAATTTGATGATGGGCGTTTTGCCATTATCTAAATATTTATTTATTTAAGGATTAGGGAAATGCTTTTAAAAAAATTATAAGAGAAATATCAAATTGGAGATTCATTTATTAAGCACTTTCATGTAGATTGGATTAGATATTAGATTGATTATAGCACATGCACTTACGACTATTAGAAAACAAAATATTGATTGATGAACCTAAACAATTGACTGCTGTCAAATGGTTGTAATTGCCAAAGCTTGTTATAATTTTTACCAGAGGAACATTGTTGACATGCCTAGCCTTTGAATTTTTACCAGAGGAACTTTAATGCCTAAAGCAGACGAGTTAATTGAAATATCAAGGATAATCAATTTTTCTTTGTTGTTACTTGGAATACAAATGCATCAATAGGCCTATAGGGTATGAGCACATCCTTATGCCTTAGTTCTTTAAAATTTCTCATAGAAACTGCATATTATGTGATTATTATGACAGGGAAAGCCAAAATTGATTTTTCTTGATATCTAACATAATGAATCTTCAATTGAAGAACCCAGCAAGATAGGATTAAGGGATGGAAGAAAAATCTAATGGGCATGGCTCAAGTTGTTCATAACACACAGGTTTCTTTTGTGGTTTTCTTAAAAGAGAAGATTGCTATAAGGATGATCTTCTACAACAACAGTCTAGAGATGAAGATGATTTATTTTACACAATGTGCAATGCAGAGGTACAAGAATTTTCTTAGCAAGGTTTATTTTGATGTAAAGAATAGAAAAGAACATAAGAAGTTCCATTTCAATTGCATGCAATATTTTTTTTTCACTACTTTCTTCCGAGCATTATACTAGGCAGACATACAAAGACAGAGGAAAGAAAAACTGAAAATTAAAAGGAAAGATTTTTTTTTTTCTTATCTTTTCTTTTTTTGTACATTGCAACAGTTCAAAAATAGGTGGGGGCTATTTGGACATCATACATAACATTATGATGTGCTGCATTTCATAGTATATGTATATATTTGAAATATGTTACGACGTTGAATTGCGATGTAACATGTGTCTTATTATAATAAATGTTTCTGTTGTATTTATTAAAATTAATGTCTCTTTTCCTTATGGTAAAATTTCTAAACACTTTAAAAGTCAAAAGATTTATATATTTTGTATGTGTTATAAATAAATTGTAGATTTTACATTAATCACTACTATTCATAACGGCAAGCACGTACACGTGCAGCCCAAACTAGTCTTCTTTATAAAAAAAAAAAAATTTTTAAAAAAAAGGGGGCTTTGAGTACTCAATTTAGTTATACTTGGGTTTATAAATTATTTGAAAATAGGCTCAAAAGAATTATCAAACCATTACCAAAATTGTGAGAGGAAAATGGGTTTGAACATGAAAGTGGAAAGGCCGATTATTATATAATCAATTAGCCCAAAGTTTGTTTAAGGTTAAAAAAAAAAAAAAAAAAACACCCAAATTTTGTGTTAGTTTTCTATTATGTATACAAGTTATGTTCCATTTGTTTTGAAGTAAAATATTTTCAAACATGAAACATTTTACATGTAAAATATTTTTAGGAGAATATTTTTAGGTATTTGATATGAAAAGTAAATTTTTTTAAGCAAATCACCAAAACCGATAGCTCAGCCACAAGAGCCAATAGTGCTAGAGATTTGGTAATTGGACCGCTAAAACAGTGGCTTCGCCGACTGTACTAACGATGACTGCTTCCAAAGCTGTGTCTTCGGCCACTGAATTGCTAGCACCAATAGCTAAAACAACGACTTTAGTTATTGGGCATTAAGCACCAAGGATGGAGCGTAACCTTTGAATATTTGCAATTTTAATGCCTGAAGCAAGTTTCTTACTTAAGATAAGAAACAATACTCACTTTTCTTTGTTGGCATACAAATGTATCAATATAGGCCTATAGGGTAGGGATGGTAATGGGGCGGGACGAGTCCGAAGGATGGGGTCTTCACTCCCACCCCAAATGGTTTTGTTTTACCCCATCCCTGCCCCACCCTACATGACGGGGAAAATTTTCTTGCCCCATCCCCGGCCCTTGGGGCACTGCGCCTCGCCCCACCCCGTAAAACTTTACTTCTTGTTAATTTGCCCACAGCTATTACAATTATTTTTAATAAAACCTATTTCATTAATAAAAATTAAGGATAACAATTTCTGCCCAATCTTACCCTAATGGGTCAGGTTTTACTCGGCCCAATAAAGAATAGGATCGGGTTTGGGTTTTAAAAAAACATCCCAAAATGAGTCTGGGTTTTATTAAAACCCAGCCCAAACCCAAGTTGTAAACCCTAAAACTTCAGCTCACACCTTACTCACACTCACAGTTGCCTCTCATCTCAGACTCAGTTTTCACCAAACTCTCCTCTCCCACTCTCACTCATTCTTAATCTCTCCGTCAGCCCAACTGCCCAAGCTCACACCGCTCGTCCAATCATTCTCCACCGGTCCAAGCTCTCACTCACTCTTAATCATTCTCCGTCAGCCAATCTAAGGTCTGTCACTAGCCACAATCAAGCGATCAAGCACCTCGCCTGTCTCCATATTCATTATCCCTTAGCATAGAGTGAATATTAAATACTATGATTGATTGAGAACTATTCTCATTATTAGTGCTATCATGATAACTCTTATCAAACACTATTAATATGCCGATATACATTTAGCCTCTAAATAATAATAGTAAGAAGTCAGCATAGAGGATACTCTAATATCTAGTCTAGTGTATACCATTGTCTAGAGTCATGTTTAGCCACATTTCATCTACCATTAACAGGTTTATCTTGTAGTACTTGTTAGGATTAGTGCCTTTAAATCCTATTGTATGTTGCTATGTATGATATTAAGTATGACATTATGTATGACTTAATATCATGATTAATAAATTTGTTTTATTATTATCGGAAATAATGGCAACATGAATATTCGGACATTATCATATAGTTCATGAGATGCATAGTATGTGGTTTATGTGAAAAGTCACAGAAGATATAAATCACAAGTTCTTTGTAAACTCAGAATATAGTTTGTAGTCGGTGATGAAATTAGGCGTTTCATTTGCGAAGACTATAACATATCAACTAAGATGATTTGTCTTGATCATGAAAGTTGTGACTTCTAGTTGATATGTTAATATGTTTTAAGAGTTAAGACATATTGAACCAGACCGCTATGAGATTTATTATTCTTGTAACGACTGTCAATTGAATAATAAATCTCACGACTTATATTAACATGAACTCTTAATCCTGAGAGAATAAGGGACCTAATCATGGAATGTAAGTTGCTTTGATATATTAGGAGTGAGATCTAAATTAACAGTCAAAACCTTAGTATGTTGGGCAGCCACATTTAGTGTTGATGGAATTCATAATCTCTTAACAGAGATATAAAATGATCCCCTGAGATAAGTTTAATGGGTTCAGTTATTCAGAAAGTTAGGCCTAACCACTTTAGTAAGAAAATACTAAAGTATATATTATGAAATTGGATTTCATAAATATATGGTGAATAACTTAAAAGGATTAAACCGGGTACTCAAGAATTAAAATGTAGTCATCTACAAAGTGGCAGTCTACATTTATGACTTTGTATTACTACGAATACTTTATGAAGGGGTTGCATGTACAATAAAGTCTTGGGATAAAATTTATAGATAAAACCTAGAGTGCAACTATATTTATATAGTGATATTAAATATAGTTAATGGTAACTTTGAACTTGTCAAGAGTTGACAGAAAAGCCCAAGGCCCATTGGAGCTAGTGTCTTATTGATCCCTTTTGGTCTCACTCTAAGCCACATACTAGAGCCCAATTGGAAATGCCCAAACGAGAGAAACATACAGATTTTTAAAACGAACAACTTGCATGAAATGGTGAATGTGAGTGTTGGACACTCTCTAATTCTCTCTTGAACAAATTCACATTACTGATTGAGAGACTACACATCTTAGGCGTTAGTGGAATTGGAGTAAAGATTAAAAGTATTCCCAAGTGCTTACAATCTTTGTTTTGAAATTCATCACACCAAGGTACACTCTCTTGTTCTCATATTCTAAAATTTACATAGCACATGTTATCTATTGCAAATGAAGTAGATCCGTTATTTTTCCGCTGCGTACATGCATATTTTCATTAGTACCATGATTCAAAACACCCTCCGCATGGAATGCAAAGCTCAAGGCTAAGACAAGGTGTTTGATCAAACCACTATAAACCAGGAAGTTCAATCCTGTAGCACTATGAAATAAATACTCTCTGCATGAATTCATGTGTAATCTCATCACACATAGCTTTACACTTTTAAATGTGAAAACACTTAGTGAAAATTCAAAATTCACAACTTTCGATCGATTGAATGTATCCCTTGATCGATCAAAATTATGAAGAAAATTTTAATAAACTTTCTAGATGACTTGATCGACTCTCGGATCCTATTCGATCGATCAAAAAGGCAAATTCAATCGATTGAAAGGAATTCTAGATCGGTCAAAAATTAAATAAATTCATCACAAAGTCTTGGGTTGACTCGATCAATTCTCGATTCCTATTCGATCAATCGAAAAGGAACATTCGATCGATTGAAGGGAATTCTCGATTGGTCGAAACTCATGAAACTGAATTTTCCAAAATTTTCACCAAGCAGTTTTCAACGGCTTTTCATGAACAAACTACCATCATATGAACATAATAGATTGAGTTTGAGATCAAAACTGAATTCCATTGATGCTATAACCTTAAAGTTCAATCTAACATACTTAATATCAAACTTAAACAACATCATAACATCAATATCAGTTTTTATAAAATAGTAATTTCAACAACCATGCAGAAAATTGATTGTAGAATCTTCTAACATCATGAAATTACTATCTTTAATTCAAAAGCTCACAAAACATGTTATAAAAATTCGAAATTGAAAACCTAGGATACCAATTGTTGGGAAAATATAGTTTGTATTGCATACAAAATACACGCAGCAAAAAATTAACGAATCTACTTCATTCGCAATTGATAACATGTACTATTTAAATTTCAGAATTTAAGAATAAGAGAGTATACCTTGGTGCGATAAAATTCAAAACCAAAAATTAGAAGTACTTGGGAACACTTTTAATCTTCACTCCAATTCCATTTATGCCCAAGAAGTGTGGTCTCTCAATTAGTTTATATGTATGCATTCAGGGAGAATAAGAGAGTGCCCTACACTCACATACACACCATTTCATTCTCTTATAAAATTCTGTATGTTTCTCTCCTTTTAACTGATTATCTAATTGGGCTAGCCTTTTGAGCCATTCCAATTGGGTTTTAGTATGTGGCTTGGAGTGGGACCAAAAGGGAACAAATAAGACACTAGATCCAATGGGTTTTAGGCCTTTCTGCCAATTCTTAACAAGGCCAAAATTACTATTGATTATATTTAATACCACTATATAAATATAATTGCACTCTAGGCCTTATTAATAAACTATATCCCAATACTTTATTATACATACAACCCCTTCATTAAAATATTTGTAGTAATACAAAGTCATGAATGATGACTACCACTTTAAAGATTATTACATCTTAGTCCTACCACTTTAAAGATTATTACATCTTAGTCCTTGAGTACTTGGTTTAATTCTTTAAGTTATTCATCATACATTTATGAAATCCAATTTCATAAATATATACTTTAGTAACTATTTACTAAAGTGATTAGACCTAACACTCTGAATAACCAATCCATTAAACTTATCTCAAGAGAATATTTTATATCTCCGTTAAGAGATTATGAATTCCATCTTAAGAATATATATTCCTTTAACACTAAATGTGGCTATCCAACATACTGAGGTTTTGATCGTGACTTAGATCTCACTCTTGATATATCAAAGCAACCTACACTTTATGATCAGGTTCATTATTCTCTCAGGATTAAGAGTTGATGTAAATAGAAATCATGAGATTTATTATTCATTTGATAGTCGTTAGTAGAATAATAAATCTCATAACAGTCCAATTCAATATGTCTTAACACTTAAAACATATCAACATATCAATTAGAAGTCTCCACTTCCATGATCAAGACAAATTATCTTAATTGATATGTTATAGTTTTCGCAAATGAAATGCCCAATTTCATCATGGACTACGAACTAAAATTCTGAATTTACAAAGAACTTGTGACTTATATCTTCTATGACTAAATCACAAAATCACATACTATGCATCTCATAGACTATATGATAATGTCCAAATATTTATGTTACCATTATTTTAGATAATAATAAAACAATTTTATTAATCACAATATAATGTCATACATAATGTCATATATAGCATCATATAATAGGATTTAAAGGGCACATATCTTAACAAGAGGATGGTATGGCCGATGGCCCTCACTAGGTGCCGCCTATCATGCCATTGTTGAACAACTTCCATTGATTGAGCTTGTTCTTGAAATAAGAGATGCAAGACACATTCTGTTTGCTTACTTCTCTTTCTTTTTTTCTTTCTTTTTTGAGGAACGCTTTCCTCTCTTTCTTGTGTTCATAAGTCATGTTGTTTTAGTACATCAACTATTTGATGAATGTCCAACTTTCATTATATGAGTTCACGGAGTAGGTTTCCTATTTTCTTTGTGAGATGTATTCAAGGACGGACCTAGAATTTTAAGCTAGTGGGGACGGAGTATAAAGGGAAAAAAAAAATCCAAACAACCACCCATATAATATTAAAAAATTATACATACACAAAATCGTTATTTCTAAATACATTAAGATGCAATCATTTACCAATAAAGACAAAAACAAAAACAAAAACAAAATAATTTTTTTTTTTTTTATACTAGGCTGGCTAGAATTTTTTTGGTTGAAGTTAGAGCATTCACAGTAGTGGGGCTAAAAAATTTAGCGTTTAGTACCTCAAATGCTATTTTATCTATTTTACCACATCACTTTACAATATACCCAATATCAAATGTTCTATTTCTTTATCACTTCATTTAAAATAATATAAACAACTCATTAAAATAATAAAGAAAGAGAGATAATTTAAGTTTTTTAATAGAATTTGGGTTATACTAGTGTTGAGGTTCAAAATGTTACAAGATCCAAAGCAAATGGGCCCTCAATACCAAGGAAGGCCCAAGTTCATGATGGGGTGGGCCTTGGGCCTTAGAAAGGAAAGAAGAAAGTAAAGGAAGTTTGGCCCAGCCCTATGTGAAAGGGATCCCTAGGGGAACCCAAGAGGAGAAAAGGATTGGACCAAGATACTTTGGGACTACCAGAGCCAAGGTGATCCTCGGGAAGAGCTAAAGGAGGCTAACCAGGATGTGGATGGCATAAGGAGATGTGCCATTGGGCACGAAGAACAAAGCGGTCAAGTCCCATCAACCACCTATAGCCAAAAAGAAGGCTATGCAGCAGATGGTGGTTAAGGACCAATGCTTGATAGGAAGAACCAGAACCTTGGACAGAGTAGAAAATGGTGAACCATGAAGGAAGGTGACTGGGGATCTTTCAACATGACAGGAATGAATCTACCTATTTGAAGAAAAATGATATAAGGTGAGGCAGCCAAAAGGGGGCTTTGAAAAGTCTCTTTAGAAGCTTTGAGAAAAGGAGTAAAAGTCAATCCCATCAGGACCCTCCAAAAGAGGAAGGTCAGCTGAGAACTTTTGGGAGGAAAACCTCAAAAGAAGAATGCAATGAGAAAATAAGGAAAGGATCATCCACTAATATTGCTAACACAAAATTGGTTCTAGTACCCAGGGCAGCAAAAGGAGGGAATCAATGGCATACCAAAAACCCTAGAAAGGTACTAAAAAAGGAGGATTAAGTCACCAGCAAAAGGCATTCAGTAAATATTAATCAACGCATAAAAAGAGCACCAAAGAGATTCATTAAGCTTCAAAAAAATAGAGAGAAAATAAAGGAATTGTGAAGGATCCTATAACAAGTGCTTGAGGATACACTTGGATTCAAGGGGATTTAAACCTCACAAGTCTTGGAAGGCTAGAAAGAGCTATCCAAGTCTGTGACTTTTGAACTTATTTGAACCTTGTGACATATCCCAATGAGAAATATGGTCCAATGTACTTAAAACTTAATATAATGACCTATCACTCTATTTTCTAAGAATCCCTAACATTCTTACCTGCATTTTCTCAACAATTCCTTTACTATTCCTCAGACACTTTCTTTAGAACATGTATATGTTTGTATGTATGAATGTATATGTGTTGTAGGGCTCATGTTTTGTGCATAAAATGATTCGTAATCAGCCCAATATAGCTATGGTAAACCAAGCCCAATCCACCAACCAACAAACATTGTTATCTCAAGTGGCCCAGGATCCTTATCATCATTTGGGCCTAAGTACTATCCAAAACAGGAACCCACAACTAGCTAGGCTGATTGGAGAGAAAAAGGGTCTAAAGTTTTGGAAAGGGACCCAACTACAAAAATAAAATATATAACGACTATATTTATATATAATAGGACCCAAAGGGGCCCGGGCCCCCACTTCGGTCTGTCCCTAGATGTACTGGTTTAACACTTTTGTTAGGTTTAGATGTACCTGTTCAATATATGTATCCCCAAGAGGGTTCTTCTAAAAAAATAAATAAATAAATAAAAATAAAAAGATGATCTGAAACACTCACTAATCAGCTTAATAATTTAATGTATATTCTCTACTAGCCTCATCACACGTGCAAATTTACAAAGGTCATAGAATTATCCATTCACAATAAATGTAGTTGAGAAAATAGAATGTAAATTTTATTAAGAGGCTTACTAATTTTGATAGGAAAATCCTTGATCATTGAGAAGAATTCAGTATATGAAACAAAAAATACGGAAGAAAATAGTGTCATTAGAAATAGGATGAAAGAATGAAAAAGAATCTGAATGAATATTATGAATTTGCAGTTTGAGGAACCATAGCCTTAGAAAGGGAAAGAGAGGAACAAATAAAAGAGGAATTTTTTGTTTATTCAAGAAGTTGAAATTGGTTTATGAGTTGGTTTTTTTTTTTTACTATTTCATTTTTTTATATTATCATTTATTTATTTTATTTGATGTGATATGGGGTAGTTCTTTTTTAATAAGAAACGTGGGGTGGGTTTTTTAGAAGGTGGGGTAGCTTTTTTTTTTTTTTTAACTTTTTTTTTTTAACGTGCATCATCATTAATTAAGTAAGCAAATATATAACTTTTTACGTTTTAATACTACGAATTTTATTACATTATTTGTGTAGTGTATTTCAAAAAAAAAAAAAAAATTGTAGGTTTATGACTAGTAATAGCTAGAACAATATCTCTATTAAGACAAGTGATTTTTAAGACTTAACCATTTCTTATATATCTAATTTAATATCTAACATAGGTAACGTCTTCTAAAGCTCTATCATTTTTATTTTTGGATCACCCACTATTATTACGTCATACGTCTATTTGCCATGTCTGAATAATTTATTCAAGTAGCCAAAAATTGTAATTGACTTGACTTGGAAATTCTAATTAGGCAAGATGATTGGGGAGCTATTTTTCACCTTCAATGCTTCATCTAAAACACTACCATTTGACCATTCCAATTCAAGACCACAATTTACACAACATAGGCTAAAAGGTGAATCCAAAGCACATATCACAAATCATATGCATATTTAAGACATGAGCCAATTTTTTTTTTTTTTTTTTAATTTTTTGAGAATCAGTCAAATTATAAATGTGTCCTTAAAAGTATTCATTAAATTAAAATAGATTATTTTTGGAGATGAAATAGGGTCTTTAAATTTGCAGTATATTTGATGTATTATTAAGTTATCCTTCTTTTTTTTTCTTTTTTTTTTTTTTTTTTCTTTTTTTGAAAGTTACAAGTTACAACAAATTACAGGGGGGATAAAAAAAAAAAACCATAATTAAATTTTATTTTCTTCCTTAGAGTTATACTATTGAAAGCTCGAAATGTGTGAAAACACAAGAGCTTGTTTAGACCCCCCAATTCAAATTACGGCTTGATTGATTTTACACTAACTTAATACTAAGTGCGGAATAGTGTAAACACAAGCATATAAGCACGAGAGCTACTCTAATCCATATTTAAAGCAACACAGCAGTAAAATGAAATAAACAAGAGTAGGGAGGAGAGATGCAAACATAGATAACACCGAGACGTGTTATAGAAGAGGAAATCGAAGAATCTCGGCGAAAAACCTCTCTGCCGCCCTCCAAGCGATAATTGATCCACTAGACAATCAATTGGGATACATGGGTTAGCAAGAGACCCTCCAAGCCTAATCCACCCGCTGTACCTAAACCCTCCAAGCTCCTACTCCAATAAGGCTTCTCGGAACCGTGTCTTGTCTAGCTCTCTCTCTCTAGATCCCGCAACAAGCTCCATGTTGCATCTGCCATCCTTGGCTTCTTCTAATGCTTCCCAGCAACTCCAAAAACACTCACTACACTCTAAAAAGGTGTGGATTATGTTTTGGTACAAATCTCCTCTTAATGTATGATAATGGGAAAGGGAAGGAGAAGAGACTATAATGAATTCTCACTAAGGATGAGTAGCTCTCTCTCTAAAAACTGGGTGTGTGTGTTGTAGAAAACCTATCTAGGATTTTTCTCTCTGAATGACCTCTTTTACATTTATGGGTAATGAAGGTATATATAGTATGGGTGAAGGGTAAAGAATTCACACATAAAAATCCTCCAGGCAAAATGTTTCGCGACTGTCTCGCGAGAAGGCCTTACCTGAGAGATACTCGCGAAAACGACAGCCTGACACGACTCTTCAACTTCCAGTCATGTGCTCCTCACATGCTCTTTCGTGGCTTAACTTCTCGCGAAATCCACTGATTCTTCATTTAAGCTTGAGTCTTCACCAACTTAATACTAAACCCAATACAATAAAATCCCACAAAATACAAGGAACAAAATTAAAGTAATTACAACACTTTTTGTCATGTATTAAAGCCAACATAAAATATAGTTGTAAATCACAACTATACAATCTCCCCTTTTGGCTATTCCATGACAAAACACCCTATAACAGACTCCAAACTTAAACGTGAGTTTGGAAATAATGGCAAAACTCACTCACACCTAAATCTAGAAGCTGTGTAGCACTTGGAACATATATACCTGTAACCTGAAACACTTACACAAAACATATTAGACCCTCAAGGTAAATCAAGTGATAAAAGGACAAGTATAATGTAACAAGTAAAATGCGATCAAGTAAACATGTTGTGAAAAATATGAACAACTTGATCAAACACATGACAGTCATATGAAAATGACCACAATGATCATATAGCAAAACAAATGATCATCCGAACATGCAATCAATAAAGCACAATAGCATAAGGGTAAATGCATGTCCAACACTCGACCAATGCAAAATACATGAAGTATATGCATCTAGGAACAACATCCTACTAGGGCACAAGGGTAATATAAACCAAAACAAAACAAGGAAAATGTCTTCTCCCCCTTAGTATATGCATCTCCCCTATAGCTTTCCCCCTACAAATGTGCACGAGGTAGAATTACTCCCCCTAAGAGTGTGCCTATGAGTCATATAGAAATGATGATACAAACTTGTATACTCTCCGGTATACTCTTCCCCTTTTTGTCACGAATAGACAAAAAAATCAAGAGGAATGAGGGAAAGAAAAGAAGATATGACCAAGGGTATGATGCATGAGGGGTGCAAGATGAATGAGAAAATGAAGCTCAAACATAAGACAAAAACATTAAAAAATGCTACAAAGTATAAAGAACATGACATGCTAAGGATGATGGAACATGATGTAAACCTAGGCATGACAAAGACACAAGAACATGTTAAGTGCTAAAATGTCTAAAAAGACTTGACTAGCATGAGAAAAGTGCAAAACATGTCAAGTGTTAGATTGTGTGCAGCAAAAGTGCATCTAATGTGCATGTGAGATGCATGACCAATACATGAATAAGTACTCACGGGGCAAAGTGCATAAAACACACCACCAATGATCAAAACATGATAAACATAAATAATTATGGTAATCCCCAAAGTTTGGTACTCATCGGAGTCCAAAATAACGAGAAAATGTCATTTGGGCATTTTATCAAACACTTAGAGTGCACACACTACATATGTATGTTAAACAATGCAAGAACATATGAAAATCTTGCCTAAATATATGTTATTTTTGCCACAAAGGGTCAACATCCAAAGCAGATCATCATTTAAAATAAAGCCCAATTCAAAAGATTGACAAAAATTAAGTTTTCCAACTCCCATTTGAGAAAATCTCAACTATGAACATAAAACCCCAAAAAGCATAATCTAAGGATCAAAATAGATGAAAAGAGATAAAGATTACCTTAGATATGTTTATGAAATGAAAAACACTTGAATTTAGTTGAGTTTTGATGTAGAAACAGTAAAACAGAGGTTTGGGAGAAGATGGGAGACGTTTAAAACAAATGACCCACGAAATGACCTTTAAAAAGTTGATCTGGAAATTTTCGCTGGTATCTTGCTGGTATTTCGCTGGTAAGCCTTACTCTCGAAATAGCCGTGAAACAGTCGCGAAACTCTCTGTGTAAAGCTAAAAAACTTGAGAATTGGACCATTTAACTCCCAGCTGAGCTTACACATGAAATGGGTCACGAAAACACCCAGAAAACATGTTTTTCAAAAAAAAAAAAAAAAAAAAAAAAAAAAAAAAAAAAAAATTAAAACTTTGAAAAACATAGGTGATACAAATCACTTCCAAAAGCAAACAAAAAGAACAAAAATCTTTTTGGTTTGATCCACATAAGGTTGAGCACACATACACATCACATTTGAACATATACAATCACACAAATGAAATAGAAATTCATAGAACATTAGACTTGTGTGTTGTGTGTGTGGATCAAGTGTGGAATAGTCCTTAGACTAGAGTGAAGTTTCAATGATCAATTCAATCAAGTCATACACAACTAGTACTAAATCAAGTAGTCTATCTCAATTATAGAAATGAGCATATATAACCTCCCACAAGAGAATGATTACAAAAATTAGAAGCTTTTCTTTTGGCTTCTGCATAATTTATGACATTTGATCCTTTTTTGGATAATACATCTCTTTTTGAGATCGGTGCTTGAAATTTTTGATATTTCAACATTATGATTTTGCCTTTGACTTTTTGAGCACCATACATTTCAATTTAAAAAGTCTCTTTCCCTTTTTCCTAGTCAAATACTAGTATGTGCAACAGACTTTTGCAGCTCATAATCTCTTTTTCATTTTGAGATTTACATTTGGTGAGCTCTATTTGCAAAAACATAAAAATAAAAGTGGGAAGATATATAGGCACGAGTCTATGCAAGTATCAAGACAAACAACACTATTGGCCAATCATTCATGACAAGTTTGAAGATCTATTTACAACAATCACACCTAGATTTCAAGATTTCTCCCACAAAGATATATGTGCATACATAACAAGCTAAGCTCGTAAATGCACTACGCCATTAGTACGAAGGTACTAGGCCAAACTCACATGTGAAATGTGCTCAAAACTTATACGATCAAACTTTTTGAATTTTTCACTTTTTATATGATTTTGGATTTTTACACACACAAAATAAAGACATAAAAGTAAGATCAAAAACAAAAACAGAACAATGCATACACATAAATGCAAGATGCATAAAATGCATGAAGATATGACATTTAATGCATGAAGGATCCTACAAAAATTGAAAGAATTAGATCAAGGATCAAAAAAGCAAAAGCTTAACCATAGGAACCCTTCCTCATCCAAACGGAACAGTTGTTTGAAATGAGTGTCTCATGAGAAGAGAGACGAGGGTTGGAAGAATGAGAACCGGAGATGCACATAGACAAGGAAGTAAGAGCATTAACCACTTTCTTCAACAACTTACCATTTTCTATCCAATCCGGTTTAGCTTTCAAAGCAAAACTTCCAAAAAACTCAAGTTTATCTTTTCTTTTGATTATCTTAAAAGCTTGAAACTCAGAGCAATGAGGTCTTAGATGACCAAAGGCACTACAATGGTGACAAATAATGTGTTTAGGTCCACTAGGCTTTTTGGGAAGGGATCTAACAACAAAGGTTTGTTCTTTTTTTAACTTGGGGCATTGGGGTCTTATGTGACTGATCACATCGCAATGGTGGCAAGTAGGAACAAACTTAGATCCACTCAATTCCTAGGATGGAACCTAAATAGAGGCTTAGGTTTAAGAGCCTTTCTCTCCATCTTTTGATTTCTTTTATGTGGAGGAATGTACACCGATTTGTCCTTTGAGGTAGAACACACAATAAGCACAAAATCGGGTACCACAACATGATTGCAACATATATTTTCTTCCGTTTTAGCAACAAGTTTAGCAATCAAACACTTGGCATGCATCTTAAGAGATTCATTTTCAGATTTAAGATCATCAACAAGTTTATTAGACAAAACAAGTTTAGCATCCAAGTCTCTATTTAAACATTCAAACTCTTTCAGTTTTTCAAGTGAAATTTCAGCAAGATTCTTATATTTCTCAACCAATTTGTTGGATTCATTGAGCTTAGCAATCAAATCAACCTTTTCATAAAGTAATTTGCTCAAATTCTTTTGAAACTTCTTAGCTCCTTTCTTCAAGAGTTTGTCAACAACACCAATAGATTCAAGTAACATGTCATCACAATTATGAGGATTAACACTCATAGAGGCATTTTCACAAACACATGGCATGTTACAATCAACAACATCCATAGAAGCATATAAAGTATTATCCATGGCAAAACACACAAGGGGTCAAGGATCACACTTAGGTAATAAAATCAAAACAAGTGTACCTGCTCTAATACCAATTGAAAGCTCGAAATGTGTGAAAATACAAGAGCTTGTTTAGACCCCCCCAATTCAAATTACGGTTTGGTTGATTTTACACTAACTTAATACTAAGTACAGAATAGTGTAAACACAAGCATATAAGCACGAGAACTACTCTAATCCATATTTAAAGCAACACAGCAGTAAAATAAAATAAACAAGAGTAGGAAAGAAATATGCAAACACAGATAACACCAAGGCGTGTTATCGAAGAGGAAACCAAAAAATCTTGGCAAAAAACCTCTCCACCGCCCACCAAGCGGTAATCGATCCACTAGACGATCAGTTGGGATACATGGGTTAGCAAGAAACCCTCCAAGCCTAATCTACCCGCTGTACCTAAACCCTCCAAGCTCCTACTCCAACAAGGCTTCTCGGAACCGTATCTTGTCTAGCTCTCTGGATCCCGCAACAAGCTCCATGTTGCATCTGCTATCCTTAACTTCTTCCAATACTTCCCAGTAACTCCAAAAATACTTACTACACTCTGAAAATGTATGGATTGTGTTTTGGTACAAATCTCCTCTCAATGTATGATAATGGGAGAGAGAAGGAGAAGAGGCTACAATGAATTCTCACTAAGGATGAGTAGCTCTCTCTCTAAAAAATGGGTGTGTGCGTTGTAAAAAACCTATCTAGGGTTTTTCTCTCTGAATGGCCTCTTTTACATTTGTGGGTAATGAGGGTATATATAGTATGGGTGAAGGGTAAGGAATTTACACATAAAAATCCTCAAAGCAGAATGTTTCACGACTATCTCGTGGGAAGGCCTTACCTGCGAGACACTCACGAAAACGACAGCCTGGCACAACTCTTCAGCTTCCAGTCATGTGCTCCTCATATGCTCTTTCGCGGCTTAGCTTCTCACGAACTTCTCGCGAAATCCACTGATTCTTCATTTAAGCTTGAGTTTTCACCAACTTAATACTAAACCCAATACAATAAAATCCCACAAAATACAAGGAACAAAATTAGAGCAATTACAACACTTTTTGTCATATAATAAAGCCAACATAAAACATAGTTGTAAATCACAACTTTACATAGGTGTTTGGAGTAACCAAATTGATCCCAATTATCAATATATATATATATATATATTTATTTGGAGAGAATCCCAAAAATAGAGGTTCAACTTTAAAATTTTGTACCCTATATATATATATATATATGTGTGTGTGTATGTGTGTGTGTGTGTGTGTGTGTGTGTGTGTGTGTAGAGAATATACCATTCAACAAGTTTTCCTACATCTCACTTTATATCATGATTGCTCACTTTCTTGAGTATTTCACAATTGGGTTGAATCAATTTTTAACTATAATGGCTCTTTGTAGTGTTCATGGATTATGGCTCATGTAACATTTTAAATCCATAACATTTAAAATGAGAGTGGTAATAAATAGGTGTGGACGTGTAGTAACATGTGCCGTTGTAATTAGCTTTGACATAATGACAAATGTCATCACAGTGTACATCCTTTAGTTTTGAGATCAAACTTTTATAATATATATATATATATATATATATATTATAAATTTGAAGAGTTTAGATCATATACTTTATTTTAAGACTGAATTTATTTGTTTTGGAGAATTCTATTGCAAATTAAATATAAACTTTTGACTAAATTACAGATTGTAGCCTCTAGTTTTACTTAAAATAATTTTATAACTTTATTTTCATTCAATTCAATCTTACTTTTAACTTTATTCAAATCCATCTTCCCATTAATTTAGGTGACTTGCCGTAATGGAGCTAAAATGATATTGTTTTTTAATATTTTTTTTTTTGTTACAATAAAAAATACATAAAATCAATTAAAAAAACTTTTTTAAAATACGAAAATTTTAAAAATACGATTCTCTTTTCTTTTTTTTTTCTTTTTTTTTTTCCCAAGCCAAGGGAAGAAGAACAGTAGATTTCATACTGAAAATTTCTCACCTTCAACCTTAAATTTCTAATTCTACCACAATACAAAATTTCTCTGCAGATATTTTCACCACAATATATATATATATATATATATATATAAAGATTCTTCCCTAAACCCAATCATAGGTCAAGTCCTTATTAATCAAGCCAAATATTCGAAATCTTCCCCAAACACCAAACAAAAAACCACAAGAATCAAATTCAAAAAAATCCAACGAAAACCTCAAGAGCACTAGCATTAAATGTACTAAAGTCTAAATTTTAGTTTTTTAGCACACAAAATACCAAAATATGGTCACCATTGGATGTGCCAAATGCATCCAATTGCAATCTTTTTTTAGCATTAGCTAAAGTACACTACTAGTCTACCACCGGACCACTGGTAAGTGGTAACAGTGCGCAGGCAACTTAATTTTATATTATAAATGTGTATTTTCATAGTTTAGGAGGCTGTGTAAAAGATGATAAAATTTAGGGAGATAAAATGTAATTTCCACCCCCCAACAAAATAGTTCATGCTCATATGCTATAGACTTGACTCTATATAGTCTGCAAGATTTTGCATATATCTAATTCAGAGTCTGGCCCCAAAAAAATTAATATTAAATTTAGAATTGGAACCTTATGTCAAGAAGATAATTGCTTTCATCAAACTCTTTCACAATTTGAACTACGAATACATAGTCCTAGTTTTAATTAGAGGAAACAAACAAGAAAATAAGAACCTATAATGTCAAACAATACACCTTAACTCTATGATTTATTTAGTTATTTAAAAATTCAAGAAACTATGTTTAAGATAATGTTCAAAAGCTTGAGGCCAACTTGAGCAGACTTGCTTGTTGCTTCAAACATGAAATACCTTCCAGTAAATAACACGAAATGCATAAAGATCTACAATCATGGGCCATACGAATTCCAGCTTATTTACATACAACAAAAGTTGTCTACCTCTCAAATCAAATAATTCTTGTTAGAAACGGCAAGGGGCTCTCAGTAGCTTGAATTGAAATGCATCTTGCATAAGCTAAAAATGAAAAGCATCTCAAATGCTAAGTCTAGACATTAGGAAGAAACCCCATATGGTAGAAGTGCAGCAGCCACAATCCTACCTTCTTCATTCAATATGTTGTAAGTTGTTGAAGCGTTTCTCTACAACAAGTGAAACAAAGATCATTAAGATAAGTTAGCACTGTAGTCACATCCATTTTGGTTGGTGTCTTGGTTTTACAATAGGAAACTGATCATAAAGAAATACGTTGGTTTCAGATACAACACGCCCTAGACAAGTGTACAAATGCACCCAGAGAATGAGCCAGAGATGCAATAATAAGAAAGTGCAGTAGTATAGAAAGACAACACACTATCTGCTAACCTTTGTTAAAGAAAAAGGAGGGGGTTAGCCTTGTGGGGAGGGGGGAATTTAAACCTATAATTTAAATTGGAGGAATAGTTTAGGCCCATGAATTACCTCAACACTCTATAGTAGGACCCGTGAATTAATTTCTACCTTATATGTTGGATTGGTAATTTTGCCAAAAGCTTTGATAGAGTGCTTGAAATTGAAGCCTAAAATTGTGAACAAAGTGAGGTTTTTTTTTTTTTTTTGGGGGGGGGGGGGGGGGTGTTGGTGATGTGTGGCGGAAATTGAAGAAAAGGTTAGGCTGTTTGGCCTTACTCATGGACAATTTTCTTTTCTTTTTTGCCTTTATGATTGATTAGGCATGTAAAATCTAAGTTCAGTCAAATTGATTTCTTTTACTTTTTCCACCATCATGCCCCACCATATATATAGAAAAAAACAAAAAAGAATTAAAGCGTACTCTGTTTATGCTAAATTGGTAGACCATATATTCCTTAATAAAAATGTTTAGCCAATTCAGAAAATAGAACATTTTCACAGTATTTTTGCTAGTATGTAAAGGAATTTAGAGACGCTTATTACCAAATTAGCTGCTAGCTCAAAGAGCTCACACCCCAACTATACAGATTTGCTGTGCCGCAACGACTATTCTCACAGATGACAGTGAATGTATACTTATCAACAAAAAAAGAAAAAGAAAAAAAAAAAAGATGACAGTGAATGTAAGGAACAAGTGCATTAAAGATTCTTTTAATAATTTAAAATGGAAGTTTGCTTCTTGCCCTCCTAGCTTAACCTAACAAACAAACAACAAAATGATCGATTGGGATGGACAAAAGCAGTGCCTTCAACCCTAACAGTTGGGCCAGGTAAACATGGCATAACACCAAGTAGACCTAACTTGCAGCCAGATCAATTAACCACAGAACTGTGAACCTCTTACGCATTTCTCATATAGGGAAGCTTTACCCTATTATTCCTTGGAATATATATAGGCATTTTTCAAAACCCAAGATATCCCATTATGTGGCCCCTGAATTTTATTTTATTTTTCTTTTCACTCTACACCTCACTCTCTTTCATTGCCTAGTGCTCTGATAAAATTTTGAACTTGGTCTTATTTGCAGATATGCCCCAATCAAAATAATTTGATTGGAAAGTCGTGCTACTTTTTTCTTCCTCTATTTATTCTCTTTTCTTCAGGTGAAGAAGAATAATGTAACAATATCAACTTTGTTTAGAAAACGTATTTTATTTATTGGTGAATTTACGCAGAGTATGAAGTAAAGATGCGACAAAATTTAACAGACTGAAGGAAGTAAAGCCCAGGGGGAAGCTAAGATACCGAGTCAAGGGCTTCCAACTTCATGCCAGTAGAACGAATGAAGCGCCGAAGTTCAGGATTTACTATTTCAATATTCCTCCCACAGCCAAGTATCAAAATCTCTGACATGAATTATTACAAGTAGATGGTCAATAGAAAAATCAACAGAAGACTAATATAACAACCGGACCAAATCTTAAAGATGAAAACCCTTAAACTATAGATATCATATAATACATACACAAATAAAAACTTGATATATACACATAATATGTGTATATTTGGAAGTTATAGTGACTTACATAATGGTTCCAGTACTCTTGACAAGATGCATATTTATTGACATTAAGTGTCCGTTTGGAAACAATATTTATTGACTTTTAGTTTTTTGTTAAAAGTGTGCTAAAGTATACTTGTACTTTAAAAAAGTGAGAAAAAGTATTAAAAAAAAAAGTGAGGTTTTAAAAAGCTATACATAAAAGTTAAAAGCTAAAAGCTGAGCTTATGAGCTCTAGCCAAATAGACACTAAGGCTCATATTAGGTACTTAAGGACATAAAATTGCAAATGCACATGCATGAACTATCTTGGCAACCTGCAAAGTATATATGAAATGATAGAAGAACAGATTTCAATTCTTTATTGTTATAGTATCTAGATGTCAGGAAGCCTATATAACTGTTTGATGGTGCTCAACATGATGGACCATAGGCAAGTTGCCCATGATTCACATAACATCTGGGTCACATTTTGAAATATGAAGTATAGCTTAATAAAGGGGAAGACTAGCCCTTAAAATTTATTTTGAATGTTATATGTAATCAAAATCACCTGTATGAAGCAGTCATTCATACCGCACAAGTTCCATGTGATAAGTAAGAACAAGGGGCCAACCAGACAGGATTGTCCCACAATTTGAATTCTCACCTGGAATAGGCCGCAAGGTTTGGAAGATAGATAAGCTGCATCATAACATAAAGCTATCATTGTCAGATAAAGGTGCATGATAAACTTCATAGACTCTTGTTCCAACTAAAAGAATATTTGCACTAGGGAACTTCAAACTCCTAGAAAATTTATGGAAATTGGGAATATCATAGGAACAAAGCAGTAACTAAATATGTGGATACAACAACATTTTCAAACATATGAACCAACTACTTGCATTGTACAAGGCAATAAATCATTCAAAAGTAGAGATTGGAGAATTAGAAAAGTCAATGCACGGTTATGGCAATTCTACCAATTTAGTGTATTAGACATTGGCTGATGCAATGACAAAGAACTCAGATTAGAAACCATAATGGTAACAAAATTAGCTATAATTGTTACAAATTAGCAATCCAAGCATGACACAGGTTGTGAAAGTTACACAAGAAGATCCTTTCCTACTTATTCAATAAAATCAAAAGTTTTTCCAAAGACCCAAAAAAGTGCATTCTAGTATTTTATTGTTATTCTAACCAAAATTGCAAAGTAAACAAACAAAGTCTTAACAAGCTTACACAGATCGTATACACAATCCAAATCATAGTTGTCAATCATTTCCATTCCATTCCAGCTAGAAAAGCTGAAATATTCCGTCCCAATCACTACACCGAATCAAATTCCCGTATGTTTTGGTTGCTACACGTATTTCTACTCGTATTCCTTAGATGGGCTACATTATATGTTCCTCAATTATGCTTCATATGCAACCTTGTCTTTGAATTTACATCTACATTTCTTATCGTTACTAATTTATATTCCTATCTTCTACCTCATTCTCTCATGGAAATGATATGTTTTGTTCATTGACAAAATCAAACAAAAGCAACTACTTTGAATTCAATAAATAAATAAACCATGATTGAAAAAAATAACTAGAACCCAAATCAAAATGGAATTGAAAACTTTGATTCAATTTGGTGATACACTGAAATTGTCAAAAAAATTCAAAGATGGGGTTGGACACACCTTTCAGGAGTGATGTCTGAAAACTTGGTGGGGGCCCAAGACATGAGGAAATTCCCAACGCAGAGCAAGCTGCCCTCATAGTCGACGCCATTGACGTTGAACCCAGTATCAGAATAGCCTTTAAAGCGAAGCTGGTCTTCGGGGACATCGTTGATCAGGTTGACCTGATCGTAGAGCGAGAAAGCGCGTCGAAGAGATGGTAGTACAGATGGGTTCGTGGGTTTTGGGTTTAGAAGAGATTCCTTTCGGAGGCTTCGAATCAGGTTCGGCAGAGTTCCCATGGCTCTCTGTCTCACCGCCATTTCTCTCTCTCCCTCTCTAGAGCTTTCTTTCTAACACAGGATGTTTTAGTTTTATTTTATTTGCTGGGCTGTTTTGGATGGTGTTACTGTTGAAACTTGAATAACCTTTTTAACTGGGATTAACGACAACCGGGTCCAAAAAATTTCGAAACTACCAATCTGATCCCTGAACAGTGAGCATTGTTTTGGCTTACTCGTTCCTCTTACTAGCTTGGAGAATTGAATCCGACCCTTACATACCTCACAAATATTTATATTTGTAAAATTATCATCGCATCAAAGATGTGTGGTGATAAATACACTTAAAAATATACAATAAGATGCATAATATAATTTATATATATATAATATTTAAATACTATTAATACTCATTTTTATATTTTATTAACTCTTTAACAACTTTTGTTAGAATATTTATGTATAAAATGTAAATTGTCTATTTTTTTTTATTGTGAAGCACTTTTTTTTTAACGATTTATTAATTTTAGACTATTTGATTTTTTAACTTAATAACTTATTTGGATGAATATTTATAATGTGGTCCAACATTTGATTTTAAAATTAAAAAATAAAACTTTTTAAGAATAAATAATTTAAGACACATGGCACAAAATTAGAATTCTAATTCGAAATTTTAATTTAAGTTTCTCTTAACTTCACCGACTATTATTATTATAATATGTGTGTGTAGATTTCTCTTCTCTTAGAAACCAAATTGGTCAATTTTAAAATGTCTTAAACTTGTTTGGCATTAAGGCAAATCTTAGGATAGGTTAATGGAATTTTCAAGCATTTTAAAACCGGTCAATTTAGTTCCTAAACAATAAACACGGTTAGGTTTTTTAGTCTTTTTCCTCTTCTCCCTTAGGAGCTAAATTGATCGGTTTTGAAATGTCTTGAACTTGTTTGGTATTAGTGCAAATCTTAGAGTAGGTTAATGGAATTTAACAATAAAATTTTAGTTGCTGCACTTTATCCAAAAAAAAAATCATATCATTTTCTTTTTCTGGTATAATTTTTTTTTTTAAAAAAATCTTGCTTGAAAATCAAAATATATACCATTACAATTGAAGGAGTTTGGAGGGTAAAAGATTAGAGGAATTCTAACAAGATTCTTTATAATTTTGAGATTTTTTTTTTGAGAATCTTATAATTTTGAGATTTTAATTACACAACACATTGAATGCTAAATTCCCACAAATATCTTACCCCAAAAAAAAAATTTTCCCTCAAATATCATATTTACTTGTTATAATTTGAGATTTGCATCATTGTTATTTAGTGCTGGTCAATATAATGTTTCAGTGCATGTAAAACAGTGGATCAAATTTTGGCTTTAGAATATGAATAACAATAGGTGTTACACCAATATCCTAATCGTTCTCAATCAAAGTTTGCACTCTCCATCTTAGGAGAAAAAATAATAGATAAAAGCCTCACGATTGTTCTACCCAAATCAAGATCAATTGCTTTGTTTTCACAGTTTATTTCAAATAAAAATTCGTTGCTCAAATGTCAATGTTGAAGAGCATAACATTAAAAGCTATATAACAAATCTCAACTTCATAAATTGCCATAGAGTTTGACCCAAAAAAACCCCACAAAAATTTGGTCAGATTGATTTTTACAAGGGAACATTTCCACCTTTTTATAACAGATTGTAACCAAAAAAATCTAGAAGCAAAATACATCAAGGAACCGTGTATGGTGCTGGCAGAAATGGAAATGGTGCAACAGAGGCATACGCTACAGGTGGGCGTGCTTGTTTCCTGACTCTAGACCGCATCACCTCATTCTCATTAAGGTTTTCACTTTCTTCATCTTTAGTTTCCAAGAAAGATAAAATCTCAGCTGAATTGTCTTCTTTGATACATTGTTCATTATCAGGGAGACGGTGAACTAGAAGCCCAGTCATGAATACAGGAAGATATAGAAGGCTAGCATGAAACATCCTCCTAGCTTTTTGTGCAGTGCGATCTCTATAGAATGAAAATGCTGCAGCACTTATTGCAAGAGTAAGGACTGATGATTCAAGACAAAACCATCCGGAAGTCACACCCCCTGCAGACAACATTCAATAAGGTAAATGAGAAATGACTAATGAGATTAAGTCAACACAAAGTTGTATTTAAACACAAAAAAATGCAATTGCAGCACCCATTCACTAGTGATCAGTTCTTTGCCATTGCACTCATGTAGAACATATTACTTTTTTTATTTTTTGGCTATAGTAAATTTTAGGGTTGAACCTGCGAACATATTACTTGAAAGAACACAAATGTCAATGCTACAAAAACTGATCGAGGGAAGGAAACTACATAATGTAGACTAGGCATCCATGTTCTTCATAGTGATGATTTGTTTCCACATCCAATTATCGGCATAAATTTGGCAAACAAACTTCGATGGTTGAATATGGATTTCATAAGGTCATTATGACACAGAGATTGGCAGATGATGTATCGAACCATGCCACATGTAAGAAAACTATGATACAAGTTCTGCTAAAACAAGTACTTGTCCTGCAAACTGTTGCATATTTTGGTACAGGGAACTCCATATTAGTCTATTAGCATCTGAGGATGTTGCAACAGGAATTGCTACACCAAAAGAGACTTTAGGAAAAGCAATTAAAAGTAAATGAGGAAAACCAGCCAAACACACAAGTCTCAAGGTCACTTTCAAATTGAAATTTAAATTGAAAGAGTCAGATTTTGAACTGAACTAAATGAACTATAGCCTATAACAAGAGAAATGAAAGACAAGGGGATCCTTTATCTTCTATGCTATTTCTCTTGATGATGGAAGCATTTACTAGAATGCTTAGGCAAATGGAGGGGGCTGGTATTATTAGGGGATTCAAGGTGCATGGAGTGGGAGGTGATAGAATGTTTACTATGTTTTTTTCTTTTTTCTTTTTTTTTTTTTCCAGAAGAAATCAGTCTCTAACAACACTTTAAAAAGGAGGCACATTTCTCTTCCATAAAATGAAGAAAAATGACCGGGGGAGAAGAAAATGAAGAAGTGCTTAAAAGTAACAAGTTATGATAGGACGAATATATTAGAGGAGCTTGCAGCAGAAACAAATTAAAAAGACAAGCTAGAATTCCAAATAATATTAAGAAAACTAAGGTACTTCTGCTAAAACAAGTACTCGTCCTGCATACTAATGCATATTTGGTACATGGAACTCCATATCTATTACTATTTGAGGATGTTGCAACAGAATTGCTATGCCAAAAGAAACTTTAGGAAAAAACAATTAAAAGTAAATGAGGAAAACCAGCCAAACACACAAGTCTCACGGTCACTTTCAAATTGAAATTTAAATAGAAAGAGACAGATTTTGAACTGAACTAAATGAACTATAACCTATAACAACAGAAAACAAAAGACTAGGGGATCCTTATCTTCTATGCCATTTCTCTTGATGATGGAAGTGTTTACTAGAACACTTAAGACAAGGGGAGGAAGTATTTACTAGAATGCTTAGGTGAATGGAGGGGGCTGGTATCATTAGGGGTTTTAAGGTGCATGGAGTGGGATGTGATGAGTGTTTACTACGTTTTTTTTTTTTTTTTTCCTTTTTCTTTCCCATAAGAAATAAGTCTTTGATAACACTTCAAAAAGGAGGCATATTTCTCTTCCATAAAATGAAGAAAAATAACCGGGGGCAGAAGATAATGAAGAAGTGCTTAAAAGTAACAAATTATGATAGGACAAATATATTAGAGGAACTTGCAGCAGAAAACCAAATTAAAAAGACACGCTAGAATTCCAAATAATATTAAGAAAACTAAGGTACAAGTTCTGCTAAAACAAGTGCTTGTCCTGCATACTAATGCATATTTTGGTACATGGAACTCCATTTATACTACTATTTGAGGATGCTGCAACAAGAATTGCTATGCCAAAAGAAACTTTAGAAAAAGCAAATAAAAGTAAATGAGGAAAACAAGCCAAACACACAAGTCTCAAGGTCACTTTCAAATTGAAAATTTTGAATAGAAAGAGAGAGATTTGAACTTAAATAAGTGACCTATAACCCATAACAAGAGAGAAAGAATATATTCCTTTTTTCCCCCCAAAAGAAATCAGTCTTTGATAATACTTCAAAAAGGTGGCACCTTTCCCTTCATAAAATGAAGAAAAATGAGCGGGGGGAGAAGTTAATGAAGAAGTGGTTAAAAATGACAAATTATGATAGGAAAAATATATTAGAGGAGCTTGCAGCAGAGAACCAAATTAAAAAGACAAGCTAGAATTCCAAATAATATTAAGATAAATATCTATGGGAGACTATAACTCACAATCATACGCTAAGTACCCCAAAGGAATCAGATACAGGGAGTTCCTTAAAGCCACCAAGGCAGTTCTCTGACCAGAAGCATCAGCAAGAGAGTACATCTTAAACCTGAATATGCATCAAATGATGAATAATGAATCCAAGGAAAAAGTCAAGTGGACTTGCATTGAAGACCCATAGACATGTGCAAAAGGGACCCACTTACCCCATACACTAATAGACAATCAAAATTAATTATTAATACCAAGTATCATATGATTTTTGGGCTCATGTCACCAGGTCAAATCATCATTTACATATCCAACTCAGCCATTTTTAAATATATAGTCCTATAACCTGAAACAGGTGTGAATGGTAAACCACCAATTAATGTTTCCAAAGACAGCATACGCACATACCCGCCAGCAGCATAATCATCACGGCACATGTAGGCAAGGGCCATAAAATGGGGAATCTGCCAAAAATAGAGAGCAGCTGGAAGAATCATTCCATTGAGAGAAACCTGGCCAGAAGCAGCAGCCCACCTGAAAACCCAACACAGAAACCCATGAGCCTGTATGTCAATATTGTATCTAAAACCTTAAAACAAGAAACCAGTTTATGTACAATCAGCCAGAGAAAACCTTTAGTTTAATCAAACCGACCACTTTCAATTATTTAATAGAGAAGGTAATTAGACAGTGATCTCTACAAATACAATATTTAAAATCAAAAGTTTGTCACATATTCCCTATGATTGCCACTACCAATTTTACTGGCAATTCCATAAATCATAAGCACTTTAAACAATACAAAGCTATAATTCCCAAGCACAAAACAAGAATTTTCACATATCACTAATAACATTAGTAGGTCAACAATAAATATTGAACTTTGGCCAGACTGGAAACAAGTACTAAACTCAAGTGCACTCAACTATGAAGTGAGCTTGGAATTTAATCTAATTTTAGCACAGGACATGCTGCCAAAGAGTCCCCATCTCAAGTAGTACTTGGACACAACTTTCAACAACAATAGACATACAATCAACAAAGTGAGTGTCAAGCCATTTTATTATCAAGAAGGATGAAATTATGCAAGTCTCACAAGTGAGGGCATCAAATTTGGCATCATATAACTAAATCATGCCTAACTCTCCCTAATAGTTTTCATTCCTTAAACTTTACTCAATTTGGAGGCAAGTGATATAGGTGAAATATGGATGTGTATGGGGTGGCTGGTGTACCAGACCAGTTAATGGTCCATATGGTGTTGGTTTGTGGAAAAATATTAGTCAAGGATGGCCATTTTTTCATGCTGTATTCTAGATGATATTGGTGATGGGTCTAGGGTGAAGTTTTGGCATGACCGTTGGTGTGGTGAGACATCTCTTGCAGCCAGCTATCCTGAATTGTTTAGATTTTGCCAAGATAAGGAGGTTAGTGTGGCTGAGCTTATGAAGTACACTAAGGCGTTCTCTTTTGGGATGTAAGTTTCTTTAGGAGTGTGCATGCTCAGGAATTAGAGGCTATGTCAGGTTTCATGGATACCATATATGGTTCTTCAACAAGGGGATTTGTGAGGATAGGATGTGTTGGAAACCTGATAGAGATAAGGGTTCATGGTTACTAGTTATTATAGTATTTTAGTGGGCTCTAATGATTACTGTTTTCCTTGGAAAAGTATTTGGAAACAGGAGATTCCTTCTCATGTAGCTTTCTTCGTTTGGGCTGCTGCTTTAGAGAAATGCTTGACAATTGACAATTTACGAAAAAGGAAGGTTTGGATACTGGATTGGTGCTACAAGTGCAAGTGTATGGGGAATCAGTTGACCATCTCTTTCTTCATTGTCTGGTTGTTATAGATATGTGGTCTATAGTTTTGGGTTTATTTAGAGTAAGCTAGGTTATGCCGCAATCCGTTTTAGGACTACGAGCTTGTTGGCAAGGCAGGTTTGGTCGTCATCAAAATGGTTATATATGATTAATTGTTCCCCATTGCTTAATGTGGTGTCTTTGGAGGGAGAGAAATAGTAGGAGTTTTGAAGATAATGAGAAATCCATTCCAGACCTTGAGTTATTTTTCTTTAGAACTTTATTGGATTGGTTGGTTGCCATGCAAAACCAATCATTCTCTTCCTTCCTTGATTCTTGTAATTTTTTTGTAATTGATTGTTGACCCCTTGTACACTCCCTGTGTACTAGGGGGTTCCTTTTTTGATATCAATAAAACTTATTACTTAAAAAAAAAAAAAAAAAAAAAAGATTTATCCTCTAGTTTTTGTTCAACTTTAAGTCCAGTTTGAAAGATAAAGAAATAAACCAGGATAGGATAAAAGAAATGGGAAAATTTACTTTTTAATGGGGAGGAACTATTCCATCTTAAGTGAGAATCAGTATTTGCGGTGGGGGGAGAGAGAGAGAAGTAAGAGGATTTTATCAGCATACTATGTTTATGAGCATATTCCAGATTTGATAGGAGATGAGGATTGACAAGGCTGAAAAGAAGAAATATAATTAGGACAACACCATTTTTCACATGTATAAAGAATATGTTTTCTATAACTTCCAGTATCTTAAAGTGACATGGTGAAGAAAAGAAATCAGTTTCCAATGCTAGATGGAAATTTCAGGAAGCCCTGATCAATTTTTGGCTAGCAAAATACATAATTAGACCACAGCAATAATAAGTATGGACAAACTTGAGAAAATTGCACTCTCAAATCCACTAAACAAATTTCTCTTAAAAGTTCAATAAGAAGGATTTTTTTGTTAGAAGGCATAAGAAATATAGAGGACATATTACCCAAGAAGTGGTGGAATGGCACCAACGACAGCCCCAACCCATGTATTGACTGGGTGGATCTGCTTCATAGGAGTGTAGACGAAGGCATACAGAATCAGATTGGAAGCTGCCAGCCCAGCCGCCAACATGTTAGCCTGCAACAACCTTGCCATACAAGCTGGAGCATTAGTCCCTCAGCTCACAGGTTAATGAAAAAACTTCACAATTTAACTATCAAATTTCATAACATAAGGGGGTGAGAGAATATATCGGCCACCTTGCTTGCCAATAAAGCAGTTCCAGCTAAACCAACAGTAGATGCCCAGGTGACTGCGTGGGGTATAGTAATGCGCTCTGAAGGTAGTGGTCTTAGCCTTGTTCTCTTCATTTTGGCATCATTCTTAATCTCAAATACCTAAGAGAATATGATTCATTCAAAGAAAGTTCAAGTCAACTAAGCCCGTACATGAAAAGAAACTGAAATTAAAATATGCCATCAGCAATCAACGAGTAGCAACAAGATTAACCAACTCAAGATCAACCGCTTAAACAATATCTACGACTTGAAGGAAGCAACAAGTAAAGTTACATAGATTTGAATTCTCATTTCTCACCATTCCAGTAATTTTGGTAATAAAATGTCTTTAATGTTATATTTTTCTTTATTCCAATCCCTCTGTTTGGTAATTTTGGGCCCTATGAATTAACACATTAAAAGATAAAGAAAGACAATGATGAGGTAAAGCAATGACAAGGAACCTTGTTTCTTCAAATGACAAATATATTCACTAAAAAGATTCACCAACTTAAAACTTGAAAATGGAAACCCACCCTTTTCCCGTTGAAAATAACAATAAGGTGCCTCCTTCTAACACTGTCTTGGGGCACAGACTCGATTTTTTGTTATTACATCTACCTACCTTAATTTTGACAACCAGAAAATATTCTTACTACAAATGAAGTACAAACCCAATTGGCTTGAGAACAAAGCATGGCTATATGATCTCACAATCTTAATACAACAAAAAATAAAACTTTTTTATTCCCGATGTTTCATTTCATAATCGAGTGCTCCAACTTTGAGTGATGAACTAATAAGGTTGTAAATAACTTTCAGTTTATTAGGCGTGATTTAATAATTGAGACTAGTTTTGTTGGAGAATGTACTAAATATTCAGGGTTACAGGTCTATATTCTAATATGTAGATTTAAATAGCAGAGGCAACTTTACAAGTTGAATGTAACGTTTCTTACCTTCTCTAATGGATGCGATTTCTCTAAAACCCTAGATATGAGAATCTATTCCTTTCTTCAAGAGAGATAAAAATAATGTTGTTGTTGTTGTTGTAGTAGTTTTTATTTATTTATTATTATATGAATGATCAAAAACAGAAATATTATGAATTGAAACAAAAAACAAGACTTCCATCATAAACAAAATCAGGCTGCGAGAGAGTACATAAATCACTCTTCATATTCATTAGAAGTTTCCCAAGTCACTGATCATTTGAATTTAAAACTACTAATCATTTTATTATGTTTTCCTATTTTGTTACGTTGGTGTCTTCATGTAATGTCAGATATAGGTCCTGTGTTTTTGTCTTTCTTCATGGGTTTGTATACCTTTGAGCTCCCAAAAATTGAGGGACAAATTCATTGGATGCAATTTTTTATAAGAAAATGAATGTTGAAAAAAGGTGGGGAGAAGGGGGGGGGGGGGAGAGAGAGAGAAAAAAAAAACTGTTTTTAAGAATGAACCTGATTTAAAGAGCTGGCAGATGCAGCAACCATCATGGTACCGGCACAAGTCCAACAAAGTCCCGCAAAATCAACGGCACTTCCACTCCCAAGGACAAATCCCGTCCCAGAAGTAGCAACAACTAGCATGCTAGATAGGAGAAAAAATGACAATAAGAGACAAGTTCCTAAACATGAGTTCAAGTATCATCCCTTCATAAAATTTTAACAAAAGAAGAGGTACTCAGCAAGCAACACAATCACAATGTATTCAATTTGAAATGCACGCAATCATTTGTCAGAACTCTTCATACAACCTGCAGGCACCACAAGGGCTTATATGGGGAAGAGACATCCCACCCCGGAAACAAAAAATGGTAGTAACTCAATGAAAAAAGGTTCTCCTACCCATTGTGATCCTATTAGGCCGTATCAGGAGGGTCTTATTTTTGAGACCAGGTCAGGCTTGAGGTCCCTACTAGCTGTTTTCCAATCCCAGCCTAATTAGACAAAGGACAAAACTTTTAATGCCCAAACAACACAAGTTTACAATTTTGGCATCATTCCGGTTATAAAACATGATTTAAACCTATGGACTACAATCACATCTTTCAATTGGAACCAAACTCTACATATACAAATATAGGGGTCCATTTGGTTAGGCATTTTGGGAGCTTAAAGGAGCATTTTTTTAAAACCCAAAATTCCGATTTGCAACCACAACTCCTCATAGCTTTTTTCACAAACAATCGCTCATTTTAAACTCAAAATACCATTTTCCAATGCACCCATAGTTCCCTACAAACTAGGCCTATTTGGAGTCTAAACCATTACAGACACAATTAAACACAGAGCAATTTCTTTCTTCTTTTCTCAAAAAAACCCATATACCAAATCAAAATCACAATTCATGAAATGCATAAACACACACACAGACACATATAGAAATGAATGGAATTCCGAATTTATAAGTGGAAATTTGAGAAAGTGAAACCTGAGGCGAGCCTTGGAGAGCTCCCAGTAGCAGCGAGCGTAGTGGCGAGTTGTGGAGGCGAGAGACGAGATATTGACGGAGGCCGAGAAGGGCGGTGCGACATCGGGTTTCGGAAACCCTAGATCCAAGGAGTTTGTGGCTGTGGCTGCGGCTGTGGCTGTGGCTGTGGCTGAAGAAGAAGAAGAAGATGAAGAGGAAAAGAAAGAAGAGTGGAGGTGAGAGTTTGGGAGTTTGGATGATGAAGAAGAAGAAGAAGAACACAAACTCTGATGAAGAGTCAAACTCAGTGAACTCCTCCTCCTCCACATGGCTTTGACCTTGTACCAAAACACCGTAGTTTAGTTTTTAGGCACGGGATATAATAGACTCAATTTCACTTTCCTGCTGGCTGCTGCTCTCTCTCTCCTCATCAACCACAAACAACAGTCAACATACAGCAAATGGCCCAAAACATTTTTTTCGCAATTTGCCTATATGACAAATGACAAGTGTCATGCCACCGATTGCACACACTCGGCCCATCACATGGAGAAACTTCGGCATGTTTAAGAAACATGCATCCACTCCCTCACAATGGGATAGATCTCATCCCACACACATGCATCAAATTATTTATTCCATATATCCTATATCATTAATTAAAATATTAATTTTTGTTGATGTTTTAACTATTTCTCTTTCTTCACACATAATAACCGTCATTTACTCTCCCCTTTTATTGTCGGGATTAAAAAAAAAAACTTTTTCTAAAATGTATCACATCATGGTTACATTAGCAAGTTTGCACATTTACATTTATTTTAGAAAGTTTCAACCTATGGCGTCTGCTCTGATGATAACTTTTTATCATTAAACCAAGACACCAATCCATTTTTAGTGTAGGTGAGAATTGAACTCTAGATCTTTTATTCAACTATCAGAGATTTTACCAATTAAGCGAATTCCAGATCTTTTATTAAACTATCAAAGATTTTACCAATTGAGTTAATTAGAACTCATAATTCACATATTTTTAGCTTAACTAATGTGGGTGATTTTGGTGCTTAAATGCGTAAAATTGAGCGCTTTTTCTCTATTTTACATTGATGGATACAAATCTTACAATAAATAGTCTTCTCAATTACCGCAAGTTGGATAAAAATAACTTTAAACTAATCTAGAGCTAAACTTTTACTCTATTTTTTTTTGGTAAAATACAAAAATTACTCATGGATTTTGGGTTAGTATTTTTAAAAATATTTACTTTGCTCCTTAAGCAGTAAGCACAAAAGAAATTTAACATTCTTTGAAAAATCAATGCTTGCTTCTCCTCTATAGCTGCTATTTGTCTTCTTTTGGTTACCCAAACACTTCATTGTTCAACTTAATTGGCAAAATGCATCATTGTGGGATATGTATAATCGAGATAAGTTGTTGAAAGGAGGTAGAAAGCATCAATTTTTTTTGTATAAGCGGAGATTAAATCTCAAATCTAAACTTATGCACGCAGTTGAGTTGTTTACTAAATTTATGTGAAAACATAAATTTTGGTGAAAGATAATCAGTAAATCTCATTATTTGTGTTTGTGTTTTGGTGAAAACATATTCTTATATACAAGCAAGTAAATCTCATTATTTGTAAGTACTTCTCTTTCCTAAGACATTTTAGTCTTCCTTTTTCCATTTGGAAAAAAAAAAATTTATGATTTTTATAGCTTAAGACATGTTCAGTTTTTCATTTATGAATAAGTTTTACTCTTTTTTATGGCCCCCCTTGATTTTACCAATATAAATGTACCAATATATGTGTATATATGTATGTATATATGTGTGTACCATTTAATAAAGAAAATAGAAGCAAGGTGTAAAGGTTGTGAGCTGTCCAACAATTAACACTCTGTTTGAATTGAGGGGAAAGGAGGGGGTAGAGTAAATTTGGCTTAAAATTAGCCTATTTTCAATCGACTTTACTCTACTTTCCTCCACTCTCCTTCATTCCCCTTCCATTCAAACGGATCCTAAAATTAAAACCTATCTCATCCTTTTTTTTACACCACAAATACACGCATAATTCAAAGTTAAGGTGTACATTTATGTTTTTCCTCAAAAAATAAAAAGGTGAACATTTATGTTTCTCAAAAAATAAGTGTAAATTTACTTGTTTCTAAAAAAAGGTGAACATTTACGTTTATTGAGAACAAACCTCAATATAGAATGTCTTTCTCAAAAAAAAAAAAAAAAAAAAAAAAAAAAAGCCTCAGTATAGAATGTGAAGTTTCATGGGTATATCTCCAAAATACGGAAAATACTAGTAGTATTTTTTTTTTTTTTTGAATTCAAAAGTCAAAACAATAGTCCAAGTAATTGATATGGGATAGATCTCCAAAATATCAGTAATTGATATGGGAGTGAATCAGGGATGGGTGCCAAATAGCCAATATCACGGTTAAACTAATAGGGTAAAATATTATTTTTTTTCCTAAATTTTATTTTTCCTTTCCTTTATGTTGATTTAGCCCAAAACTTTTCATCACATTTAAAGTTTAAGGATTTCTCATAAAAAAATAATAATAAAAAATAAAAAATAAAAAGAAGAAGAAATGTATAGGGATTAAAAATATAACATTTTGTAAGGTTTAAGGAAGAAAATGAACTTTTGTAAAAGTTTAGAAACGAAAATGATATTTTAGTGCTTTTAGTTGGCCATCGGAGCCCAACTCACTCTTCTTCCCTTTCCTTTGTGTTTACTTAGCCCAAAACTATTCATCATATTTAAATTTCTTGGGCTCTAAGTCCTACTCAACCAGTAAAAATAAAAAATAAAAATCTTCTCCTTTAAAAAAAAAGCACTAAATTTTGTAAAATTTTCATGAAAACATCAAATATCCTGATTATGAGGGGCACTACAGTCTACTAAGTGTCCATTTGGCAAAAATTATTTTTACTAACTTATTTTACTATTTAACTTATTTTTTGTACTACTCACAGGTCCCACTGCACTTTTTGATACTATTCATATGTTCCGCTGTACTATTTCAGTTAACTTTTATCTTTATTTACTGTACTTTAAGGAAAAAATATTCAGTTTTAACAATATGAACGGATCACAAACGGACCCTAAGTATGAGTTTAATGATTAATTAATGTTCTTAAGTGGTAAGAATGGGTTTAATTATTAATTAATGTGCTGAAGTGGTATTCTTACTGTGTAGTACCCCAATGTTTGAAAAATTGTTGTCTTATCCCTTATCATGTCCCATATTATGCATATCTCGTATTGTGTCGATACTCGTACTTTTTTCTCTTTTCTATATATTAAAAGGATTTAAAAAATTGGTTATTACCTTTTTAACTTACAAAAATCTACCTAATTTAATTAATTTATTCTTATTTCTAAAACATAAGGTATGAGATTATAACCGTAAATCGACAAAAATTAATGACAAAAAAGTGAAATCCTACATAAAAATTCTCCACAATGTTTATCACAAAAAAAATTCCCACTTCCTCATACACAGCCAAAATTCTCCACCTTCTATCCCAAAAAAAAAAAAAAAAAGGCACGTTAAAAAAATAAATAAATAAATAAAACCTATCCCAAGTTCTATCCAAAAAAAAGCTACCCCCACCTTCTAAAAAAACCCACCCCACGTTTCTTATTAAAAAAGAACTACCCCATGTCACATCAAATAAAATAAATAAATAATACTATTAAAAAATTAAATAGTAAAAAAAAAACCAACTCATAAACCAATTTCAACTTCTTGAATAAACAAAAAATTCCTCTTTTATTTGTTCCTCTCTTCCCCTTTCTAAGGCTGTGGTTCCTCAAATCGCAAATTCATAATATTCCTTCAGTTTCTTTTTCATTCTTTCATCCTATTTCTAATGACACTATTTTCTTTTGTACTTTCTATTTCATATACTGAATTCTTTTCAATGATCAAGCATTTTCCTATCAAAATTAGTTAGCCTCTTAATAAAATTTATATTCTATTTTCTCAACTACATTTATTGTAAATGGATAATTCTATGACCTTTGTAAATTTGCATGTGTGATGAGGCTAGTAGACAATATATATTAAATTATTAAGCTAATTAGTGAATGTTTCATATCAACTTTTTTTTTTTTTTTTTTGGAGAAGAACCCCCTTGGGGATACATATATTGAACAAGTACATCTAAACCTAACAAGTGTTAAACCGGTACATCTAGGGACGGACCCAAGTGGGGGCCCAAGCCATCATAGGTCCAATTATATATATATAGTCATTATATATTTTATTTTTGTAGTTGGGCCCTCTTCCAAAACTTTAGACTCTGCTTCCTTCCAATTAGCCTAGCTAGTTGTGGGTTCTTATTTTGGACAATACCTAGGCCCAAATGATGATAAGGATCCAAGGCCTCCCTAGAAAACAATGTTTGTTGGTTGGTGGATTAGACTTGGTTCACCGCAGCTATATTGGGTTGATTACGAATCATTTTATGCATAAAACATGGGTTCTATAATACATATACATTCATACATACAAACATATACATATTGTAAAGCAAGTGTCTGAGGAACAGTAAAAGAATTATTAAGAAAATGTAGGTAAGAATGTTAAGGATCCTCAAAAAACAGAGCGAGAGGTCATTATATTAAGTTTTAAGTACATTAGACCATATTTCTCATTTGGATATGCCACGAGGTTCAAATAAGTTCAAAAGTCACAAATTTGGATAGCTCTTTCTAGGCTTCCAAGACTTGTGAGGTTTAAATCCTCTTGAATCCAAGTGTCTCCTCAAGCACTTGTTATAGGATCCTTCATAATTCCTTTCTTTTCTCTCTATTTTTTTGAAGCTTAGTGAATCTCTTTGGTGCTCTTTTTATGCTCTAACTAATATTTACTGAATGCCTTTTGCTGATGACTTGATCCTCCTTTTATAGTACTTTTCTAGGATTTTTGGTATGTCATTGATTCCCTCCTTTTATTGCCCTGAGTACTAGAACCAATGTTGTGGCTGGTTCTTCCCTTATTTTCTCATTACATTCTTTTTTTGAGGTCTCCCACGCAAAAGTTCTCAGCTAACCTTCCTCTTTTGGAGGGTCCTGATGGGGTTGACTTTTATTCATTTTCTCAAAGCTTCTAAAGAGACTTCTCAAAGCCCCTTTTTGGCTACCTCACCCTTTATCCTTTTTCTTTAAATAGGTAGATTCATTCTTGTCATGTTGAAAGATTTCCAACCACCTTTCCTTCATGGTTCATCATTTTCTATTCAGTTCGAGGTTTTGATTCTTCCTATCAAGCATTGGTCCCTAACCACTATCTGTTGCATCGCCTTCTTTTTGGCTATGGGTGGCTGATGGGACATAACCGCTTTGTTCTCTGTGCCTAGTGGCATGTCTCCTTGTGCCATCTACATCCTAGATCACACTTGCTGCAATGTCTTTTGCTCAAAGAATTAGTTAATCATGAAAGAATGGTTGTATTTGTCTTGTGCTAGGCATTGAACAAAGGAGATGAAGGATTAGGCATAGGAATCGCTCAATTCACGAACCCAAACTTGTTCCTTCCACTTAAAGAAAGAAACACAGCTCTTGATCAACTAGGAGTGCCAATAAGAGGCTGAGAAACAAGCACAACTTCAACAGTTGGAAGAAAATAAGGACTCAAAAGGGTTTGAGTTTTCATCATTCATTGAGGTAGATGTGGTATTCTGTGGAGGAACACGGTTAGCAGTAGTGTTTTGTGAAGAAGGAATTGGAATTTCAGAGGTAGTGTTTTGGCCGGAAGCCACTGATGAGCTTTGAGCACTAATACAATAAAAGAAAGGAGAGCTTTCTTGCTGAATCTGAATCTTATTGATTAGAAAATGAAAGAATGAGAAAGCCTAATTGACAAAATGCACAAGCTCTGTTTATATACAACTAATAGCTCTAACAAACTAACAGAAAAAGGAATATACCGATAGATACAAGACATGTGTCTTAATGACGTGTTTAAAGTCTAAACTAATAACAGAAAACAACTCCAGATGGCACCGTTTTTAATTGCTTCTTCATTCTTCTAAGTGGAACGTCGTGGCTTGCTTCTTCAAGTTTTCCCTTATGCTTATTAAGTTTCTGGACTTGGTTTCATCTAGAATTTCAATAGCCTGTGAAGTGTTTAAGTTTTTTCTATAAATGTATGGCAAAGTAAACAATTATAGTTGCCCTTTGTTTTATATGTTTTGGGCTTCTCATATGTCTCATACACTTAGGGGTGTGCAAAAAACCGATGAACCGAACAAATCGAACGAAACTGACTGAACTGTTGCCAAATTTTCAGTTCGATTTCGGTTTCATTTTTTAAAAACCGAAATTTTCAGTTTCGGTTTCGATGCTGGATTTTTTTCATCTGAAAACCAACAGGATATATATAGTTATGTAATTCTATTACATAACTGATCAGTGGCTTAGTGGTATGCTACTTTGCGGTTTGGTTAGCTGATCCAGGTTCGAGCCTTCGCGTGGGGGCTTTTTGTTTTTTCTATTTAATTTTTTAAAACCCTAAAGCATGAGATAAATATGAAAAGAGAAAACATTAGGTCCGGAGCTGGCGTAAAACCAGTGTTTTACGCCGGCCAATAACATTAGGCCACGTGGACTTTTTATTAAACCCCCCCCCCCCCTCCAAACAGCCAAAACTCACGCCATTCAGCTCAGACAAAACAGAAGAAAACAGAGAAACCCCTAAGCTCTAAGCTCTGCTTCCTTCACGCCGAACCTCCACCACCGCCACAGCCTGATCGTCGGAGCAGAACGAAGAAAGAAAACCAACCCAGACAAAAGCTCACGCCTTCACCTTTGCTTCCTCTGCTTCCTTCACGCCGAACCTCCACCACCGCCACACAGATCGCAAACCCACTAAACAGTACAGCTCGCTTAAACCCCAAATTAGAACCAAAACGAGTTAGGCAAAAATTTCTGGTTTCCTCTGCTTCCTCCCTCTTCCATCCTCTTCTTCATCTTGCCCAAATCTCCACCACACCACACACCGAAGCATACCGCCACACAAGTCACCGGATTCGTTGCTAGAGCTTGTAAACATGCCGGAGCCACCGTGAGCATGGTGTTGCGATGCAAAGGTTTGTTTTTCCTGATTTTCCCTTTTCCCCAATTTGGATTTCGAATTATTGATGGGTTTGTTTATGGGTTTATGGGTTTTTTCTGGAGCCTCATGAAATATTTGTGGGTTTTTTTTTTTCCTGTATTTTGGTATCTTTATGGGTTTTGATTAGATTCCTAAGTGTTAAGATCAGTTTTTGCTTAGTTTTTGTTATTTTCGTTTGTTATTCCTAAGTGTATGGGTTACTTTTGTTTGCTTTTGAAACTGTAAAAATTAGTGATTTTTCACAAAGCTCAATGATAAAACATCACTGAATTTGGATGTGTTTATAAATTTTTGCCTAATTCTGACATAATAATACTGTTGTCGTTGTTGTTTTAGTGTTGGGAATACTCATTTGTTGTTCCAATTCATTGTAATGAATAGGTGTAACATAGGTTCTAATTTTTAATTTTGTGGTTTTGTTATGCATTTGCTTTAGTGTTACGTTATATGGTTGTATATTCGGTATTGTCTAAGATAACCATTTCTTTAGGCATTGAATAAGAATTACAGTCTATTTATTTGTTTAGTCATTGAACAATTTGTCAACTGAGTTAGATGTAAACAATGGGTACCATTCTATAGGCCTAAAATTAAATTGGAAATCAATTACTACATGTTGGATTGGAAGTAATATATAGAATGAAGTTGTTTAAGCATTGTATCTACTAGGTTGTTTATGCTGTCCTGTTTGTTGTGTATGGCTCTTCTATGGCAGCTTAATGCTCAAGTCCATGGCATAAGGCGTAGGAGATGACTGAATTGAATCTGAATTTTTTTTTTTGGGTTGGTAGTTATCTAACCCATTTGTTGAAGATTCAAAAAAATGTTACTTCTTGTATGATAGGATTTCTGAATTGTTTGATTTCTTTTATAAAAAGAAAAAGAAATTGCTTCTAATTTATATTAGAGAAAGGGAATGTAAGTAAAATGTTTCCTATATATATTTCTTTCAATTTTTCATGTTTCTTTAATTTTCAGTTTGTGTTTCCCTTTTTTTTTTAACCTTCACTTTAAGTTTTGGATTTGCTTTTCTTGGGATCTTGTTCAATTAGTAATCCAACACTGAAAAGTTATATATTTTTAGTCTCTATATTAGTTCAACCACGAAATGAAATTAATTGAATGAGAATCTTGCAGGCTATTTAATTGTTTAGTCATAGCCTTGTCAGTTTGTCAACTAAATTAGATGTAAACAATGGGTACCACTCTAAAAGCCTAAAATTCAATAGGAAATCAATTACTAAATGTTGGATTGGAAGCAATATATTGAATGAAGTTGTTTAAGCATTGTACCACTAGGTTGTTTATGCTATCCTATTTGTTGTGTATGGCTCTTCTATGGCGGCTTAATGCTCAAGTCCATGGCATCTAATGGTTCCCTCCCCTTGTTCATTAGTTCTCTCCCAATTTGTAATTAATTTCTTCTTTCTTCTTTTTTGGTTTCTTTTAAATTTTTTGGACTGCTTTGTGCTCTTTGCATAAGGTAGATTTTTATATATACATCTTTCTTGCTAATTATATATATGATGTCCTGTTTGTTTATGCTGTCCTGTTTGTTCTGTATGTCTCTTGTGCTCTTTGTGCTCTTTGCATAAGGTAGATTTTTTTAAAAATTGTGTGTTTGATCCATAAAAGATTCCGATAAAGATCATGAACTCAATAGAAGATAAAATATGTTTTAGCAAATTTGTTTAGATGCATGATTGGCTATTTTAGTACATCTAATGCTAAATTTGCTATATGGTTCATTGGTGTCTTTAAAAGAACTTTACGTAAATTTTTATTTAATGAATTGGCTAAAAGTTCTCATTTCAATTTCTCAGGATGTGGAAGACCAAAAGCAGCTGGCAAATGTTTGGCAAAGGACTAGAGATCTTGGTGTCTACAGCTATTAAATAGTTCTCTCTTTGGAAAATCTTCATCGGTATCGAGTAAGGGTGGAGACGAGGTGTGAGATTTGTAGTCCCCAATCTGAAACTGTAAGCCATATCTGGTGGGAGTGCCCATTTGCACAAAACGTGTGGGCTTTATTCAAAGGTTGAACACAAAAATGCAGCTAGCAAGAATTAGAGAAGTGGGCCGTTACAGCGTGGGCAATATGGAATGTGAGGAATAAATTTTATTTCGAACATTTCCAAACTCATCCAAAGGTGATCCTCGACTTGGCAAATGGCTTGTGTGAAGAATACCAACATCTTATGGATAGGCACTGAGTGACTCGATGTACCATCTTCAAGATGTGGTTTTGAATGCCTATTGCATGTAAAAGGTTGATTTGAATCACCAAATGACAAGTTTACATTATTGTGATCTTCGTTTATTTCTGACTTGTCATGTACTAAGTCATCCACCATATCACAAAGTAAGATTGTTTCAGGTTCTTTGTTGTTCACACTCATATTTTCAATTCAAGTAATTTTATATTTCAATATGACCTATAAAAAACAAAAGAGAAGAAAAATTCATAAGCAACAATTAAGAATAAATTTAAAATTTGTGCTATTATAATACTAAACTTGCCCAATTTGCCAAACTTGTTCTATTACATGAAACAGCTATCAAATAGCTCCAAGTACATTGGTACATATAGCTCCACTCAATAAACTTTATTACATAAAACAGCTCCAAGTACATCCTTATTTGCACTTTGGTACATATAGAGAGTAAATTGACATTACAAGTAGGAGAAAATTGACATTACAAGTAGGATTAAATTATATTTGAAACTAAAAATATTTTAATAGCTATCAAATAAATGATACCAGCTGTGTCCCAGAGGCTAAAGTTGACAGCGGAGAATTAAATAACCACAGTAAGTAAACTTGTCGAAAAGGCACCTGTAAGAATCAAAATTGAAAGAAATACAAATCCAAGGAAAAAAAAAAGGAAACAATTCAATCAAGGTTTTAAGTCAAGGTTTTAAAAAAAAAAACAAAAAGGAAACACAAATTGAAAAATTGAAAGAAATATATATAGGAAACAATTCAGCAATCCTATCATACAATAAGTAACAAGTGCTTATAATTCTGACTATCATTGAAGGGACCCTTAGACCCAGCTTTACAATAGGTGAACATGCAAGTTTTACAGTCTATTTGCAGCTATATAATATTGAGAATGCCAGTAAGTACCTTAGTTCACCCACAAAATGTTGCAGCTCAATGATCTCAAGCTGAGATGCCTTGACAATCTTCTCCAAGACACCAGCCTATGTAAAGCAAATAAATATCTCAACAAGGGAAAAATAGGGCTTGAAAAAACATAACAAAACCTTAAACACATGGTACTCATTAGCAGATAATAGAAACTATGGTCAAAATTTTTCCTGCAAAATTTTCATTGGCAAATAATACTCTCCTAGGTATCAAATTAGCTATTACACTTCATTTTTATCAATGTTCTGTATCTGCAGAACATTTTTTTTAGTGGACAGTCTGAAATATGAGTACATTAACAGGCTATGAATTTTGGTGCCAGCATTCATATAAAAGTTCTCATTAATAAAACACTATAATTTCCATTCATTGGTAAGTGAAGAAAAGATAGAGAGAGCATGTCTTTGCCATGACAGATACAAAAGCATTTAAAAGAAGATTAGTTGTTACAATTGTGATGGCATTTGAGTACCCCCAACCAAGCATATAAGCTTTATTCATATTATCTTCTAAATTCACAATCCAACTGACTCTTCAGGTTCAATTCAGTCAAGCAGAAAATTTTGCCTAATCTATGTTAAATGACAGTCATCTCCTACACCTTATGCCATGGACTTGAGCATTAAGCTGCCATAGAAGAGCCATACACAACAAACAGGACAGCATAAACAACCTAGTAGATACAATGCTTAAACAACTTCATTCTATATATTACTTCCAATCCAACATGTAGTAATTGATTTCCAATTTAATTTTAGGCCTATAGAATGGTACCCATTATTTACATCTAACTCAGTTGACAAATTGTTCAATGACTAAACAAATAAATAGACTGTAATTCTTATTCAATGCCTAAAGAGATGGTTATCTTAGACAATACTGAATATACAACCATATAAAGTAACACTAAAGCAAATGCATAACAAAACCACAAAATTAAAAATTAGAACCTATGTTACACCAATTCATTACAATGAATTGGAACAACAAATGAGTATTCCCAACACTAAAACAACAACGACAACAGTATTATTATGTCAGAATTAGGCAAAAATTTATAAACACATCCAAATTCAGTGATGTTTTATCATTGAGCTTTGTGAAAAATCACTAATTTTTACGGTTTCAAAAGCAAACAAAAGTAACCCATACACTTAGGAATAACAAACGACCGAAAATAATGTGGTGTATTTGGAGGGAGCGAAATTGGCGGACTTTTGAGGACAGGGACAAATCCGATGACCAATTGCTTGCTTATTTTTGTGGTTCTCTATTTGATTGGTCTAGGGCTTAGGGACTCACCTCTAGTGACTCTCTCCCTTTGTTCCTTAGTTCTCTCCTTTGTAATTAGCTCTTTGTTGTTTTCCGTTTGTTTTCTTGTCTTTTTCTTCTTCTTTTTGTTTCTTTCTATGTACTCTTTGCCCTACCTTATGTTTTCATGGGGTAGTTTCTTGAATATACATCTTTCTTATTTATCAAAAAAAAAAACAAACGAAAATAACAAAAACTAAGCAAAAACTGATCTTAACACTTAGGAATCTAATCAAAACCCATGAAGATACGGGTTGAACCCTAACACTTAGGAATCTAATCAAAACCCATAAAGATACCAAAATACAGGAAAAAAAAAACCCACAAATATTTCATGAGGCTCCAGAAAAAACCCATAAACCCATAAACAAACCCATCAATAATTCGAAATCCAAATTGGGTAAAAGGGAAAATCATGAAAAACAAACCTTTGCATCGCAACACCATGCTCACGGTGGCTCCGGCATGTTTACAAGCTCTAGCAACGAATCCGGTGACTTGTGTGGCGGTATGCTTCGGTGTGTGGTGTGGTGGAGATTTGGGCAAGATGAAGTAGAGGATGGAAGAGGGAGGAAGCAGAGGAAACCAGAAATTTTTGCCTAACTCGTTTTGGTTCTAATTTGGGGTTTAAGCGAGCTGTACTGTTTAGTGGGTTTGCAATCTGTGTGGCGGTGGTGGAGGTTCGGCGTGAAGGAAGCAGAGGAAGCAAAGGTGAAGGCGTGAGCTTTTGTCTAGGCTGGTTTTCTTTCTTCGTTCTGCTCCGACGATCAGGCTGTGGCGGTGGTGGAGGTTCAGCGTGAAGGAAGCAGAGCTTAGAGCTTAGGGGTTTCTCTGTTTTCTTCTGTTTTGTCTGAGGTGAATAGCGTGAGTTTTGGCTGTTTGGAGAGGGGTTTAATAAAAAGTCCACGTGGCCTAATGTTATTGGCTGGCGTAAAACACTGGTTTTACGCCAGCTCCGGACCTAATGTTTTCTCATATGAAAATACCCCTCCCCTCTTTCATTCTTCCCTTTTCTTTTCTTCAGTTCAGCCGCCCCCTTCCTCAACTTTTTCTCTCAATTTTTTCTTAAAGAGTTCAACCCTCGACTCCTCCTCCTCTCTCACCGCTCCACGCCTCCACATGCCGCCTCCACACGTCGGCCTTCCTACACTAGCCTCCACACTCTGGCCTTCCTACGCTGGCCTCCACATGCCGGTCTCCACACGCCGAGCTCCCTACGCTGGCTAATCTTTTCATTTTCACGGAGTCACGGTGATCCTCTCTCTCTTTTTAATTTCTCCATAGTTTCCTCTCTCTTTTTTATATTCTAGGTTTGTTTAATATTGAATCAATGCTATTTTTTTCAATTTTTATGTGCAAATAAAGTTAGGGTTTTGAAAAAACCCATGTGCTTGGTTGTTTATTTTTTCAATTTCTTCTCTTCTGGGTTTGTTTAATATTGAATCAATGCTATTTTTTCAATTTTTATGTGCAAATAAAGTTAGGGTTTTGAAAAAACCCATGTGCTTGGTTGTTTTGTTTTTTCAATTTCTTCTCTCTTTTTTATATTCTAGGTTTGTTTGTTTTTTTTTTCTTTGTTTGCTTTCTTAGAAAATGAATGAGAAGGAACCGAAACCGACTGAAACCAAAACAAACCGAAACCGACAGTTTTTCAACTATTTCGATCGGTTTCGGTTAAGACTTTTAAAAACTGAAAATTTCGGTTTCGGTTGGCGATAAAAAATAATTGACCGAACCGAACCGATTACAGCCCTAGATAGAATCCCACAACCTTATTACCATGATCCATACTCTCAATATCCACCATGACTTGCTCCGATATAGGAACTGAAAGTGAACGTGGGCTAGCATCTGTGTGGACCACTGTTGTAGATTGGGAACAAGGTTTCTTGGGCATCGCAAGACCCTTTTTCCATGGTGTTTTCCCTCTAGCACAGCCAGCCACAGTCACTACTGATTTTCGGAGAGATCTCACTATATTGGCACGAAGCCAGTCACTGTACTATTGATCTTCTTTCTTGAAATTACCCTTACCTTGAAGCCAAAGCTCACATTCCCTCTCATTATGAATAACTCTACCACACCAATAGCAGAAGTTCAGTAAACGCTCAAATTTCAAAAGCACCTAGCCAATATGTTCACCTTCTGACAGTAGTTTGCAACACCGTGGGAAAGGTTTAGAGATATCGAGAGCCACTCGCACTCGAAGAAACTCACTACTTGATCCATCGTCCTCAGGGTCAGCCACTTGGAATATTACGAATTGAAACATAATTTGGTGTTTGTGATTTTTTTTTTCTTTGGTGTTTGAGTTTGATTTTTGTGTTCCTTGTTGTGAACATGTTAATATGGGTTAAAATAAAAATAATACGATGTGGTGGTACAGTTGGCCATTGATGTGGTATAAAAAATAATTTTTCATTATTTCATTTGACATGTCAACTTTTTCCATTCTAAGGATAACGGTAGGGACTAAATTAAGCCAGTACTAAAAATGTTAGGGACTAAATTGACAAGATTAGAAGGTTAAGGACCAAATTGATATATAATGTAAAGGATAAGAACCAACCTTGAAATTTACCCAAAAAAAAAAAAAACTTTATGCCAAAACTATATTTATTGATTTTGGCATAGTGCCCAATAATTTAATGAACCTAAGCCATGCTAAATGACCAACATATTAAGTCGTTCAAAACTCAAAAATCAAAAGATCCACTGCCAGGCCAGATTTCATGATGAATCCTAAGCTAAACTAAAAGGCCTGCAATCAACAGAAAGACTTTCATATCAATTATAGGACTTATAATATGAATCACACATTCATCTTGGATTAGACTTGCATCTTGGGCTATAGGTTTTGGTTTGATTTGCAAGCCAATTTGCTGCTTTGGCATTTATGAGCACTAGTATGTAGCCCCGTGCTACTGCACGGGAATGGATATATTATTAATCATGAGTTTATTTATGTTTAAAAGGCTCAGTTAAGTCTAAATTCATATTATTAACCAGAAAATTTCATTAACAAAACTTAGCAATATATATATTTTACACAGAAAGATGAACCTTGGTGACAATGTTTATCCAAAAGATCCATTCACGGTTTTGAATCTTCAATCTCTATTGGTGATTGAAATTTTCGCAGCTTAAAAAATTTTAAATTAAAAAAAAAAAAAAAACCCTCAGAGTTGTACTCATTTTGTAGTTTTACAATGGGTCATTTTGTAACATGATGAGTATTTGTGTGAAGAAAAAACCTCTGAAGTTCTATGGCTGATAAAAGAAATTCTCTCCAATCTCTTTTTATAGAGAGAGGGGTTTGTGCGTGTTTTTATACATCCTTTATAGTTGTATTATCACGAAGTAGGTCCAATGGATTTAGATTGGTACTACCGATTCCCAAAGCATGAGTGTTTAATGTGTTACTAATTTCATCTCATTGACTTCTGCACATGACAGCAAAATTAAAAATAATTAGATTGTACACGTGTATAGTAAAATTGGACTCCAATTTCAGATTCTAATTGAACAATTGGAATGATAATATATGATAGTAACAACAATAGGAAAATTCAAATAAAATTTCAAATAAAATTGTAACAATCTGAATAAAAAATTCCAGTAGAAAGACAGGGTGGAGTGATCCACTCCAAGAAGGCGACCAAACTTGCGTAAATATAGAATAATAAATCTCTCTCTGGAAAATTTATATTGTTCATAACCTTTACCTTCACTAAACATTTTAAAAACATAGTGACTCACATCTGCCATCCAGACATCTACAACCGGGTCCTCTCCAATTCGCGTGAGATTCCATTGATCACTAATTTCCTTTGCAGCCTGTAAAAAGTATCATCCATCAGTCCACAGCAGTGCTTTCTTCATTGTTATAGGTGCCAAACCTGAACAAAAAGCCAAATATAAAGATGGTGAATTTTAGGCATAATGTACATCTAATCACATATTAGCAATTTATAACAAATGTAGAGATGCAAACTTTGTAAGTGAATAGTAAACAAAACTCAGCGTTAGAACCAAGAAGAAAGCACTTTAATCCGAAACTCAGTGTAAATGTAAAGATACAAACTTTTTAAGCAATTTATAACAAAGATGCAAACTTTGGCTTTGCTATCTTTTTGGAAATTATGCAATGTACCCAAACCAAATTCTTATCACCGATATTAATCTCTTTGGTTTTCACATTTGACTACAAAATCAAGAAAAAACTTAATTAGCACAATAACTCACTTGACCTGATACATAGAAGTGATTTTAATGAGAATGAGCCCACATACATTTAGCTACATGATGCAAAATTTAACTTCAATTTCAAATTCTAGACACATGGCACAAAATTAGAGTTCTAATTTGGAATTCAATTTCACACTCTCTCTGCTTCACCTATTATTTTATATATAGATTAGCACCAGACGTTCTAAAAAAAATAAAGATATTTTGACTCATCAAAAAATTACTTTATTTATTTTAACACACTACTTTACAATACATTTTACATTACATATTTTTTTATTCTTTCTATTTTGTTGTTCTCAAAGGCATTGAAGACATATTAAAAGAGAGAAAATTAAAATAAGATAAATGAATTCCAACAATCACGAAAAAAGAAAAAAAAAACCCAAATAGTTATAACCTTTCTTACTATACAATGCTACAATTAGAATTGCACTGTAGCTTGTGCCAAATTATTTTGGTATTTGATACATCTTATGTAGGTGATTTTTTAGTGTTTGGTGTGTTAAATATTAAAGATTTAGTATTTAACACACTTTATGCTAGTGCTATATAGGTTGTCAATCCATGAAACACCTCTTATACTATTCAACATTGGAGCATGTGATAACAATGGAGAATGGAATGCCAATTAATCCAGGGTTTGATAAGTGGATAATATATGGGGCATACAAGGCATTACCAGTCCAAAAGTGTTCATAAGCCTAAAGATCTTTAAATAAGGAGGCTCATGCTTTTGTTCTAAATCATTAAAAAAAAAAAAAAAAACATTTCAATAACTCAACGGCTGAGTAAAAGCGAATTTCTATATTTATTATGGTTTTAAAGTTACATTTTGAAAAAATCAAAACCTTTTTATTTTAGCTTCCAGACTAATCTACTTGTCTTAACCTAAACTTCTCAAATAAGCATTTTATAAGAAAAATAGGAACTGGAATAATAAGGAAGTCCTATTTTACTTGATCTTACCTTTAGGGCCAAACCAGCCGAGATAATTTTCTTTTTATTTTTTATTTTTTATTGTTAAGAAAATAAAACGACAAATGATACTCTAGTGTTAATCATGAAAACTTTAACATTTTGCAATGCTTACAGAGACTAAGCTTTCCAACTTGATAAAATGAAAGCTAAAGTAAATTAGCAATTTAAAGAAAAAATTTAGCAACATCAATTGAAGAAGGCTCCCGCTGGTTTGAAACAGTCATATAGCTTAGAGTTAGAATTGAGATTCTAATAAAGAGTTTTTTTTTTTTGTTTTTTGTTTTGTTTTTTTTTTTTTTTTTTGAGAAACAAATACACACACAAGGGAGAGGGAAATAAGTTCTAACACAAAGGCACACCAAAATTCCACTCAAAAGTCATGGTAACTTTTAAGGGAGGGTGGAGCAAGTTATACTACACACAACACACTCTCTTAAGCAATGTGGAACAATTACCCATTCTTCTTTTTCTTTTTTAGAAACAAACAAACACACACACAAGAGAGAGGGAAAGGGGTTATAATAAAGAGTTTATATATATAAAAGGGAATGAGGTATTATGAGTTCTATACTCTAAAACTCCAACTTATATAAAATAAAGACTCAAGCTTGAGCACATCCAACTTTAAAACTCCTACATACAAAAAATAAAGACTCAAGAGCACATCCAACTAGTCATAAAGAAATAGAATTTCAATGTAAAAGATTTGCTTGAGCCCATAATGGTTTCACAAAATCAAAATCAATACATTATATATAGGGTTTTTTCTTTTTCTTTTTCTTTTTTTTTAAACATTAAAATAAGACAACTTTTGAATTTATTCCTTCCAAATAATTGGTGCAAAACATTTTAATTGGCACACTTCACCAAGTCCCCCAAATTGAAAGGTGAATCCCAAATTGTCATCTTTGTATTCATCATCTTTTAAGTCATAGCACTTGGGGCGGTCAATGATGATATCATACTCATTTGATTGAGGTGCAGCTCTCTTAAGCAATGTGGAACAATTACCACAACACACTCTCTTAAGCAATGTGGAACAATTACCCATTCTTTTTTTTCTTTTTTAGAAATAAACAAACACACACACAAGAGAGAGGGAAAGGGGTTATAATAAAGAGTTTATATATATAAAAGGGAATGAGGTATTATGAGTTCTATACTCTAAAACTCCAACTTATATAAAATAAAGACTCAAGCTCGAGCACATCCAACTTTAGAACTCCTACATACAAAAAATAAAGACTCAAGAGCACATCCAACTAGTCATAAAGAAATAGAATTTCAATGTAAAAGATTTGCTTGAGCCCATAATGGTTTCACAAAATCAAAATCAATACATTATATATAGGGTTTTTTCTTTTTCTTTTTCTTTTTTTTAAAACATTAAAATAAGACAACTTTTGAATTTATTCCTTCCAAATAATTGGTGCAAAACATTTTAATTGGCACACTTCACCAAGTCCCCCAAATTGAAAGGTGAATCCCAAATTGTCATCTTTGTATCCATCATCTTTTAAGTCATAGCACTTGGGGCGGTCAATGATGATATCATACTCATTTGATTGAGGTGCAGCTTTTATTTTCCATTGATTTCTAAAATGGATATTTGAAAATGAACTTGCACCGTCACCCGGAAATTCTGAACTTTTTAAAAATCTCTCATTAGGCTAATTTTGTCAAATAGCATAATTTTGGAAAATATTTAGGAAAAATGCATCCAGTCAAACTTATTTAGTTATATAGCACTTTTTAATAACTTGAGTTCATCAAACTCGAGTTCCAAGTAGAACTTGAGTTGACTGAACAGTACATAATTATTTAGTTATATACTCGAATCGTTTATATGCATTTAGTTTTAAGGATAGCTGATCTACCTTTTTTTTTTGGAGATGAGATAGCTGATCTACTTAATTTAATCGTTTTGGTTTTTAAAGAATCAGTACATATGCTAACTTGAGGTGGCCTGTGTTGGTTACAATAAGAAGCTCCATGTCAAAATCAAGATGTAATTGCTAAGAGCAGTGGAGGTACTATCATTGTTTATGTTAACATTAAAGGCAAAAATTTAGGTACAATATCTTGTATATCAAACGGTGTTAGAGAGTATCATCTTTCTCTATTTTCTTTTCATTTTGTCAGACCAGATCTTAATAGAAATTAAATTGTATTCATGTTGATTTTGATTTTGATTTTGGCGAGTTGGATTTTCAAGCGAAGCCATTAGAGAGAGAGAGTTTTTTTTTTTTTTTAATGGCTTTCAAGTGACTCTCAGCAGAAGGAAAATACTAGCCATTCTCTCACATATACCTAATAAACAATATAAGGTGTTGTATCTAAGTTTTACTCTAACATTAATCATTACCATTAGAGTCCAATTGACATGTGCTAACAAGTGCAATAAACTACTACATTACAATTACATAAACAACAAAAAGAATTTATTTATTACGTTAAATATAGTGATAATTATTTCATATTACCATTTTTTAGGAAGAAAATATTGGAATGAAGCTAGGGTTGTCACAAAGATGAAGTACCTGAATCTTGTGATCTTTCCATAAAGGACGGTCAAAAGCCAATTGCTTTTCAATATCAATTCAATCAACAATATGTCCAAATTCCATCTACAAAATCAAAGATCAAGAAATACTCTTACAAGAAGAAAACAAGTTCTATCCAAAGTAACAAAAGAATTAAAGCTTTCATAATTTACAAAATATTTGAAAGAGGAATAGAACATGATGTTGGTGAATATAGAGAAAATTTGAAAATTAGAAAAACATGCATTATTCTTAATATTGTTGGACAAATGTTCTTACATGGTGTGCAAGTAACATGACACAACTTAATACAATTTTTTTTCATCTTCTCCGTAAATAGTTTAAGCGAAATAAAATATAAAAAGCCAAAAGTCAGGTTCAAATAGATCTTTTCATCTTCGCTGTAGTTTAAGACATAAATAGTACTATTGTATTACAACTTATAAAGATTTAAAAAAAAAAAAAAAACAACAACAACAACAACAACAACCACCGTATACCCTTGGTGCGATGGTCACTCCACAAGTATAAGTGCTTTTGAGGTGTGGGGGTAAGGGCCGGGGTTCAAGTTTCTAGGAGGAAGCTTCACACATATATACACTTAGATTAGGTTAGAGTAGTAATTCTATATTGTAAAAAAAAAAAAAAAAAAAAAACTCTAATACCTGAATGCTCTTAACAGGAGGTTTGTTAATGAGCTTGAGTTGCCAAATCCTCTTCATTAGATATAATTCTTATTCCTTTCACTCTATAACTATTGGCCATAAACAGACATAGAACCACAATGAAGATGATTTTTTCAAAATCCATTACCACACTGATTGGTAGTCAAATTCAATATGTTTGCATTATACAACATTACCACCACTAAGTTGGGGGTTGTTTGAATTTTACATTCTGAAATTTCAAAATTTAGATTTTACTTCCTGAAATTTGGAGTGTTTGGATTTTATATCTTAACGTTTTAGAATTTGGATTTAACAACCTCACATTCTAAAACTTCAGGGTATAAAATCCAAACACTCCAAATTTTGGGGAGTAAAATCCAAAAACCCCTAAAATTTAGGGAGTAAATTTCAAATTCTGAAATGTCGGGGTATAAAAATCCAAATACTTTCAAACTTCAGATGATGAAATCCAAATTCTGAAATTTAGGGTGTAAAATCCAAACACCTCCAAATTTTAAAGGTGAAATTTGCAATTTACCTTACTAATAAAGAAAAGCCCTTACATCAAAAATTTTTATTTCACTTAATAAGAGTCCGTTTGGGATCTGCTTATTTTGTTGAAACTGAAATTTTTTTTGTTAAAAGTACTGTAGATAAAGGTAAAAGTTAGTTGAAATAGTACAATAAAACTCATGAATAGTAGCAAAAATAAGCTGAATAGTAGCAAAAATAAGTTGGCAAAAATAATTTTTGCCAAATGGACACTTAATGGAAAAACAACCAAATCATATTTGCATTAACTTACACCCAAAATGGAAAATAAATCAAAGTCAAAATCAAAATTATTTTTAGAATGGTGTGACCTCATGGTGTCTCATTAACAATTTAATTATTATTAATTAGTGATATATTAACTCATTTTTGCAAGGTTGTCATAGCTTATTTAGATAATTAATACTTCATTTTTGTTTCCTCTAATTATTCTTATACTATAGATAACTCATTAATTCAAAATGTATTTAATGTTTTCAAGTGAGTTTGATTCAGATTTTGGATATTGTGCTTTTTGAAAAAGTGATGGTAAATGCAGTATGTAATTGAGTTTTTCTAAATATTAAAAGTGCCTTTTTTTATATACAAAAAGATTTTTTTTTCTAAAAAGAAAGAAAAAAAAGCTAAATGTTTGACTAACATTGATCAAAATTGCAATTTGAGGTGTACATTGCCAAAAAGGAATAAATTATTATTATTAATGACTTTTTTTTAAGAAGATTATTAATGACTTCTTGCCCATAACAAGTGACTCTTTAATTTTCCTTGTAACAAAATACACAATAATTATCTTAAAACGTGATATATTTTTCCTAACAACTACTCTCTTTCTTTTTGTACCTATTACAATGAGTAGAGAGTAGTGCCAGGTATACAATACTTTCCTAATAATTTTACAACAAGTCTTAGGTGGCAAGATTTTATTGGTGGGTAAAAAGTTTATGATAGTGGTAGTTCAAATTATAACTAATAACAATTTGCCACCTAAATTTTGTTATAAAAATATATTGTGAACATTATTCTAATATAATTTTTTTTTTTATCATATGTTTAAATTTTTTGAAAAAATTTGTTCATACCCTTTAAGGCTTTTGAGCCCACACGTATAACCAACCTAACACCCTTTTTTTTTTTTTTTTTTTTTTTTTTTTTTTATTTTTTTTTTTTTTTGTTTTTTTTTTTTTTTTTTTTCTCAGCCACGATTTTCTTCACCTCTAAGAGGAAAAGCGCGATTTCAAAATTTTACCAAATGCTTCATTCCACCTAAAATCACATTTTGGAAATGTTGTCGTGACATTTTGCCTAAACCAAACTGGCATGATTAAAAAAAAAAAAAAATGATGACCATGGTAGTAATTGGCTTAATACACAAGGTAGCGGATCTCTTCCCTCTAGTAATTGGTTTCGGCAAATGCTGTGGGCTCGATGCTTGCCTATATTAATTCTATATAGTCTATATTAATTCTTGCTTTGCACTATGACTGGATCTCTGGAACTTCAGTAATTTGTTTGGTAACAGTAATCCTGAAAGCATAGTGACTATTCGAGGGTTGTAAGAGAAAAGATAAACAAAACCAAGTTGGGGATATAAATAAATAAAAGATTTTAAAATGCTTTGATGATATTAAAGAATGAAGGATGAGATTTAGATATGGGTTTTGGCAATACCAACTACCAAGGAAGAAGACTAGGTAATTTTATTTTTTAGATTAGTGATTTGGCAACTGAGGTATTTGGGGTGTTTGTTAACTTCAGGAGAGTATTTTAGTAATGATGAGTAATGACTGTAAAATATTCCAAGTATTAGTGTTAAATATAATGGCTTAATTACTGGTTTGGGGGTATTTGTTTATTTCTAAAACATAAAATAAATAAAAAATAAAAAAAAATTACTGAATTCTAAAGTTTATGGAAGAAGTGTGAACTATCCTAAACATAGAGGGGGACAAAATTCTTTTTCAATTTTTTCTTTGGTTTTTTTTAATGGCTTTGTTTGCTTTTTTGGGAGGAGTTACCACAAATACAAAATTGTATCTCTCTCTCTCTCTCTCTCTCTTAAGGGTGAGGCAGCAAGTTTTTTATTTTTATTTTGTTTTGAGGCAGCAAGATTTTAGTTCAATAATTTATTTATTTATAATAAATAATTCTGCTTTTAAACTATATGTGCAATTTTTTCCTATCAGAAGGAACAATGGAGGAAAGAAAGCTTTTTAATTCCTTTTTAATCTCGAAATCAAAATCTAGATTTTATTGTTGGAATTTTTAATAGTAACGATTAAAAAGATGCCACCAAGTGCTTACCAGATCGCATTGTTGCCGTTGTTGAAATATGTAAATACAACTAGCTTTTGTTAGGAACCCAAAATTATGCCATATGCCCTGTAATCTCCTAATGGTTATTGTAATCCCTTTTGTTAGTTAGTTATTTGAGATTAAGATGAGTTAATTAGGATTTAAGCATATATAGTTCATTTAACACACAGCGTAATTCTTAGAACACAATTTTCTTAAGCCATGTGAGCCAATGACATTAGAACTAATCTCCTATAAATATATGATTGTAATTTAACATTAGATATTGAAGAATAAACCAATTGATTGCTTAGTGTATTTCTTCTCTCTCTTAATATTTCTCTATGAAGAATGACTACGGGATTACCTCGAAATAAGTCAATTCTTATACAATTTTCACACATTCCCCTACAATTTATTTTCATCCCCGTTAGTAACCATTCGGTTCCTAATATCTTTCTTATTTTGAGTAGAATAATTACTCTTGACCAAGCTTAGAGGAGGTGTCATCCACTTGGCAGATGTGGGGATTTGTGGGTTGTTCAAGTTGCTAGTTGCTCTTGATATGCTTTATTGATATCTGCTACTACTTTCTTTGAGTTTGGAATGAGACTTGCCAAATAGAGGGGCGGTTATGCATTGGCTAATCCACCCTATTAAATTACCGATTGTCTTAAAAGTTTAAGCTATCATGGGATTTGGTAAATTTAATAATTTAATCACATATAACCATGGTTTTAAAAAACCAATACGATCAAAGAACTGAAAAATAGAGTGATTATCGGTTTTGTAGTCCAACCGGTGGTCGAATCGGTGATGTCATAAATATTTAATTAATAATTATAAAATTATAAAAATATATAATAAATTTATGACTAATAATATATCTTGTTATAATATATAATAATTTTTTTATAAAAAAATTAAGTGATTTTTCAGCTTTTATATTAAAAAAAAAATGTAACTAAACATATTAAAATTACAATATCTTCTTTAAAACAAATTAAAATAATTAGTGGCATAGACGTCTGTAAGGACATGTTTTGCAGTCCAAGCCCAAAATGTATTGGATCTTGGTCCAGTGAGTCCAGTACAATAAATTTGTAGAGAGTGGATCAAAGAACTAGGCCTTAATGAATTGGACAACGGCTAGTATGAATTTAAATGATAATCAAACAAGAACAAGAAGCACTGATTTGAATCAATTCACTGTCCGAGGAAATAAGTCTTTATATAAATCAACTAAACTGAATACAAGTATAATTTTGATAGCTACAGTGTTCTCTTTCTATTTTTCCGATCTCTTCTTCATGGAGGGTCTCTTACATTATATAGCTTCATTTGGACTATCTTGATCTTACACTTGTTGGTTATCTGAGCCCTTATTTGAGTACCTGTCCCATTAGACACCCTCTTTGACTTTCTGTGAGTTGTTGTAGCCAAGACAACACTGTTCAGAGGTCTTCTCCACATAAATGCGGCCAGGAAAGTAGCTGTAGTGTATTCAATACGATGGTAGCAGTTTTTCCTTAGATATTTTTGGGTTCCCCTCATTCTCGTATGTTCATGATGCATATCCCTGTCACTGGAACTTCATGGAAGGTCACTCTGATCATTAGAATACATATTTGAGCTGTACTTATCGTATCCGAGGAGATATTCCTCCTCGGACAACCTTCCCATTTGTATCTTGCTCATTAAATACTGAGCCTAAACCGTTCATTACCATTTGTTACTCCTTGGATTACCCACGCTCTCGAACAAGGCCCAAGACCCAATATATAATTTGGGCCCTTAATCCTACGTCCATCACTATAAAAAAGTTGTACTCAACTATCCATCTTGAAAGCTTGTATAGAAATCTTTATTTTGTTTTATGATATAAATTGTGTTGATGCCCATTTTTGACAAAGGGTCCAACAGCAGAAGAAGCCTAACAATAAGGAAAATGAGAAGAAAATGAGGGGCAAAACGGTAAATAAATTAGGAAACAAGCCCAGTGGGTTGAAGTGGTACGATTGATAGTCAACAAACCCATGAAAATAATAAGAGGTAAAGAAGAAATAAATGGGCCGAGGATACCCAAGGAATGAAGTACTAAGCCTATGGAAATAATAAGAGGTAAAGAAGAAGTAAATGAGTAGGGGAAGCCCAAGAAATAAAGTGGTAAATTCAAAGGGTTGACATGGTAGAAATGATGGCAAATAAGCCCATAAGAGTAATGAGAGGTAAAGATGTAGTAAAAGGGCCGAGAAAGCCCAAGGAATTAAGCAACAAACCCATGGGAGTAAAAAGAGGTAAAGAATGAGTAAATAGGCCGAGGAAGCCCAAGGAATAAAGTGGTAAACTAAATGGGCTGACATAGTAGAAATGATGGCCAATAAGCCCATAAATTGATGGAGGTAAAGATGTGGTAAATAGGCCAAGGAAGCCCTAAGCAAAGAATTAATGAATCAATGGTCTAATATGGCAAGAACATTAGCCAACAAGCCCACGGGGTAATAAGAAATAAAGGAAAGACAAAAGCTGTAGCAAACACAATGAGGCAGTATGACAGGATTATGGCCAAAAGGCCCACGACCATAAAGAAGATAGCATGGGCTCAGCAGGTTATGAAGATAAAGGCTTTCGCCTGAACAATACCCAGCCTAGGAAGGAATAAAAGGAAGAAAACATGAGCCCAAAAGCCCACATACATATTGTTCACGCCACAAAGGATAAACACAAACTAGAATGTACAGCAGAACTAGACAACGCAAGAGCATCAGAAATAGTGTGAAGGCTAGAAAGGAACAAACGCAGACAGAGTGGAGCGCACACAAAGGACCAAGGCACCACCTACTTGTACCCAACTAATACACGGTTCTCGCTCAAGCTTCTTTGGGGAAATATCCTGCTAGGATGACATTTCACCCAAAAGAGGTAAATATGGGCTTGGACCACTTAATGCATGCCATAGAGATAGGTGATGAGGTAGCTTAATCTTTATCTACATGGGTAAAACAAGAGCAGGGAGAGGTTAGAAACAAGACAAATAATTTTGTTTGGAAATAGAGAGTGGTGTAACCAACACACTCTAGGTAGAGATAATGGCTAGATAACCAGCAAGCTAATGGGCAGTCTTGGAGAGGTGCCCACAAGGAGACAAAAACGGTTGAGGGATAAAAGGGGTAAATCCTACAATAGCAGACAGTATAAAAGGGGGTAACCATGAACAGTAAAAAGGGAGAAGGGCAAAAGGCAGAAAAGAAAAATAGAGGGAAAAGAAAATAGGGAGAGACAAAAGAAAAGAAAGAAAGGTTCAAAAGAAAACCAGAGGGAAAGTAAAGCAGTAGGAATAGAAGCATGCATCAATAAACCACATTTTCTCTCCCTCTTGACAGACTCATTCTCTGAAAATTGAGAATCGAATCTCAAACCACTTAGGCCCTTTCTCCAGAGTGAGTAACTTCTATGACAGGAGCCTTTTCTTGAGGTTACCTGTGTTGGAGATTGGTTCCCTTCTTGGATTCACTTCTGTTGAAAAGCTCAGCCCATAATCCAACAGACAAGTTATTCTGTTGGTTATGTTTATTGGATGATATTCTTACTGTTTGGTTAGAAGTTACTAAGTTATTTACTCTTTTTCTACTGTATTGTTATTTCTACTTGCTGTATTATTCTGTCATAACTCTATTAACTCTTTTCATGGTGTTAACTTTATTTAATATGTTTCATTATCACAGTTATCCTGCTGTAGTGTATTCTTGCCATAACACTTGTAATAGTTACTCCTGCTATGACCACGCCTTATGCTCAACCCATAGTGCTCATGTCAGGACGCGTCTTCATTGGGTGAGCCTAACTCGTGCACAAGCTAGCCTGAAGCACATTTCCAGCAAGGCTAGTCCCAACTCTCTTACCTTAGACTAGCAAGCCATAGTACAGTAGAAGGGGTCGAGGCCTAACAGTGAAAAAAGGCCTCCACAAATTGTAATTGATGATTACAAAAAAAAAACAAAAAAAAAAAAAAAACAAAAACAAAAACAAAGTGTAGTTGTTGATCTCATAAATTATATTATAAAAATATAAATATAAGAAAATAGTAGTTGGTTTTTTATGAATTCATTTTGAAGAAAAGTTAGTAAATTTTAAATTATTTCATTTGATTAACAAAAATAATCCTCTTAAAAAAGAAAAGCAAGCAAGCATTAAAAAAATAATAATAATAATTCTTGCTCGTGACTTGTGCAGTTGTGCTATTTTACCAATGGTCCAACACACACAATTAGATTTAAACCAAACGGCCATATTCCATTTGAAAATGCAGCCCAACTTGAACCTCATCAACCAACCACAAAACTTAAATCCAGCCAACCCACATCTCAAATAAGGTCCATTCAAAATCACACCCTAAACAAGATTCAACTAGACCACATTTTAAAGAAAATTCCAAACACATAAGAGATTTGTTTGGATAGAACTTATTTTGCTGAAACTGAAAACTGAAAACACTGTAGCAAAATAATTTTTAAATGTGTGAATAGTACTGTGGGACCCATTTTTAATGAAAAAGTTACTGAAAAGTGTAATTTGTGGGTCCGTGAACAGTGATATGTGCACTGTTCACGGCTGAAAGTCAACATTTGCGGTTACTGTTCAATGAATAGTAACCGCAATACTCCAAAACGGAATTTTTTTTCTAAATAACAATAAATATTAAAATATTTAGTTAATTGTCACGTTTCAAAACAATGTTGAAAACTAGCATCTCGAGTGTCTAAAACTCGAGTTCCAAGATAACAATCGAGTTTTTGAGTCTCGATTTGTAAGTGGATTAGTGGAAAGTAGAAAAAAATTAAGTTGAAAATCGAGTTTTAAAGACTCGATTGCCATAAGTTGAATAAAAACGCCGCTATAGGTCTATAAAACGTCACTATAGGGCTTAAAAACGCCACTATAGGACTCCATAAATCTGTACTTAATAAAATTTTTTTTCAGGAAAACGCTGCTATAGGGCTTTAAAACGTCACTGAAAGGCTTAAAAACGCCACTATAGGTGAAATTTTTTTCGCATGAAACTCGAGATTTATGTGGGCTTTTTCTAATATGGATATCGAGTTTCTAAAACTCGAGATGTTACTTTTCTTTATTGTTTCAAACGTTGCCTAACTAACTATATACAATTCTTTTGCATTGCTGTTTTGCACATTACCTCCTCCAAAACGCGTGAAAAAAAAAAAAGAAAAAAAAAAAAGAAAAAGAAGAAGAAGAACAAAAACGCAGGAACAAAACGCAACACAGCTTATAAGTGAACCCAAACACACACGAGAAATCCAATTTCAAAACCACACTCAATTAAAACCCAAAAGCCCATCAAGTTAAGCCCAATAAAAAAAATGAATTGAAACTTTCAAAGCCTATGAGTTTAGTCCGAAACACATAGCTGAACAAGCCCAAAAACAAACAAAGGTCTATCAGCCAACACACCCACTAATAAACTGCTTTTTGCATACTGGAGCCAATAACCCAAATGGCAGCAACGGCTAAATTGGCAAGGCAAATAGGCGCATTGGCCACAAGAGGAGGATGGTACGGCCCTCACATGGCTGCGGCCTCTCGTGCCATCGCCGAACGACTTCCATTGGTTGATCTCGTTCTTGAAATCAGAGATGCAAGGGTACCCTTCTCTTCTCATCTCTTCATTTTCCGTTTCTTTAGTCTGTATTGTACACCAACTGTTTGATAAAATGTCTGCATATGCATGTACGTGTATATCTATGTTTCATTTTCTTTGTGTGGATGTACTTGTTTTAGCATCTGGGTTTGGGTTTCTTATCAGTGTGGAACCCAATAAGAAGTGGGTGGTGGATGAAATCTGGATTTGGGTTTGCTTCAGTTTTGTTTAATGATTCAAAGCTGTCATTCATCTCTACTTTTATAGTCTAATACTACTCTGTTTTTTCATTTTCATGCCTTTAAGAGAAAAGTTTTTTTTTTTTTTTTTTGGGATAATTCAGTAAGTTCATATGACAAACAAGACAGCAAGTCTACACATTCTGCTAAAACACTGCCAACTTTTCTGGCAGACTTTACAACATGCAGATATCAGAGAGCAACAAAAATACCAACTAGCACTCCGATTACAAACTGACTAAAGCAACTGCTTAGGTCTTAAACAACTGCTTAATCTACAGAAAGCACTAGTAGTCATAATTGCCATAAGAGCCATTAGCATATCAAAGAGGTATGCTCAGGTAACAAGGTGCAAGCAGCCCCATCTAGAGCTTAGAACTTTGTGAAGCATAATATTTCCAGCCATAACAACATGCCCCATTTTACCTCTAATATCCTATTTAATTCTCTGTATAATTTGTTCTTCTGTCAAAACAATTCCTCCGTGACATCTGCTATTTCTACCATATGTGATAGATTGTGGCCCATCAGACCATTTTGCAGAAGGTAATTCTAAAATTTTTTCCCTCCAAATTAGTCGCTTCCCATTGGACTATTTCATCCCAAATAATTGGAACATCAGTTACTAGGCGAAGCACCATCACATGCTTCCAAATCCCTCTTGGTAAGGGAGCACTCAAAATACAAATGTTCCCTACTCTCTATTTTATTTCTACAGAATGCACGATAACTATCCCCAAAAAAACCCCCATTGGATCGGTCTATTTTTTGTAGTCAACCTATTTTTCAAAGTAAGCCACTCCATAAAAGCATGTTTTTGTATTGCTTGAGGTAACCATACTGATTTCCACCATACCACCTCCATCCATCTCTTTATGCCTTAATTGGTTCCAAGCAGCAGCACAACTGAACTTGCCATATGGAGAAGCAGTTCAGAAATGAGGCTGAGCTTACTTTGAATGCTCACCAAATCTTCTGATCTAGCAAGGGGCCGGCACCATTCTCCTTGTTTCAAGGCACTATTCACTTAGCTTCAATTGAGCTTGCTGCATCATATATGGGTCTATACACCCATAGGTCTGAATTAGAATACCATCAGGATGCCAATTATCCAGCCATAAGAAGACCTGGCATCATCCCAAATCTCATGTTTTATAAATCGTCTTGCTTGACCTCTTTGCTTCAGAAGAGTTCTCCAACCCCCGTATGTAATACTCTGTGGGAGCTTTACAGACCAAAAACTATTGCCCCACAGTAGATTCTCATGAACCCAAGCAACCCACAAAGAGAAAAGTGATTGCTTGCTTTATCTAAAAATGAATTCTTAATTATATTTTTTTTCAGAAAGTATGTTTGTAAGTTTTGAGATAATTATGTTGGAAGCAATCTTACTGAATTTCCATTTAGAATTTGTAAGATACAATTCTAGATTACTTAAGCAAAGCCACCAAGAATTGGTTGAAACTTTAGTAAGGGAGCATGAACTCACACCTTTGGCAAGAACTAATTCAATCCATCGTTTGAGCTCTTAATAAAACAAAATTTGCTCCAATATTAATGGCTTATTTTCAGTTACTTTTTTTTTTTGATAAGTCAATTCTTTTTTGATAATTTGATAAGTCAGTTCTTATTATTTTAATTTTTATTGTTATTGCTCTCTAGATTCCATTGTCATCAGAGTATGAGCAATTGAGAAACTACCCATCTTCCTCTAGGCGGATCATAGTGATGAACAAGATGGACCTTGCAAATCGGTCTCAGATTAAGGTAGGTATTTTGTTCACTTCTTTGTTTTCTATAGTAATTAAATAAGAAATTTCTAAGGGTTGATAATCCTCTTGAGGGAAGCAAAAGTGTCCTGAAACTTGCAGTCCTTTATGGAGGAAGTTCAAATATATCTTGAGCACAACCTATATCTCTGAAGGCACTTGTCATAATATCTATATGGCCATAAAATGATAGATAGTTTTCATGTGAAAGGAATTAATGATGTTGCCAGAAATCTTCTTTGAAATCCATATTTATTTTAAATTCAAATGCTTTAACCCCAGTATGAACTATGAACTTGTCTTTTCATTAAGATATCCCAAACTTGACCGACATTTTTTTTTATTAGTAAACATTTTGGGGATCCTTTTTAGTTAACAGAGAAAGACTCTCATTTACTGCATGGGTTGGGAGGCAAGACTCACCACACCTTAGCTGCTTTATGGTGCCTGAAATCTTCTTTGAAATCCATAACTATTTTAAATTCAAATGCTTTAACCCCAGTATGAACGATGAACTTGTCTTTGCATTAAGATATCCCAAACTTGACTGACATATTTTTAGATAATAGAGAAAGACTCTCATTCACTACATGGGTTGGGAGGCAAGACTCCCCACACCTTAGCTGCTCTATGGTGCTGAAAGTTTCCTTGTCAATATTCTACCAATTGAAACACTAATTTTCCAAGTTAACCCAAACAAAGTGAGGACCCAGGACCAAATACCTGTTGCCATAGAGCAATGGAGAAGTAGATGATTAATAGATTCCTCATTATAGGGGAAAGAAGCCTTTAATACTTCTAAGGGCATTATAATACAGTTGAACCTCAAACACTCCTTTTGTTTTTGGTATCCACACAGCTTGATCAAGGCCAAACAAGGAGGGCAGATTAGCATAAAGAATCTCAAAAAAAGAATCAACTGATTCCATCTCTCAATCTTGATAAGACCAGCTGAATTGGAGATTCCAATGTCAACACCCCCTCCCTCTTGATATGATGATACCGAAGCCTCATTTTTCTATTGTCAAGGCAAAAAAATCTAGGAACAAGTCCTTAAGAGAACCATCACGACACCAAATATTTGTCTAAAACCTCACTCTAGAACCATCTTGTATTTCAAACTGTACGTATTTAGAGAAAGAATCCCATCCCCCACATATATCCTTCCACAGGATAACCCCATCTGCACCCCAAATATGCTCTGTTGTTCAGCCTCACCATCCTTATTGCATCAGAAGGTACTGGAAGGAAGCCCCACTTTCCTTCCTTCCCCCAGAAGGCATCAACACTGGGAGGAAGATGATCAGGAACTCTCCTCAAAAGATGGTCCTGTTCCACTCCAAATCTCCCTAGCCACTTCTGTAGAAGTACTCAGCATATCAGCCTTTGTTAGTCTTGGTATTGACTGCTTTTTTATTTCAAGATTGTAAAAGATATCTCAGCTGAAATTGTCTATAATGAGTGTAATTTTAAATACTAGTGAAATTTTGTCACGATTCCAACTCTGAAGTCATTGTTGAATGTTGATGTACTAGTGATCATTATTTAGAATTGTCATAGGCTTGTTTTGTTCCTTTGATGATTTCATAACAAGTACAACATGCTCTTTGAAAACTCAGTCATTCTTTTTTTTGATAGGTAATTAGAAAACTTATATTAAAGAGGAAAAAAAAGAAGAGAGAAGTACAAGATGTTCATGATGATGAACAACAACACAACACAACAGTCATTCTGGATCATCAAAGTTTTAGATTATATATATGCGTTTCATCAGAATAGACAAAATAAATTTCTCTAGTAATTCTATATACTTTTAGGACAGTGAAATTGTAAAGTGATTTTTTCACTCGTTTGCCTTCAAATAATGTTATCTTGTAACTTCTTCGTTCCCCCCCCCCCCCTTCCTTTTTTTTCGGTTTATAGGAATGGAAGAGGTATTTTGAGCAACAAAACTGCATCTCTTATGGAGTCAATTCCCATAATAAGGAAAATATAAAGGAGGTAAATATAATTTTCTTTTCTCTTTTCCCAAGTGTGTAGAGGTCTGTGGAGCATTAGGCATAATCCATTGTGTGTTTAGATAGTCTTTTGTATGTATCCATTTTGTTATGGTGTATGAAATGAGTTGAATATTATGTGAGGATCAATGTTTGTACTATGGATAATAACACTGTGTCAGTACTTTTTTATCATTATCTATGACCTATTCATTCAAGTGGGTGTGTGTGTGCCCTGGGTGTACATGTGCACATCTAATTTCTTATTGAAATGTGTTTGACAAACTTAATGATGTGATTTTATTATAGTTAGATATCTAAACCTGATCAAAACAATTATTAGTTCTATTATGTTTACTTGAAAACTACTTCCGTTGATTATCACAGTGGGTCTCTATTGCTGTGTTGATTTTTCTTAAAACATATTATTTATATATTTTTTAAGTTTGCTCGGTAAACCACCCTCTACTGCATTTTTATGAAAGGAGGTACCACTAGAGGTAGTACTCATTGGCAAATATCAAAAGGTTTGCCACTTGTATTATATAGAATAAGAAAATATAATCTATTGTTTGTCATTGGATCTCTAGCTGGAGTAAGCTAGCCTTTCTTCTTTCTTGTTTCACTTGAGAATGATGTGTTAGTGATCACAATGTGTTTCTATCACTATGATAATTTTTGTCAAAAACCAATTTAGTAGGTTTACTCTTTGTATCTGTTGTTTTCATACTGTTTCTGTTCATAAAGCCTTTGTTTTTATTTATATAAATTTACTCCAATTCAAGGAATTTTCACTTCTTACAGTTGCTGAATTTTTTACTAGCCCGAGTCAGAGAATTGAAGAGGACAAATGATTTCAATTATACAGCAGTGATAATGCTTATTGGGATTCCGAATGTTGGTAAGTCAGCCCTTGCCAACTCTTTGCATCAGATTGGGAGGATTAGTGCTGCAGGTATTTCAACCATATAAACACCTGTTGGGTTCAATTTTTTTTTTTTTTTTAATTTTTTTTTAATGTTTTTAGCCAATACTATCTTACAATAATTTATTTTCTTCTATTCTTTTATTTGTATTTTTATTATAAATTTACTGGGTTTTTCCCCTTCATTTTTGGAATATTCCTTGTCTCATAGAGAAAGGAAAGTTGAAGCATGCAATAGTGAGTCCAAATCCAGGTGAGACAAAAGATATCAGCAGCTTGAAGGTATGTGTCGTTGATTATAACATTGTGTGCCTTTGAAGTTTTTCTAGAAATAAAGTACATGCCAGGATAGCGCTGGTGCTACTAAAATCTACTGGTCATGCATCAGCTCTTCGAATAATTTATATATCTGCCCCCCCTCCTCCCCTCCCAAAAAAAAGGTGGGATAACGGGCACATAGAACTATTTGCATACTTGATACAACCCCACCAACGTAATATTATGTTCAATTTGGCTTCCTGTTGAAAAGATTCTGGCATCCCTTCATAACCTAAACCCTCAAAAAAGAGAAAACAGTCATTTATACTTACTCCATTTGATACTTTATTTGGAAGCCAAGAAATTAAAAAAAAAAAAAATGGGCGGGGGTGGGGTGGGGGGGGGGGGAATAAATTTTTGTATGTCCATCTATTTTGGTTTTGAATATTTCTTGGAGAATCAATTAGCTTTTTAGAATTTCTGCTCCTTTCATCTTCCTTTTTATTTTACTTTATATTTTTTGTAAATGAAAGTTCATTTTCATTTCAGATAGGTAGTCATCCCAATGTTTATGTGCTGGACACCCCAGGTGTTTTACCTCCTAAAATTCTCGACACTGAGATCTACTCCAAGTTAGCTTTAACAGGTATGATTCTACCTGCTAAATTTTGCTCTTCCATGGGTTTGGATGGTCCTATAGCTTGTCTAAGTGTGTTAGAGTTACTCTGGTATGTAAATGGAGTAACTCTCATGTATACATCAGTGTCATATCTAAGATGCATGGGATGATATTGAGACTTCAACTATTTCAAAAATTTGAATTTTGAAGTCAGGTTCGCTTATACTATATTGCAGGATCAATTAGAGATTGCTTAGTAGGGGAAAGGGAAATTGCTCAATATTTTCTAGCTCTTCTTAATTCAAGTGATGAATACAAAAAATGGGCGAAGTTGTCCATGAATGTGAATGACAGAATATTCTTAGACCTCAAAGTAGAGGGTTTAAGTAGCTGTGAATTGGACAAAAAACAGAAAAGGCAATACCCCACAGATCATACACAGGTATCAGTATTTTGTTCATCATATCTCAAAAAATTATACATGTTGTAGATTATATTCATCTAGATATATTTATTTATGTTTTTCTTCTGTTTTTTTGGTAACTATCAATAATTGCTATGTAAGCTACCTTCTAGTAAGAAGACACAAGAAAACAATAGTTCTGAACAGTAACAGCTATGAGCATTACATGTGTAGGGACAGGGCCAGAAAATTCTCATTTTAGTAGTGTGAGGGGGAAATCTCCACTTATAAAACAGACTTTAGGAGTTCAGAGAGAAATGCGCATTTTTCTCTCACTCAACTCTTCTGCACCAATTCCTCTACTAGCAGTAGCACTTCTATGCAAACTACATAACTCTAGTAAATATTTATCTAGATTGAAATAGGAGATCACTTTATCACGAAATGATCTTATTTTCAGGGTGTAATTTTAGTTTTCATGATGTAGATTTAAATAAGTAATATGGCTATTTGTCCAAAAAAAAAAAAAAACTTGTAATATGGTAAACAACTAAAATACAAGCATTGAGCTCTCTTTTGGGACTGGGATTAGAATTGTGTGTGAAATTGATTGTTATTCTATTACTCTTTCTCACCAAGTTACAAACTCTTTAAGCATGAATCAATATGGTATTGATAAACCACTGAACTTCAAAATTCATGAAACCATTACGATTTTGTGGCTGTTGGTGAATCTCTTGTTTCCCTGGATGCATTTAGTGGATACAAATGTTTGGTATACCTATATGTTAGCATCAAACTGATTTGAGCAGATTATATGGTTGTTAAACATCTCATTTGAGCTCGAGTAGCTTTGTTGATTAATCAATTTAGTTATTTATTTATACTGGGCTTGTCTTCAGTAGAGATTGAGCTTTTTTCTGTGTTAAACCAAAATCCTTATCATAAACCACTTTGCTTCAAGAAATATCAAACCTGCTGCTGTCAGAAATGCTCTCTGAAACCTATTTGCCTCATGAAACAGCCCTCTTTGTCATTTTAAATCCTTTTGAACCTAAAAGCATTCCATAAGCACCTGCTAGCCGATTTCTCATCTGTTCTGTGTCATCAATTCTTGCCTTGCTCTTTCTTAGCCATTTTAAATCCTATCTTAAGTTTGTGGTTTCTTGGTTTTTTTTCTTTATTTTAAAATGAAATTATGATTGTTGACGTAGGATTTCATTGTACATGATGTCCGTCGGACTCTCTTTGAGACAATTTCTTCTTTTGATGGCAATGTGCAAGTTGGAGAGGATTTGAGCAGGCTTATTGAGACACAGTTTACTTCATTGCGTGAAGCTTTTCAGGTTCCTGTGGAACTTGGTGAGGAGGCTCAAAATAAAGCTGCTACTAAGTTACTGAATCTTTATCGTACTGGGCGATTGGGACATTATACTTTAGATTCTTTACCTTGTCACACTTAGTGTTATCTTTTGAATCTTTATTGTATTATATTCACTATTTTGAAAGTGTTCTTTTATTGATTTTGGCAATGATGCTTTTTTCTCTTTCTAATAGTTATTGTAATTATCTCTCAAAAAAATAGTTATTGTAATTATTATTATTGTTTAAGCAATCTCTATGGTTCTGTTTATATTATACATTTGCATTTTATCCTTTTGGCTAACAAAGCCATTATAGTAGGCACCTTCTCTGTCTGTGCCTAAGGCATTAGAAGATTGTTTTTTGGAACACAAAAGTACCAGAGGAGAACCCATTAATAAATAATTTAAACTTGTTATGCACTCTGTCAGCAACAACACAAAGTGATTTGTTGTGTTCCTAGCATTTTTCCAATACATATGCACTTTGAGTGCAAATGTAAGTTTCAAGATCACTCCACCAACTAAGAACGGCCATGCACCACTATAAATAGAATCAAGAAAGTGCTCTCAATCTGTCAATACTTACTATGTCTAGACCTAGTAAGTTTTCTTGTGTTGAGTCAAATTAAGCCGCAAGCTCCAATTCTGGTGATGCCCTTCTATTAATTCCTATAAGTTTCAGCCTTGCAACTATACTCCCGCCCGAAACTCATACACTGCCTAATAGATCTACACTGCCAAATAATTGAGTGGCTTCAGCCTGACCCTCAAATTGGGTTTGGGCTAAGTTTGACTCATTAAACCCAGTCAACTCTTGCACAATACCAACTAATTTTAACAAAACCCATCTGATTTATTCTTTTTTTAATGCCTTGACCCATGAGTCCCACACACACATTTAGATTTAAACCAAATGGCCAAATTCCATTTGAAAATGCAGCTCAACCTGAGCTACATCAACCAACCTCACAACTTAAACTCAGCCAACCCACATCTCAACAAGGCCATTTAATATCACACCCTAAACAAGATTCAACCAGCCCACATTTTAAACAAAATTCCAAACACATAAGAAACCCAATTTGAAAACCACACTCAATTAAAACCCAAAAGCTCATTTAGTTAAGGCCAATAAAAATCCATTCAAAGCCAATAAGTCCAAATAAAAAAACGTAGTCCAAAAACAAAGGTGGGCCTTTGTAATTAAGGGTCTGTTTGGTCAAACGTTTTAGGAGTTTAAAAGAACTTTTTTAAAACCTAAAACTTTGTTATGTAACCACACCTCTTTATGGTATTTTATTTTGTAAAAACGTCATTTTAAATTCAAAATATCATTTTCCAACAATTTATACAAACACGCCTTAACTAAACACTTTTGTAGCTAATCATGATTGCTTTCTTCTTCTTCTTCTTTCCTGTTACGCTATGTTTTAATTGTTTATGTGGTCTTATTATTATTTAGTTTATTAATGTATTTCATTGTAATATTGACAAAAGCAGTATGTTAAGATTAAGAACACAACGCTCTCTTCTTTATAGTGCCAATAAAAATGTCGAGTTATAATCTTATTGACACGATCATTTTATCTATTAATGTCAATGGGCTAAGTGCACATGATTGTCATCATTAAATCTTTACTTAATACTATGAAGAGTTTATGTTATAGGTAAGCGTGATCCAAAGACACGTTAAATTTGCTCACCTGCCTGCCTTCCTTTCATATTCAATGCTCTACCAGGTTGACAATAAGATGTTGATCGATGGTGAAAAGCTTTAAAGCATATTGATAAGCTATGCCGGTATCCATCCGAAATGGTGCTCTCTGCTCTCACATTTATGATGGATTCCATCATGAATTAATTAATGAGTGGACCCCTGTCATAAATTTAATGAATGGACTCCATCATAAAAGTTATAGGAGGGCGTACTATTCTTCATACTCCGAGAGTATCTAAAAATTACTTTTTGTATAAAAGAAAGAGTAATGCCATAGACACATAAAATTGCATAATTTGTTTCCACAGGGACCCACTAATACTATCACACTTTTACTATTCATAAATCGTTACGTGAGCAAGTTGTGACACAAATTATGTTATTTTATGCATCCCTAGCATTACTAGTAAAAGATATTAGTAATGTTAGGATCATAACAAAATTCACAATTTTGCCACAATTTGTTCACGTGTTGAATTTTAGACTTATCACTTTTACTTTATCACTTACAACTTGTCACTCAAGGAGATTGTGACAAAATTGTAAATTCACTGTGCTTTTACTCTATCACTTACAACTTGTCACTCGAGGAAATTGTGACAAAATGGTAGATTTACTGTGCTCTTAACATTGTTTAAAAGTTATTTATCCAAAAACTAAAAACCAAAAGAATAAGAAAGAGATTGGAATTGTGATTGTAGTCTTGTCAAAAGAGAGAAGGAATTCCAAAATCTGCTATTTGTTGTGTTGTGATTTTATTATTATATATAACTCGAAACAAAAGTGGAAACCACAAAATAATTACTGTGAAAGTAGTTGTTGCACACTAGCACCAAATAGATATAACAAATTTTTAAGTTAAAAAAAAAAAAACAAAAAAAAAGATAAAATATTAGTATTTTCTTTCCTAAAGTTCGTATGAATTTTGTTTATGTACCTTTAAATAATTATTTTTTATTCCATAAATTATTAAAAATGTTATACTCTTTGTCCTTAAACTTTTCAAAGACTTTCTATCATCTTTAAACTATCGAAAATAAAATATTTTTCTCCCTATTTTCTCCCATAAATGATTGAAAAATGCTCTTGAAAAAGTTTAGGAAAAAAAAAAGAATTTTTTACATTTTAGGAAAAAAAATGAAACCTATGTAAACTTTAAACTTTAACGATGTAAACAATATTATAGCCAAAAAATAATTTATTAACTGTAGACACAGACACACATATCAAATATGTCTTAATATGAATTGTTTCTCATATAACAAATGTTACATCAATATAAACCCTTTGCCCTATCCCTCACTAACTATCTATAAATAAAAAATACATCAAAATAAAATTTTCAATTTTCACGACTAAAAAAAATATTTTATTTCATAAATTAGTTTTAATTTAACATATTTTTTTTATGATATAAACATCATTTATAATTAACAGTGTCAATTTTTAGCAACATCTTTATTACATTGTACTATATATGTTTGTCAGAGTATTTGATGTCAATATTTCATTCATTAGTTTAAATCTATTTAAGACTCAAACAGGTGTTGGGATTTTCTCTCAGTTCCTGCGTTCCAAACTCTCTCCAACCTCAATTCTCCAGCCATGTGTCATTCATACCTACGTTAAATGCTTCTTATTTCAACCAGTGGCGGCTCTATGATTATTTTTTAGGGTGGTCAATAAAAAAACATAGATTATATAAAATTTAAAACATGAGAGAATTTGAATTTATCAACATCACCAAAACAATAACAAAAAACACCAAAATACATAAAAGTTTTCAATTGCTATCTGCAATGTTTCATATTTTGAAATCGTTGCATGATATCTTCATTATCGATCCTACAAATTACATTTCTTTAATATACACAACTAAACAATCATTCATCCATGGATCTCCCATTTGATTGATTTATTTCAAATTTATTAAGATCTAAATGGGCATTTCTAAGGTTTAAAACCAACAAATTTCTACTTTTGTTGTTGGACTTGTTAATTTTTTTTCTAAATTTTAGATTGAATTGGTTTGTTATTGGGCTTTTTTGTGTTTAAAAATACCAAGATATTGTTAAGAGATTATATTCAAACTTATTTCAATTGAGCTTAAAACAAATCTGAAGGTGTTCAAAATTTTATTTTAAGGGGTTAAAATAAAAAAATAATTAAAAATATGGGGGTTCATTTGAACCCCTGCGCTCCAAGTGGAGCCGCCCCTGATTTCAACTTCAATAACACCCCCATTTAACAACATCACTCCAATTGCCACTACCTCCAATGAAACCACTCCCCCATTATCAAACTCACACACCAATCCGGGGTGGTTCCTAGTGGGGTTGATCATTGTGCTCATGGGGGTTGTCTGCGTTCTCAGTTACTGTGGTTTTGTGAGCCCGTCATTCACAAGCTCATGTGCCACCAGTTCCGGGCACTGATCATGAAAACTAGTCACAGGTCATATAAGTTCCTTTAAATGATTAGTTGCAGAAAGCAAGAGCAATAGTGGCAAACGCTGAGGTAGATGTGGTTTCAATAAAACTAGGAAAATCGAGAATTTATGAAGACCTACAAGGAGTTCAATTCAAGCAATTGAAAGAAATTATAGTAGTATGTTATAGTTTTATTTTTTGATGAACAGTAGAATATTATAGTTAGCTCAACTAGTAAAATATTGTGAATATCAGTAAGTTTATATATGCATGCATATAACATCTTACTCCTATAAATGAAATAATTCCAATGCTAGGTCAAAAAAGAGGTAACATGCGCACCTAGATTTAGTATTGCTGCAATACTCATTGCAATCAGCATGATAAGCATGATCAAGAATACATCAAAATCACAATTAGCCACACAGTGTAAGCATTGTCAACCGTGGAGCTTCAAGTTTATATTATATTCAACGAATAATAAGCGTAACCAAAGAAATTAAAAGTGAGACCCAGGTGTAGTCTTTTCACATTGACATTTGTCAACAATCTATCTATATATTTTGATGAAATGCTAAACTCTTAACCGACCAACTTCCAATTGGAGATGGATTAGAGATCAGTGCGAATTCAATACGGCACATATACCATTTGTGGAGAAACCCCACTAGCTCCTACCGGCAATCTTTCAACCCAAACGAGAACAATCAAACCATATTCAACCTTCAAAGTAGAATTAAGTAACCATGGTTAAGCTTTTCCTTAGTTACTACATATGAAGAACTTAATTAAACACTATGAGGGAAAAAACAGACGGGATAAAAAGGAAAAAGAGCTAATCTAGTTAATAGTCACCACATATTTAATAGAAAAAGCATCCCCAAGTACAAAATTCAGATACTGGAAAGTAAACTGAGATACTTAACTAGGCTAGGAAATGGACTATCCAAATTTTTCATATTTAATGCTTGCTTATCATGCTATAGGAAGATGTACAATTCTTTGGTGACATCAACCATAGATTGCCCTTTACTTACAACAGCCTTATGTATTCCTGCACACATAAAAAATATAGATATATCAGTACAAAACTAAAATTAAGGATATTAAGACTCATGACAGTCTAGAAGTGCAAGCATATACACAACAATGGTTATTCCAGTTACACCTCTGTGTATGACATTTGTACTTTACTGGATTAATATTATGCCAAACCTACCATTAGTATGAATGGATTTGTTACACTACCATTTGTAAGGGTAATCTCAACCTTTTCCATACTGCAAATAATGATAATGATGATAATGATGGGACCATAAATTGAAGATATTGCAATTGCATAGTTCGGGTCTTACCATTCAACTACAGAGCCAATCTGAATCTATGAGCCCGTACCATAAACACGGATTATCTGTGCAATTCGGTCCTGGCAACATGGACACCAGTTAGCTTCAACATTCTTGTAGTGGTCCTCAGTGCAATTGGAACATAGAACTTGATGGGCACATGGCAGGAAAACAATAGAAGCTTCATTCTCCTGACAGAACAAGCATACTCGATCAGAGATTTTTTCTTCCTCACAGTACTCTAGTGCTTCATTTAAAGAAGGAAGCATCTCAAAAGGGTCCCTCTCAGGTCTTGTGTGCTCTAGTCCCGCTGTGTAGAAAGCATCTGGTAGATGATGCAGATTGCTGGAATCCAAAGACAATTGGAGACGAGATATTTCCTGCTCAAGTCGCTTCTTGTCGTCTTTATTACGCTGACAATTGATCTCCATCTTTCGGAGCAAGGCATCTCGCTTTCTATTTATATTGACCTTTGCTTCGTCCTTTAATCTCAGTTCTTTCTGCACCTGGGCTATGGCAAGCTCTTTCGCTTTCACTTCCTGCCTCCACATCTCCTGTAATCAAAACTAATTTATGAACTTTTCCCCTTAAATTTAATAATATATTTGGGTGTTATCAAATTCATAGACAAGTTTAGATAAGTATTTAAGAAAACCAAAGTAAACACTGATATATAAACCAATATAAAAATTACTAAAACAACAGATAATTACAGTCAAACTTGTCAATATAAAAGGCCTTACCTACATTAAGGTTGACCGAATTCTACAGGACACGTGTAATGAGTAGAAATTCCAAATTCACAAGTTAGAGTTGCAGCAATCAGGTGTGTTGCTTACCATATTAGTGTAGATAAATTAATCATAAACTAATAATTGTTATCTGTAAAATAATAATGCCTACACAATTATGTCTCCTTTACCATATCATAGAATACATATGTCCTGTTTACTCTTCTTGTCCTGTATCTGTGACTGTGCTACACAGTGTACAAATTAAAAGGGGTGGCCACAGAAATCATGCATTATGCTACAGCTTATAAAGACTTAATGCCCTTCCTCTCAAGCAGATAAAATTCAGAAAAGGCAGATGCCACTTTGAGATAAACGGTGCACAGATTCTTTTCTTACTGAGCCTCTACCACACCCGCTAGGCCAAGACCCACGAGTCAGCATATAACCCACTGGCTACGTCATTGCAATCCGTTCTAAACATCATTGTATTCTTCAAAAGCTCCTTGCCTTTTGAGTCTAGCATTAATGTGCACTGCTGTAATGCCGCGTCTTATAGCATGCACACCGAGAGGGGGGACATGTGGTTGCTAGCAACAGAGACAAAAACTCGACATTTGCATGATAAAGATATCCATCGAAATTTTCGCGTAGCTAGATTAAACTGGTGCCATGTGTTAACTATTTAACAAGTATGTCGAAAATTATTATTGGTTCATGTAAACTTTTTTAAGAGCTTATGGAAAGTGTGAATTTTCCATAGACAGGATGCATTTTGGCTATCCAGAGCTTTCACCAAAATTTAACATTTATTAACTCAACCCCATGATTCCAAGCGAACCAAAAAAAAAAAAAAAAAATCAATGCATCAACATATACAAGCTTTAGAATAAAAATACTATTAAAAAAGAAAAAGAAAAAAGAAACAGGGATGTTTAATCAATACACTTTTTTAATACCATTTACAAAGAAAGAATTCAATATAAGAACGAAATTCATTGAAGCATGGAGAGAAAAATATAAAAGAAATTATTAAATAATAATAATAATAGTAGTAGTAGTAATAATGATCTTCAGTCAAATAGCTTATCCATCCCAAAACATAGAACTTCAGGAATAATGAAGAGCAATAGATATGATGAAATATGCAGAGAATTTAATACAATAAAAGTTATCATTTTTTTTCCAAAATATATAAAAACATGTTGAAATATAAATCTACCTAACATAGAATGTCACAAGCAATTGTTGTTCCTACTTGTTTGACCAAAAGATGCCTTCCAATTTAAACGCAAAATTCTTATCCATATATGTTTTCAAATATTAACCATTGCAACCATGGAATTTATTATCATCCAAATATGCATGCATCAGCAATAAATATTACAATCGTATGAGGTGAGACAACAGAAAGTACTAATTATGCAATCACCACATGCTGAGTACATCTTTTGCTTCAACAAAATGTATCCTTGCCTAGGAAACACGGACACGGGTATGACACAGTGAGGCGAGCATTTTTTGATAAATTTTAACAAAAAATGGTTGGTCCGACAAGGATACGACACGGGTATGGTAAGAAACTATAGAATATATGGAATAACATAGAAAGATTTTGTTATAATGAAAGGAGGAGAAGAGAGCTATTAATGAAGGGCTCATCTTTATGATTTTGATCATTTAGATTGATTTCATTGAATTTACAGGTTTTAACTAATAATTTAAAACCCTTCTTCAAATTTGTCATTGATCAATGTTATCAGAAACTTGTATATATTTTACAGCATCAGAATTCAATAAATTCAGATAATTGTGGACTATTCAGGAAATTTTCTTAAATCTGCCCATGGGTATATCCAATTTGTGCAATTGAAGCAGTAGTTTTAAGTAGTTGTCAACGTGTACTGGACCCTTTTCTTGTGCTTTTTATCAGTAGTAGCCTCGGGAAGCTGCATTTCAACTTATCAGTAGAGAATAAAGCAAGTACTAAAAGATGACAATTTTACTTTCATATATAACTCCTGATGTGGAAGCCCCTAAAAAGGACATCTTTTCTTACATTTTCCACATCTAGATTATGGAAGATTATGAATTTATACATAACATCAAGATTATAGACCGTTAGACATGTTTAATGCATTATAATTTAAGATCCATAGTGTGCTCAATATCATTCAAATTTCCAGCCTTGTCTTAAATAAATTGATGCTAGACAGAACCAAACTAATGGATCAATATTTTTTCTTTCCGAAAATTTTAAGTATTATGAAATTTTCTACAATTTTAAATTTATGCAGAACTAGTTTTGATTATTGGACCTAATCTTCAAAATTTTCCCCCAAATTCCATACAGATTTAAGGCTTCCGTTACAAACATACTACTTGTAATGGATTGCAATAGCACCAGTGCATTATGCATCCTTGGAGTTGATCAGCAGCATGGGTCAGAAAACAATTTTTTTTTATTTAGCTACATTATGATTTGATAATATAAAGGTCTATTTTAAAAACAACTAGTAATGGATGGATTGAAATATTTTGCAATGCATAATTTGATTTGGTAACAAATCTCCTAATAAGAATTACTAAACTTAAAAAGAACTATTCTTATTTTATTATTTTGTTTCAAGATTTTTTCCATAACTGTATATAGATGATTAGAAGTACTAGAAAGATGTGTAGGGGGGTGGTTCATCGGTATGGTTGACTGATTTTTGGGTGAGATTTTCCACCACGCCAACACGGTTTGTTTTCCAAAAGTGGAAACCAATGCCACACCATGGAGATTGGAAAGCAAGCTTCTGATGGTAGTTTTCTATCAATGAGGTTGGTTGCCACCAGTGGGAAAAGAATTCACAAAATCAAAGGGAGGAAAGGGAGTTACTCACTAGCCACTGTAAGAGAAGGAGTCCTTGGCAAAGGAGCCCAAACAAAGGGGTGTTCAATGATCGAAGGTTAGAGGTTAGAGGTTAGAGATCAGAGTGTTATCGCGATTGCTCTTGAAATTCCTCCCCTTCAAATCGGAGGTGGTGTCTGAGATGTGAGGGTCAGGGATGGCAAAGATGATGAGGGACACAATGGAGGCAATGAGAATGATGTGAAAGAGCAGAAAGGGAGATTTAAAAGAGCAAAGGGAAATTTGAGAGGAGAACAGCTAGATCAGTAAGAAGAATTTGGGGAAATGGGAGGTGATCAATGCCCTTTCACTTGGTTTTTAAACCTGCCCACCGAGGACCGCACTGACCTCATTGATTTTTTTTTTTTGGGTTAATTTAATTTAATAGTTACAATAATGGAGGAGGGGAAATTTGAACCCTGGTTATCCTAGTAAAGGAGAGCAGGCTATACCACTAAGCTATAAGGCTTTTGACTAATTTCATCTGTTTTTTAGATTTTGGTACCGACCACTGCACCAATCTCGACAGAAGCTGCCATTGCCTTTTTTTGGATCAACGAGGTTGGCTATTGTAGGTGCCGGTTCAGTGGTTGAGCACTCTTATGTGTGTGTGTAGTATGATATTACTTGATTTAATCCATGATGTAAATCATTACCACCTAATTTATCTTATATCCTTACAAATTTACAAAGAAATAATAGAATAACCAGATCAGCTTTCCTTAAAAAACATTAAAATATGCATGGATTCAAAGCCAAGTCCTTGGTTTATAAAGTCTATACAAAATACTCATGATTTTTTTATTCAGAATGGTGAATGGTAAGATAGCTAGGCCAAAAAGACAAGATGGTAATTGCCTGCATGAGTCACCAACAGCTGGGGCATGATATAGATGTGATACAACTACTACTGCAACAATACATATATACGAATAATAATGTCTTCCTAATAAATTTATGAAGTGTGTAGCTTGCTCCAAGTCCATTAGAAACTTGAAATCACAAGGAGCATCCATGTTAAACAAACAGAAAATACATTGCCTTGGTGCTAGGGTACAAATTTTTTGCAAAGGAGCTTCTCAAGAAGATGAAGAAAGCTTGGTGGAGAAAATCCGTTTATGTAGGATAAACAACACAGACTTTCCTTGAACAGAGAGACCACATTTCCAATCAATCCACTTTTTGCTATCTATGATAAGACGAATTCAGATTTTTGAATTCATTAGTTGTAGAGTGGATTCATACTGCCCTTTACTTAAAGGCAGGAAAAGATTGACCCTGCATCAACTATTAGAGAAAAGTCTCCTGACTTTCCTTGAGTACTTTAGAGTTTCCTAAGGGGTCTCCTAGTAATCCTTAGTGCTTTTTTTCCATTTTATATGCTTTCTAGCCTCCAAGGAATTCAAATTTTCATCAATAAAAATTTCAGAATTTTTCTCCTTTCTTCTGGTGGATTCTAAAATTCTCCTTGTGAATTTAAGGGTTGTCATCTTGAGTGTCACTGTTGTTTATCATTTGGTTTATTTGGAAAGAATTTTATAGAGATTTTGAACTGGTGTACTTTGTGATGCGGGAAACGCAAGAAGATTATTATTTAGTATTATTTATGTTTGCAAGCCAATTGTATTTTTATGTTTTAAGTCCTATTAGTTTATTGGGCTTTTAGTATTTTGATTTAGAAGTAAGGTTATTTTTGTAATAAGGCAATTAGGGTTTCCTAGCCAATTAGAACTAAGATTTAGCAATCCTTTATAAGTAACCTATTGTATTCCTTGAGAGATAGTTGATATTTTGATGAATGAAAAAATTGCCGTTTAGTCTTTCTTTGGTCTGGTACTGACTCTAGATCTACCCTAGGTGTTGACTCCTAGTGGTTTCCCCCCTTGGTGCTAACTTCAAGCAAGGCCTAAATGTTGACTCCTAGGTCATATTTCTTTATTTTATTGTTGTTTTAGTTTTGTTCTAGTTGTCCTGCGTCACTTTGATTTGTCTTTCCAAGTTCTAAGTAGTTTAAAGCCTTTGATGTTGGACAAATTGAAGAATTTGCCTATGTGAGGTTGTAATGGGTTTAGGTTTAAGAAGATTTGTGGATTTTGGGGTTTAGAAATTTTTACAGAAGAAGAGTTAGGATTCAAGAGAGAGAAGATTGGATTTACGGTTGAAAAGAGAAGAAAAAAATAGAAAAAGAATTTTTTTTATAATATGTGAACAGGTGCTGTAATGAATCCAACACAATTATAGTTGTCATTTCAGTATCAAGCCCGAGTAAAACAAATAATAATAATAATAATAACAATAATAATAATAATAATAATAATAATAATAATAATAAAAACTCTACTTATATGAAATATTTATGAATACAGCAGCCATTATGAAATGTCATGTCCTGGTAATTGGTAACTAAATTTTCAATTTTTCATTACTACAGAACTATCACAAAAGAAGAGAATGAAAGCTTCCAGAGCAGTGAACTGCATCCACTGTGCTTCTGCATAATGTCCTCTATTTTTTCCAGCCCAAGTCGACAATATGTCCCTCATACCTACTTTCGAGTATTTTGCTGATGCCTAAAATGGTTTAAGGTGTTGTTTTCCTTTCCAAATGCTGTCACATTGAATAACTCACATTAATAATTCAGGATCCACTAACTCTATTATTCTATTTTAAATTTAAATTACAGATCACACTGGACCATGGATCCCATATGCTGCCAGTTGCCACGAGCCATTAATCTAGAACATATTGAGGAGTCTTTGTTTCATGTGTTTTTCACATCCTGATCATATAATCAAGCTCAGTTCAAGAATGAATGCTCAATGAGATAATTGTTGCCCTTCACTCAAATTTCCATTATAACCCTCATTCTGTCCAAAACTAACTCAAACATGTGCAGAAAGACATGACAGATAAACTTGCATAATAGGAAAAGTAATTTTTTTTTTTTTAAAGGGGAAGGGTGGAATTGGAGGTTAACATTGTTAACCTTAACATTGAATATTTATGACCTTTTGCATAGGAAAATTGAAAATTTATAGTTAGGGTCTAATTTACAGCAGAAGCAAGTAACTCACCTCAATTTCCTCTTGGGCCTTCTTGAGGTTGTCCAACTTTTGATGCAGTTGGAAGGACTGATTTTTCTCTTCTTCGATCTCCTCCAGATATTTTTTATTCTGTTTCTCCAAGGCCTGAATCTTCTTGAGGCACTTCTTTTCCCTCCTCACAACTTCCACACTCATTTTATCCGACTCTGATGCTCTCAACTTGAAAGCTTCCACCTCTGCTCTAAATTCTGCATTTTTAACTTCCAGTTTTTGGGCAGCTGCTTTAGCAAGGTCAGAACGACATCCTGTCATCTTTAAAGCATCCTCCAGTTCCCTAAGCCTCTTCATGGTCTCTTCCCCAAGTTCCACTTTGCCGTTCTTCAGCTTCAGTTTTTCTTCCCTTTCCCGTCTCAATCTCCCAAGCTCTGACATATCATGGCTGAGCTTTTTAGCAGCTTGAATTACTTTCTCCTGAGCCCATCCCTCGCGTTCCTTTACCTGTTGCTTGATCTCTTTAATATTACTGAGTAAACTTGAGAGGATTTTGTTCTTAGGATTGCGGGGATCACAAACTTTATTCTCATGAATATTGAATTTACCATTGTCTCCCAAAACTAAGTTAGCCATACAAGAGTCCTCCCATTCAAATGAATTAGTTGAATTTTTTCTTGACAAGGAGTTTTTTGAAGCCTGACATTGTTCTGGAGACATCTTAAAACCAGCACGGCAAGCAGCTGCGAAATTTCCAATGCTCATTTTCAAATCAGCTTTTAAAGATGGTGTGTTCTTAAAATTATTCACAATGCTACATTTTTTGTCAAATAAAACATCAAGTTCCCCAGAAGAGTCATTTTTGCTAAAATCAAGTGCCTGACCATCACTAGAAAGCTTATTTCCTTCAAATTTACAAAGCCCAGAAGATTCAAGAACTGAACTGTTATTATCAGCCCTCTGACTCTCATCTTCATTCATCTCAAACGGCACTGCTATGGAATTTGCAACACCCAAATTAAAATTTCCCTTCAGGAGGCACCACATGGCATCTCCTTTGATCAAGTTCTGCCGCGTTTTGATAATCAAGTAAATCATTACTGCAAGTGTGTTTTTAACCAACGACTCCATATCCTCAAAAACTTGTTGGCCTTCTACATAATTTCCACTATCAACAACAAAGCCAGTTTTAAGATAACTAAGTGAATTTTGCACAATGTTTGTCAAAATATCACCGCTACCAAACACATGGCCATTCGTCAAGATTGCTTTCAGCACATGATCAGGCTGATAACCATATGATATTAACATTGTATAGGCTTCATTGTAAATTGCTTCAAGTTTCTTTAAAAGCAACACTTGTAACCGCTCCTCACTGTAGAAGTCCATATTTTTGACATCAGAATCCGGACTTGTACGCGGGAAAAGAGTTACATTACTGGTATCATTATCCTTGCCTGGATTAGCGCATGATACTAGACCCGCTTCAGGATTTGGGTCAAATTTTCTTGGAGCAGAACGATATAGTGCTTTAACCAATACACTAAGTTTATCAGCGTTGATTGGACCCAATTCAAGATTGGACACCACTGTTCTTATTGGGTTGTTGTATTTCTCTGCTTGGGGTTTTTGCTTGCTTTTCTCATGTTCTTCTGAGTCACCCATTTGTGTACACTGAAATGCACAGAACACAGACAAAACATGAAAATCAAGAACCCCCACCCTGAAACCATCAATTGGTCACAGAGAAACAACACCTCTGAGATTCTAAAAGCTTTTTGGTTCAGGTTTCCATAATTCACAAATGATATGAGAATCCCAACCAAACAACCAAAGAAATAAGATGGAACAAAAATCATAACAATCTGACAATTGAGCTTTTCCCAGTAACCAAACAGAGAAGAAAAAAGAACCCCATTTGCAGAAAGTGTAATCTACCAAAGATAAAAGGGTCTCAGAAACCAGAATCAAAATCACTCAAAAACTGAACAAGACAAGATTTTTTTTTTTTTTTTCTTCTTTAAAATTTCTTCTTTCTTGTTACCTACAAATAAAATGTAAAGCTAAAGACTTTCTCAACCTTTACACATTTTTTCTTCTTCTAAGTTCTAACAAAACAATGTCTCATAGCAAAATCTAGGAAAAAAGAACATATTAAACACTTTAAGCTGGTTTTTCTTATAGTTCACTACCCTGCATTTTTTTCTCAGCAACCAAACAGCATAGTAATAAAGAAAATCAACAAATATCCACATAAAAGAAAAGATTCATGGTTGCTTAGACACTAACCTTTTGCTTCATAGAGAGAGAGAGAGAGAGAGAGTATCAGAGAGTGAGAGCTCAAAGAGTGAAACTGTGCCACTGAGAGACGCACCTTTGTTAACAAAGTTCGAATTTTTGTGTGAAAAAAACACACAAAATAAATGGAGGGTTTTTCTACTCTACATTTTTATTCAAATATTCTAGTTACAATTGTTTACTTTCAACCAATCAAAATTTGCCACGTCATTAATGTTGACTTTTGTGTTGATGTTAGACATTGGTATTGTATTTGTAGTCATAGGAGAACAAGACCAGCCTTGACTTTATATTTCAGGCAGTGACGGATGACATGGCACGTCTACTGGGGCTCCCAGACAGACGAATCAGATGATACCAATTCAGCACCAGACAGAGAAAATGTTTGTCATCTTAACAGGTGGCGTATATCTATTGAACTGTCATGTAATTTTGAGGTGAGATATGTTACTTGATTGCTTATTTTTGGCTTGCATGCATGGTTGACACGTTGCAGGCCGGTAACTCTGGATCATCAGCAAGTGGGACCCAATAAACCAACCGTTTTGCTTTTCTTTTCCTAAATTGGATAAGCTATTCTTTACCACATATTTCAATTTGGTCCTTAATCTTTTAATTGTATCAATTTAATCCATAACATTTCAATGTCATATCAATTTAGCCTCTGTTGTTATATCTTGGATGAAAATTGATAACATGTTAAAAGACCAAAATAAAATTTTATTGTATTGTCACATCAATAAAAGCTAATTTTTTATTTTGATCATTAGATGCGTCATCAATTTTCATCTAAAAATTAACAGTAAGGACTAAATTAATACGGTACTAAAATTTTAAAAACTAAATTGACACAATTAAAATCTTAGGGACCAAATTAAAATATAATATATAAAATAAAGACCTTATACGTAGTTTACACTTCTAAATTCTAATTACCTTGCCATATCAAGCCATGTGAGCTTATTGTGGGCTCTTTGCATAAGGCCCATATATATTTCTGGACTAGGGACCCACTTTACTAGTGCTTTCTTGTTTCCTTCCATGGACCTTGAAATTCGACTCAACAACCCTTTTTGAAAAAGCGAACAACCCACCTCAATGGGTTTTCTTGATTTTCCAAAGTGTGTTTAGCTTTTGCTTATTTTAGATAACTTATTTATATAGTATTTATATTAAATGTGTGACACAACACTAAAAATTAGTTTATTTTCAAAATGTTAAAAATTATATTATTTGTAAAAAAATTAAGACAAAAAAGTTTTAAGCAAAAGTCGAATGCACTTATGAGACTATCATATTTTACGATGGCTATAAATAACAAAATAAGTTAGCTTTATTTATTTATGAGTAAATTACGTATTTGGTCTCTATCTTATACATTATATTTCAATTTGATCCCTAACCTTTCAATTGTGTCAATTTGGTCCCTAATTTTTCAGTACTGTGTAAATTTAGTCCATGTCTTTATCTTTTGGATGATAATTGATGACGTTTCTAATGGCCAAAATAAAAATTTAGCTTCCATTGATGTGACAATAAACTAAAATTTTATTTTGGTTTTTTGCAATGTCAGCAATTTTCATTCTAGATATAACGACAGTGACTAAATTGACACAACACTAAAAGGTTAAGGACCTAATTAACACAACTGAAAAGTTAGGGACTAAATTAAAATATGGTGTAAAAGATAGGGACCAAATATGTATTTTACCCTTTATTTATTTATAAAATGAACTACTTTATATTCTTAAGTAAAACCAATTTTGTCTCCCTTTTTTTACCAAATAAGTTACTAGAAAATTAGGGATCCCAAAACACTATTACAACATATTTGACACAGTTAAGGTCCGAAGTTGTTAATGATAGGTAATAAAGTAGAGTCCGTAATGGACATTCATATAAGAACTAATAAGAACTTATCAAACTCAACAATTGTAAACAATATTGTGTGTGTGGTAATAGTGTTTGTCTCTCTCTCTTGTTCCTTTTGTTATCCTTAAATAAGACAAAGAAAGCAACTAGTTTACTTTTCTTTTCTTTTTTGATAATCAAGCAACTAGTTTACTTGATAGTATGAATCCAAAGGGATCCTATACAGCATGACGTAGACTTGAGAAATTTCCTTTAGGGTGTCATGGTGAAGTCAGTAGCTAAATATAGTTGATTATCTCAACTACGTGACTTTCCTGTCATTTTGCTTTCGTTGACTCTACAAAAAAAAAAAAAAAAAAAAAAAAAAAAAAAAAAAAAAAAAAAAAAAAAAAAAGTGATTGCACTTTGCCTTTTCGGTAGTGGTACGCCATTTCACATGTACATTAAATACTCACACAAGAGTCACATCAACAAACGGTGTTGATAGCCTTTTAGGGTTTGACCAATTAATTTTCTGATTTCTCTCACATTGCCAAGTTGTAGTTCTGCTCTGTCTGCCATTTTTTCGCGTTTGTAATTTTAGCTTGGATTTTTTTTGGTAACCATAACTGCAACTATATAACTCTAAAAACCAACTACATAGCCTGCCTACCCAACTGCACAACTTAGTCTTACCTACAAGGAAGAAACAGCTATATTTGATTACTGAAAAAATGGTGAGAACAAACAAAACTATATAACCTATTGACCTAATCACTATACATAAAATATAAAGAAGATACCCATTGTATAAAGAAGATACCAATAGTGTTCTATTTAAACAACCTTTGCTAAAAGACAACACAGTTTAGATTAACTCAAAGTAAAGACCTAATAGATTAGGTAAGTTTTCCAAATAACCCTATAAGAACATGTACGTAACTGAGTATAATATTACTCCAAAATTTTAGAATTAATTCATAAAATTTATTTTAAATAGGGGCTGGATTGGAGTTTACCACTGAGATTACATATTTAAATTTAGTGTTTTTTTTTAAGAGTTCATCTTCTTGTTAAACAAATTTGAAGTTGTTAACAAGATACTTGATTAACTTATTATTTTTTTGTCCTTAGAAAAAAGTTATCCTTTTTCTATTTATAGTAAACAACATGACTAAAATTGGTTATCTCATCACAAATCTATGATAATAATTAATGAATAAATCATATTTCAAATTATATTATTTGAGTTAGTTAAAAAGAATAATTTCTAATTACGAATTTATAAAAATTAGGTTCACCAACCTTATTTTGTTAAAAAGTATACATAATTTTACGACCACATAAACTATTAGGTTATTGATAAATTACAAATAATAATTTGATATATATTTTATGGAATTATTAACAAGCTTACACAATCCAATATCAAGCTTATATAAGTATTTTTAATACATTAATACATATAAATATATATAATATTACATATAGTCAAATTGAGCCTTACTCGCGTGGTGATATTTTTAATAGAAGTATTTGTCTCTTGCACATACTAAACTTTGAATCATTTGTAACTTTGAGGACTTAGTCTCATTGTTTGATTCATATTCTTTATATTGTTATTGCGTATGTCAAATTTTATATCAATTGAAGGAGAAATAAGATACACATTTTTTTTTTTTTGGTATGCACCATTCATATATCTACCTAATATTAAACATTAACATATGATATTGCCTTCTTTAATATGTAACAAGTTCAATTAGACCTGATGTAACATTTGTCAATGTTACACTGCTCAATAGCTTTCTATTAAATATGTTTTTTCTTACAAGAGATAATTTGAACTCAACCCTTTGTACATGTGTGTTGGTGAGTGTGTGTGTGTGTGTAGGGATGACAATTTTTGCCCTGTCTTGCTTGACCCGCCCCTCTCTACTTCACCCCACGCAGGTTTTTTCCACCCTGCAGAGGTGTTAGGGGTAGGGATGGGGTGAGATTTTAGCCCCACACCATGAGGCGGGGTAGGGATGGGTTTAGACTTTTTAAACCAACCCAGCCCTGTCCCATGTTGATAAGGGTTATAATTGTAAATTTTTCATACCCTAAACTCCTACTATTTAAATAAACATATCAATATTAGCTTATTTTATTCTATCCAACGTGGCTCTTTGTCTCTCTTTTCTATCTAATAAGGTTGGAAATAAGATACCAATTTTGGACTCTTGTGCATCGCTAACCTTTGATTTTTTAATGTTTTCTTTTGTCTTTATTAGAAACAAATTTGTATACTATTGAATCATGATGGAAGAAAGTGGAAATTATTTTTGAAGAACTAAGCAATTTTTATTTTGTTATGTATAGGAGTTTAGATTATTTTGTTATGTGTTATACTATAAGATTTTTCTTTTTGTTGTGATATTGTCTTGTTAAACACTTATATAATATTATTCAGTTTTTGCTAAAAATTATATTGATTTTATGAGATAAATTTAGTTGTAATTTCAAGTATATTTTTATTAATGAAATAGATTTTATTAAAAAATTGTAGTAGTTGTGGGACAAATTAACAAGAAGTAGAATTTTATAGTGTGGGGCGGGTTTTTGTTTGGGGCGGGGGGCCTTAAGGGGCAAGCTGGGGATGGGGTAAGAAAATTTTTCTCGTCATGTGGGCGGGGTGGGAATAAAGCAAGACAAAACCATACAAGATAGGAAAAAAGACCCCATCCTTTGACTCCGTCAGGGCTTGCCCCATTGCCATCCCTATTTTTGTGTATGTGCCTGAGAGAGAGCTAGAGAGAGACCCAAATTGTCTGAATTTGATCGAATTGAATTGTATGAGTATATGTTATGCAAATTAACGTATGTACCTTTAATGTTTATTAGGTGAATCTTGGAAATGTATATTGTGGGTCCGAGAGTTCTGCAGTCCGGCCCAAACTCTATCTGGGCCCAGGGCCCGTGCCGAGGAGGTACCTTGCCGAAGACAAATGCTCAGTGGCCGAGGTAGCAAGGGGAACGGCTGAGAACTTACCCTGTCCTCAGCATTCCATAGCTTCAACAGGAAGACCAACACCTTGGTGTAGGCAATCCCCAAACAGCCCCCTCAAAGGGATGTGAACGGAATGAGGCCCATAGGGAAGCAGGGTGTGAACTCGGACCAGGGAAAGTGCGGCCGACCCCCTTCAGTAAATGCACCTGCCAATACCCAGAGCTGGTTAATGAGAAAAGACGTTTGGGCGGTGCGAACGTCGGTCCATGCAACTAATAGAAAGTTAGACAGGACAGCTGATGGGATGGATACAGAAATAAGCTCCTGCCTGACCTACAAGTGGAGGGTCAGGATCAGCCAAGACGGACTATATAATAAAAAGGAAGGTGCGCCAAGAGGGGGGGTTGGGAAAAATGGCCAGAAACCTGAGCCTCCCAGCCCACCTCCAGGAGAAAGACTCCAGGGGTGTAGGAAAACTTAAACTGGTGCGAACACCGTGAAAAACCCACCGCCTATCAACCAAGGCCTAGCCTTCCAAACCCACGCTCTACAAATGATATTGTTAGGGCCGTTTTACGTGCGAACCCGACACTGTTACGGTCCGCCACGAATCGTGACCCTACAATTGGCGCCGTCTGTGGGAAGGGCTTGTGTGTTGGTATAGGAAGTGGGTCGATAGAGTTTCTCCGATATGTCTAGCCGTTGGTTACAGAGTTCTAAGTATAAAGTTCTGTTAGGAACTACGTTTCTTGATTAGGGGCTTGGTTGAGGAGCCAACTCCCTTAAAGCCAAGGTCCCCTGTAAAGAGTAAACTAGGTACCTTGCAACGTTAACCGTATGGATAAACTCTAGGGGCTTGGCTGAGGAGCTAACTCCCCTAAAGCCAAGATCCCGCACAAGGAGAAAACTAGGTTTTGGACAGAACCAAGGCATTGCATGGTCCTCGGACCCAAGCCTCAGGGGAAACCAACTACCTGGATGTAATGAAAACTAGGTTTTGGACAGAACCAAGGCATTGCATGGTCCTCGGACCCAAGCCTCAGGGGAAACCAACTACCCGGATGTAATGAAAACTAGGTTTTGGACAGAACCAAGGCATTGCATGGTCCTCGGACCCAAGCCTCAGGGGAAACCAACTACCTGGATGTGGAAAACTAGGTTTTGGACAGAACCAAGGCATTGCATGGTCCTCGGACCCAAGCCTCAGGGGAAACCAACTACCTGGATGTAATGAAAACTAGGTTTTGGACAGAACCAAGGCATATTGCCATCCTCGGACCCAAGCCTCAGGGGAAACCAACTACCCGGATGTAATGAAAACTAGGTTTTGGACAGAACCAAGGCATTGCAACCCAAGCCTCAGGGGAAACCAACTACCCGGATGTAATGAAAACTAGGTTTTGGACAGAACCAAGGCATTGCATGGTCCTCGGACCCAAGCCTCAGGGGAAACCAACTACCTGGATGTAAAAAACTAGGTTTTGGACAGAACCAAGGCATTGCATGGTCCTCGGACCCAAGCCTCAGGGGAAACCAACTACCTGGATGTAATGAAAACTAGGTTTTGGACAGAACCAAGGCATTGCATGGTCCTCGGACCCAAGCCTCAGGGGAAACCAACTACCCGGATGTAATGAAAACTAGGTTTTGGACAGAACCAAGGCATTGCATGGTCCTCGGACCCAAGCCTCAGGGGAAACCAACTACCCGGATGTAATGAAAACTAGGTTTTGGACAGAACCAAGGCATTGTATGGTCCTCGGACCCAAACCTCAGGGGAAACCAACTACCTGGATGTGGAAAACTAGGTTTTGGACAGAACCAAGGCATTGCATGGTCCTCGGACCCAAGCCTCAGGGGAAACCAACTACCTGGATGTGGAAAACTAGGTTTTGGACAGAAGGGGAAACCAACTACCTGGATGTGGAAAACTAGGTTTTGGACAGAACCAGGGCATTGCATGGTCCTCGGACTCAAGCCTCTGGGGAAACCAACTACCTGGATGTAATGAAAACTAGGTTTTGGACAGAACCAAGGCATTGCATGGTCCTCGGACTCAAGCCTATGGGGAAACCAACTATCTGGATGTGGGAAACTGAGTTTTGGATTAGGAAAACTAAACACTAAACGAGATTTAGCTACTCTGCGTGATGGCGAAAATGGTGCTTATATCTTCGCAAAAACAAAGGTTAGAAATGAATCTAAGGCCTCTGTGGGCACAAGCAAATGAGAATTTGGGGAACATAGTGTTAAATGTCTTGCATGCATAGTTATTTGTACATATTAAAATGAGTCAGCGCAGAGTTTATAAGCAAATAATGCGCATTAACAAGGGCATATAACAAATATATACATGTTCAAATACTTGAAAACTATTGATAAATTAGGAAGTTTGCGAAAGGAAAAGAGACAAATTAATTGTTCGAATAGAAACAAATACAAAAGCCCAACCAAGGCTTCTACTTTTCTGCTTGTTTGTCGGTTGCATTTTTGGAGGTGGGATTAGGGTCAGCTTCAATGCCTGGAATGACGGTTTCTTCTAAGGAAGACTGAATAGGGCCAACACTGGTACCCTGAGTGACCACAGCAAGGGGAATGGCCTGTGGCAACTGTGTAGGAGCGGCTAGTTCTTCTGTACTCGACACCTGAACGCCCACCTTGGGTTCAGTCATTTCTGTAGGTATCTCAGAATCCGCATGCTGCGATATTATCACCACATCTTGAAGTATTCCCTCTTTGGGCGCCTTGCTAGTAGAATCACTGGCTTGTAAGTTTCCCGATGGGGTGACCTCTTCCTCGGGTTGAGCATCCGTGGTCACAGAGCTAGTGGAAGTGGTGTCACGGATGGCCGCCGGGTAGAAAACGCTCTCTGCCTTCCACAAATCTGATGAAGCGTCCACTCCAGCTCGCTTCAATGCCTCTTCCCAGACTTGGGAGCAATAAAACCTGCATACTCCAGGAATCTGCGCCTTGAGGGTGGCTTGGGTTTCGGCTACTCCCATGTTATAACCATCATCCTCGGCCGTATTCTTGGCGGCCTCTGCCTCATTCCTGGCAAATTCGGCCTCCTGCTTTGCCCGCACGGCTTCATCCCGGGCATAGTCTGCCACTCCTTTTTCATGCAAGGCCACGGTCAGCTGCTTATTCAAATCCTCGATTAGGTCTCTGGCTATTCGCAGCTGGTCCTCGGCTTCAATTGCGCGCTTGGTTTGGTCCTTGGCCTGTTTCTGGGCACTATCAAGGCCCGCCGAGACGTTATCCCTCTCGCGAGTAGTCATTATTAAATCATCCTTGACTTTAGCGAGTTCCTTTTCAGAAGCTTCGAGTGTTTTAGAGGTTGTTATGCGTTTCTTACGTTCGTTCTCGGCTGCCTTACTCCTGTCATGCACCTCTTCCTCCATCCTATAGGTTGCCTGGAGAGCCTGTCAAGGAAGATGAACACATAGTGAGCGGTAAGCCGGTAACAAGGGATGATAAGGTGTTAGGTGGCCAGAAATCTTACCATGCACAAGTATCTCTTGGTGCTAAGAAAAACCTCCTGCATCCTCATTCTCTTCAGCTCGTCCATATCATTAGGGAGCAATATGGTTCTCCCTAATGCGTCCGCCACGTATTCACCCTCGCCGTCTCCGAGGGCCCTCAGGGAGGCCATTTCCAGTAATGGACCCCCGTGAAGCATTGGGGCAGGGAGCCAGGCGCTCGGTAGGGATTGGGAATCAACTCCTTTCCCCTTGCCTTGAGGGGTTTGAACTGCGAGTCCTTTGCCCTTGCTTTGGGGCCCGAGCTTCAGTTGTTTTGTGCGCGGAGCCTCATCCTTCTCCTTTGAAGGTTGGGATTTTCCCTCATCCGCGGTATCCTTGCCCTTGGGGCTCCTCTTTCTCTTAGAATCAGAACCTTCAGGTCTGGGGGACCGAGCTGGTTGGGAGGGGGTGGGAGGTTCGGGGCGGTTGGATTGTGGCTGGGATTTGGTGGATGATGACCGGGTTTGGATTGTAAGGGGTCGAGGCGGTGGAGGAAGAGCATCGGGTTGTGGTGACTCCTGGGTATCCTTCCCTGGTTGGGCCTCGAGGAGTTGGAGAAGGGGGGTTAAAGGTATTCTCTTGACTCCCATCTCGGCTTGCGAAGAGGTGCCTATTAACGACAATTCAGCCTCGGACAAGGCTGGGTCACTTAGGTCACCAGGAGGGTCCTCTGATTGGTAGACTAAATCAAAAACCCCGAACCCCTCCTCCGTCAGATCGGGTTCACTTTCGTCCTCGGCTGCTTGATGAGATGAAGATGGACCCACCAGGGGGATGTTCTTGGGGACAGCTGGCTCCTGAGAGATTAAAAATCCCTTCTCTACTACGGTAATTTTTGGGAGCCAAGGATGGCGGGCACTGATCACGTGCTTTGCGTCCCCAAACGACTTCTGAACTGGAGGGTACCCTAGTATTTTGTGAGCTGCACGGACTTGGCCATCACTGTCATTCACAAAAACTGCCGCTTGTAAAACGGTCTCCAAATCTGCCCGATTGACTAAATGAAAATGCCGTTTATAGGCGCGTTCATCTACAAAAACAACAAACATATACGCATAGTTAGCTATCGAAGGAAGTTAGTTTAGAATGGTTTAAAGGGTTATCCCTCTTCCATTCCTAATACCCCACCTGGTTCTCCTTCTACTACGGGGCATGGATCGCCATCATGCCACTCCCCTGAGACGATAAGAAAATCCTTGTTCAGTCCCTTGTTGGAATCAGGGAGGCACTGGATCAACCGAATCCTGTCATCCCTCGACCTCATGTAGTAGGTCTTTCCTTTCAATTTTTGGAGGTTATAGCACCAGTTTACATCATGGTGGGTCAGTCTTAAACCCATCTTCTCGTTTAAAGCGTCCACACAACCCAAAATTCTAAGAGCATTGCCGGCACACTGGGTAGGGGCTAAACGGAAATGCCTGAGGTAACCCCTTGTCACTGGTCCCATGGGGATTCTCATACCTCCCTCTACAAAGGCGAGGACGGGAATTACAACCGCGCCCGTCCCCCTCTTAATGTGCCATTCCCCCATCTTACAGTGTTCCAGCCTTACGTTGGGGGGAATCCTATAATCAACAATGAACTTATTCATCGCCTCTTCAGTATCAACCAACTTCCTCAATCTCAATTTAGCCGCCTTCGCCATTTACTAAAACAAACCTAACCCGCGACGGAAAAGAAAGGGAGCTAACGAGAAATAAATCCAGAAAAGAAAAAACGTGAGTTAAATAGAGGTAGGGAACTTACATAAAAAGAGAATTACGCTTCGGATGGGCTATATGTGCTTGAGATAGACTTGAATTTGGGCGGAAGTTCGGATGAACCCTGGATACACGCACTAAAACTCTTAAGTATAGAACTGGAGAGACGGATCCATCTCCAAAAAATCTTTTATACTTTCTAGGGTAAACAGCACCCCCTTTTTCCCGCCCAAAGAGGCCAGGAGATCACCACCGTTCGATTCCCATCACACCGTTGAACGTGGGAAGCACCAAGCCGCCCGTATTTAATGAGGCCACGTTTCGCCTTCCAACGGCTCTAGGAACGCGCCTTGGGCAGGTGAAAAACCTCGGGAATCGCTAGATGACAAGGATTGATGGGCATTGGCAGATCCATGATGTCATCAAAACCCTCCTATCCGTCCGAGGGGACGGATAGTAGGATTTTGAGGGGCTATTGTGGGTCCGAGAGTTCTGCAGTCCGGCCCAAACTCTATCTGGGCCCAGGGCCCGTGCCGAGGAGGTACCTTGCCGAAGACAAATGCTCAGTGGCCGAGGTAGCAAGGGGAACGGCTGAGAACTTACCCTGTCCTCGGCATTCCATAGCTTCAACAGGAAGACCAACACCTTGGTGTAGGCAATCCCCAAACAGCCCCCTCAAAGGGATGTGAACGGAATGAGGCCCATAGGGAAGCAGGGTGTGAACTCGGACCAGGGAAAGTGCGGCCTACCCCCTTCAGTAAATGCACCTGCCAATACCCAGAGCTGGTTAATGAGAAAAGACGTTTGGGCGGTGCGAACGTCGGTCCATGCAACTAATAGAAAGTTAGACAGGACAGCTGATGGGATGGATACAGAAACAAGCTCCTGCCTGACCTACAAGTGGAGGGTCAGGATCAGCCAAGACGGACTATATAATAAAAAGGAAGGTGCGCCAAGAGGGGGGGTTGGGAAAAATGGCCAGAAACCTGAGCCTCCCAGCCCACCTCCAGGAGAAAGACTCCAGGAGTGTAGGAAAACTTAAACTGGTGCGAACACCGTGAAAAACCCACCGCCTATCAACCAAGGCCTAACCTTCCAAACCCACGCTCTACAAATGATATTGTTAGGGCCGTTTTACGTGCGAACCCGACACTGTTACGGTCCGCCACGAATCGTGACCCTACATATATAATTATGATAAACTTCAAAATTTAATTGTACTAATTCTCTTAATTAAGGTATAAGTACAAATGTAATTTTTATTTTATTTTTATTTTTTGGGCTGAATGAAAAAAATGTAGGATCATAAAGTTAAATCATATCCTACAGCTACTAGATAGGATATACCAGAGGTTTCCCTTTGGCTTGCAACCCGGTGCTAATAAGTACAAATGTAATTAAATAGTGGTTTTTTGTATCTTTTTTCCATACAAATGTGTTTAAATTTTTTATTAGTTGTATTAATATCATATTACGTCCAAAAACTAAAATTTATAACTTGCCGAGGGTCAAGCGGACTTCACCAATGAATGACATTTTTCACTATTCATTTCTCTCGAGAAAGGAAGGGGAAAAAAAAAAAAAAATATATATATATATATATATATATATATATATACACACACATTAACAAAGATAGATTCAAGAGTTCTTAATAAGCGAGCCCATGCAGCAAATATAGTTATTGTGGAAGTTCCTGTAGAGATTTCTTTGTTACAAACTTACAATTATTATTTTTGCTTCAATCTCGGACTTTGTTCTGTCTCCACATGGATGAATGACATATTCCTTGCTTTGGATGAATTAGTTTAAAATAAGAAATGATAAAATGATAAAGTTTGACTAGTGATTGAAACGATTCTTTTCTTCTAACCATCACATCTCTCAGATGGGTTAACTCTTAAAATGCGACCAAACCATATAATACAAATTAGTGATCACAACTCAATTACCACACTCCCTTATCCCCACCTAGCCCATGATTAAGCTTTCTTCTGATTTATTCAATATAAATGGATTAGGTAATTTAAATAAAAAATTAAAGCAAGGAAATTAATATGGTTAATTTGACCTAATGATCCATGTTCGCTAAAAAAAGCATATTTAATATACCAAGCTACATATATGTTAGAAATAAACTCAAGTATAATATATATATATATATATATATATAAAATAGATTAGGCTTAGTATAGTAATCCAAAATCACAATAAAGCATGATATTACAAAACTACATTAATCCATGGTATCCTATCAAATCATGTTCATTATTATTTTTTAAATAATATCTTAATCTATTCTAACATCTTAAACGTCGTGTAATTTCATATTATATTATCTCTAAACATTATTTGTAAGACTAGAACTAAATTTTCTTATAAAAAAATTAGCTTATTTAAATAAACATAAGTTAATTGTAAATTTTTCATACCCTAAACTTCTACTATTTAAATAAATATATTAATATTAGCTTATTTTATTCTACCCAACGTGGCTCTTTATCTCTCTTTTCTATCTAGCAAGGTTGGAAATAAGGTACCAATTTTGGACACGTGTGCATTGCTAACCTTTGATTTTTTAACCTTTTTTTTTTGTCTTTATTAGAAACAAATTTTTATTCTATTGAATAAGTGGAAATTATTTTTGAAGAAATAGGCAAATTTTATTTTGTTATGTATTAGGAGTTGGATTATTTTGTTATGTGTTATACTATGACATTTTTCTTTTTGTTGTGATATTGTCTTGTTAAACATTTGGATAATATTATACAATTTTTACTAAAAATTAGATTAATTTTATGGGATAAATTTAGTTGTAATTTTAAGTATATTTTTATTAATGAAACGAGTTTTATTAAAATTGTAGCAGTTGTGGGACAAATTAACAAGAAGTAGAATTTTACGGAGTGAGGCAGGGCTTCATGGGGCTCCAAGGGGTAGGCCGAGGATGGGATACGAAAATTTTCCCCATCATGCGGGCAAGGCGGGAATAGAGCAAGACAAAACCATATGAGGCAGGGATGAAGACCCATCCTTTGGTCCTGCCAATGCTCACCCCATTGCCATCCCTATGTTTGTGTATGTGTTGAGAGAGAGAGAGAGAGAGAGAGGCCCAAATTGTATGAATTTGATAGAATTGAATTGTATGAGTATATGTTATGCAAACATATATACCTTTAATGTTTATTAAATGAATCTTGAGGATATATTTGATTACGACAAACTTCAAAATGTAATTGTACTAATTCTCTTAATTAAGGTATAAGTACAAATGTAAATTTTTGTTTTTATTTTTTGGGTTGAATGAAAAAAATGTAGGATCATGAAGGTAAATCATTTCCTACTGAAGAGGATATATTACGGGATTCTCTTTGGCCTACAACCTAGTGCTACTAAGTACAAATGTAATTAATTAGTGGTTTCTTGTACCTTTTTTCTGGTACTAATGTGTTTGAAAATTTTTTATTAGTTGTATTAATATCATATTATGTCCAAAAACTAAAATTTATAACTTACCGAGGATCAAGTGAACTTCACCAATGATGACATTTTTCACTATACATTTCTCTCAAAAAAGAAAAAGAAAAAAGAAAAACAAAATTTAGTTACAAAATTGGTCGTAACTTTAGGTTACAACTTTACTCAATATCTTTTTATTAGAGATGAATTTTGACAAATTCATTGTTGAATTACATCTTCTTATATCCTCTATACTTGTAAAATTTCAAGAAAATTAAAGATCACTAGCTATATCATTAATAATTTTTTTAAATTGTAAGTTTTTGTAATTTAAAATTATACATAAAATATAAACTTATAGACCATATAATAAATAATATCTGATTGAAACAAAATTTTCCATGTATATTAAGAGCGTAAAGAATATACAATTCAACGGTTAAATTTTCAAAATATATAGTAATATTTTATTTTATTAAGTGAGTTTGTAACCTTAAGTTATAACCAATTTTGTAATTAAATTTTACCCATAAAAAAATACACATGATAACTAAGATGGATTCAAGAGTTCTTGATAAGGGAGCCCATGCAGCAAATCTAGTTATTGTGGAAGTTCCTGTAGAGATTTCTTTGTTAGAAACTTATAATTATTATTTTTGCTTCAATCTCTGACTTTATTCTGTCTCTACATGGATGAATGACATATTCCTTGCTTTGGATGAATTAGTTTAATAAGAAATGATAAAATAATAAAGTTTGACTAGCGATTGAAACGATTCTTTTCTTCTAACCATCACATCTCTCAGATGGGTTAACTCTTAAATGTGACCAAACCATATAATACAAATTAATTACATCATGGCGCACATGATCTCACAACTCAATTACCACACTCCCTTGTCCCCACCTAGCCCATGATTATCGCTTTCTTCTGATTTATTCAATGTAAATGGATTTGGTAATTTAATCATGCTTAATAAAATAAATATAAATAAAAAATTAAAGCAAGGAAATTAATACGGTTTGACCTAATGATCCATGTACACTACAAAAACAAAAAGCATATTTAATTAATATACTAAGCTACGTATGTTAGAAATAAACTCAAGTATAATATATATATATATATACACACACATTAGGCTTAGTATAGTAATCCAAAATCACAGTAACGCGTGATATTACAAAACCACATTAATCTATGATATTCTACTAAACCATGTTCATTATTTTTTAATAATATCTTAATCTATTCTGTAGGTACCTTGGATGTGAATAATCAAATACGAAATGGGATCCACACGAACTTTAAAGTTTTAAATATAAATGATAGAAAATAATGTGTTTAATTCATAAGTATAGGGCAAACTGATCAAGTTTTGCCTCCTGTAGTTAATTAGACAAGGCAATTGATATATATTTGATAAATTACATTAAACCCTATAGTTTAGGGTTAACAAATTAAATCCTAAAATTTTAAAAAGTAACAAATTAAACCTTAAAACAAAAAAAATAACATACCGCGCGATGTGTAAGCTTTTTGAATGATCTCAACTTTGGTTACTTACAAACTAAGGATGGCAATGTTTTACGCAAGTTGTGAACACAAGACGGTTTTCTACAAGTTAGTGTTTAGTGTACTAGGTTCATGTTAAAGTTTGTCAACACACTTTAACATGATTGTTAAAGAAGCCAATTTAATGTTAACTTGTCTAACTACAATCAACCCAATTCATATAAATAAATGTCAATTTTATCTGACACAAATTTGAATTCTAAATATAATTGAGTAATTAAAATAATTTTAATAGTTATATTGATAAATTTTTCATTGAAACTTTAAAATCCATAACCTTTTTACCCAAAACAAAGAACAAAAAAAAATCTCTTTCTGCTTTATTTATTTATTTTTTAAAATTGTCTATTAAATGAATTGAAATGGGTTGTGTTGTGTTGGATGGAGAGTAAGTGCAATAGTTATCAATGATTGAGATTGAGAGTTCAAAATGCAACTTATCTCAACCCTTCAATAAAAAAATTTATAAAGTAAAAGTGAAAGGTTAAAAAATAAAAAGTAAAAATTTGTTGTGAGAGAAATGTGAGGAATTGCACCCCATGCAATACACTTGGTATTGCACAGGATCCTGATCCTATTGTGTCAAGTTACTTAATAAATGTGTTAGGTCAAGGGGTTTTGACATGACTATTAAATGAGTTGGGTTGACTTAACACGACACGCACATGATTTGCTAACGTAATCATCATCCTTAAGTGTCCAAATTTACAAGTTAGGCAAGTTAACAATGGAACTTGGGAAATCATGACTATCTCTATTTATTGACTACATCAAAATTACACAAAATTTCAGAAAGATAAACTTCTATTCCCTAGAATTTATTGACAAAACATTCATAACTCATTCTAATCCAAATTAATTTAACTCATAATAACTCAAACAAATATAGGAATCAATATAAATATCTTTAACATCATTTACACAATAATAATTAGGGAAATGCTAACGAGTGCCCTAAATAAAGTTTTTATGGAAAAAGAAAAAAAAATAATTAATGTTTTGACAGTTTTTTTCATTTCCCATAAAAGTGATGTTAAAACTTTCCTAAAATGGATCCTTAACTAGTGCCCTAAAGGTACTTGTTAGCATGACCCTAATAATTATCAAAATAAGTTAGACTCATATCATCATGTCAGTGGTTTATATTGATGTCAGCAAAGAGCCACTACAATGAACCGATCAAACCATCATATTGATCGAAGTTGGTCTCAAATCAGATCAACTCTCTCTCTTTCTCTCGATCTCTCTCTCCATAGCCGCCACACCGTCATTATACACAAATCTCAGCCATATATATCACAAATCCTCAAATAATCACAAAACCATAACAATAAATAAATAGATAAAACTAATGAAGATGTACACAACTACACATCATATAAAAGCCAACACATATATGTCATTTTTCAGCAACCAAACATATATATATATATATATATATATATATATATATAAATGCAAAGAATTTCACTCTTTTTAAATCTTGGATATTGAAGTTGTGTTTCTTTCTCATGATTTTCACGCTTTGTTATTTTTATTTTTTAACAACAAAGAGAAGTAAGTTACGGAAGCATAATGGAGATAACCTCAAGAGATAAGAGAGCAAAATGCACTTTCTAAACAACATATTACAAAATGAAATCGTCATAATCACAAATGAGTAAACGTGTGATTATTTCTAAGCTATATGAATATTCCGAAAGTAAATAAGTAATATTATACTCCGTAATAAAAGAGTTACGTGAAAAAAGAAATAAAAGAGATTTTTATTTAATTGATTATTACAACCAAATCACATTGCCCGAAGCACCAAAAAATTCCTAGGTGGTCAAGTTTTGCTGGCTCCACTCATATTGACCTAGCTACATGTTGAACATATACTAGAAATTCTCAATTGGCTAAACCTTTTTTTTTTTTTGGGGGGGGGGGGGGGTATAAATAATATATAATACTATAATAGTGAAATAGAGCGTCATATTATTTTCAAAACTTTTCCTTTATTGTTAAATTAGCTTTCAATATCATATCTAGAAGCAAAAACATAATTTTATTAAGAAAAATTGGCTAAGTCAGCCTGTAATACAATTTCTATGTCAGGTGGAACTTTCTTCCTTCCACTTCCAGACCAAACTCTAAGATTTGAAGTTAACTTTAAGAATTATAAATAATGCTACTTTGTATTAGCATTTTGGAGAGAGAGAGAGAGGAAATAAAAACTGTTATTCTAAGAAAATCTCATCAAAAAAGCTAGGGTTGGTTGTTCTTGAGTTCAAAAAACCCAATCCGTTGTGGATTGAGAATGCTACAATTTCTAACCAAATTTCAGAATTGTCGAGTACATGGGAGACTCTTCAACAAAGATAACTGAGGTAGGTAAATAATGGCAATGTGATTCGTTCATCTAGTGACTTGGTGACAAGGCGACGATGGCCTAATGTCAACTATGGCCTCCATCATCGAATATAGAGGATTGGATCTACTGAGGCAAAGGTAGATCTAGTGAAAGGCAAGGGGTTCAGTAGGTTTGATTGGATTATTCAAGAGATAGATGAATAAAGCTGGCTGTCACCTACCAATAACTCGATCTTTTTTACACTATTGGACTTGTTGCCAACTACTCGCTTGATTGAAATCAATCGTGATGCTTTAGGTCAGAACCAGTTAGTCGAGCAAATCAATTTCGTCGAGTTTGTGCTCATCACCCTTATTCAAAGTGAATGATATTATTGAGTTCCTTGTGATCTTATCAAGTAATTATTAATTTGCATAGTAATTAATTGTACACAACATTATTCAACTAGTCAAATTTTCAACATAATTCCTAAAATAATACTATGCGAACTGTTTGATTTTGATTTCTTTTTCTAAGTTTTAAATATATTGCAAAGGTTATTGACTAATAGTATAATAGTAAAATAGATATGTTAGACTTTTCTTAGGGTTTTTTTCATATGCTACGAGTTTTTGAAAGTTTTAACTTTGTTCATATATATATATATTGTTCTTTTGACTTTTAATTTTGTCAACTCACTCTTATATTGTTACCGAAAGTATTTTTTTTTTTTTTGAGTAAACAGTAATACTTATTGGACTATTCAAGAAATAGATGAATAAAATTGGCTGTCACCTACCAATAACTCGATCTCTTTTACATTATTGGACTTGCTGCCAACTACTCACTTGATTGAAATCAATCGTGACGCTCTAGGTTAGAACAAGTTAGTCAAGCAAATCAATTTCCTCGAGTTTGTGCTCATCACCCTTATTCAAAGTGGATGATATTATTGAGTTCCTTGTGATCTTATCAAGTAATTATTAATTTGCATATTAATTAATTGTACACAATATTATTCAACTGGTCAAATTTTCAAAATAATTCCTAAAATAATACTATGGAAACTGTTAGATTTTGATTTATTTTTTTAAGTTTTCAATATATTGCAAAGGTTATTGACTAATAGTATAATAGTAAAATAGATATGTTAGACTTTTCTTAGGGCTTTTTTCATGTGCTACCACATGAGTTTTCGAAAGTTTTAACTTTGTTCATATATATATATATATATTATATAATATAGTTCTTTTGACTTTTAATTTTTTCAACTCACTCTTATATTGTTACCTAAAGTTTTTTTTTTTTTTTTTTGAGTAAATAGTAATACTTATTAGAACACACACGAATATAGTAAATTAATAATACTAGTGTTTTAAACCGGGTTTATAATACATTACATAACCAGAATACAATTACAAAAGGGTCTAACATTTGTAGTTGTCCAAATCTAACTTAATTTTTTAATTTGATTTTTATTACATATAAGGAAAAAGTTAAACCAATTAAAGTTTAGTTTTTTTTTTTTTATATATAAAGTAACCTAACACTAAACAAATTATTACTAAATTATGTTTGGTATTTTCTAAATAAAACTACATATTTTCTACCAATCCATTGATTTGGAGTGATAATACATGTTAGTTGGAAACCAATTAGATTTCACTTATCAGAATTTTTATTGGAGAAAAATTACTTAACTCTAAACCAATTTTGACTAAATTTTGAATTATTGATATATTATATAAAAATGTATTTGTCACAATACTTTTCCATACACTAGACAACATGGACGGCTCCACTTGGTGTAATTATATATATATATATATATGTGTGTGTGTGTGTGTGTGGGGGTTGGGTTCAAGTTACACTTGGTGTAATTCTAAGCAATATTACACCATCCAATAACTTGTTATAAAATTTTATATTTTGAAAATCCAACTGTTGAATTACATGTTCTATATGTTCTTAACATGCATGCCAATTTTCATGCCAATTGAATGTAATTTACCATTCTATCCATAAACTTATCTTTTATGCATAATTTTAAACTACAAAAATTTGAATTTAAACAATTGATTAATGACATGGTTATTAATCTTTGATTACCTTGAAATTTTGCAATCATAGAGAATATATGAAGATAATATAATCTAACAGTAGATTTGTCAAAATTTGCATCCAATTAAAAAATGTTAAGTGGTGTAATATTACTTAGAATTACACCAAGTGTAACTTGAACCCAACCCTATATATATTGATTTCCCTAAAATAAAATTTTGAACACCTTCATTATGGATTTTTTTAAACCCAACTAAAATAAGTTTGAATATGATCCTCTTAACAATATCCTAGCATTTTTAAACACACACACACACAATAACAAACCAATTTGATTTAAAATTTGGGAAAAAAAATTAATAAGTCCAATGGATAATGGAAGATCAATGTATGAATGATTGCTTGACTATATACATTGAAAAATATGTAGTTTGTAGGATTGATAATGAAGAAATCATCTAACAATTTCAATATATGAAACATCATAGAAAGCAATTGTAAAATTTTATGTATTTTTTTTTTTGGTTTTATTTTTTGTGATGTTTTTTTTTTTTTTTTGACTAAATATTTTTTGTGGTGTCGATATATTTAAGTTCTCTTTTATTTTGAATTTTGTATAATTTTTGTTTCTTATTGACCTCCTAAAAAATAATCCTAGAGCTGCCGCTGCTAGACAAATTATCGATATATGTGTATGTGTTTGCACTAATGCCATGAAAGGCATACAATCCAATAAAAAAAAAAAAAAAAAGGCATACAATTGCAGTATTATGATTATTATTCTGATCATATATCATGACATATATATATTTTTTGCTAAAATATTATGATATAATTCAAATTGTATCGGGTAAATTTTTTATCTAGTGCATTTTTATATTGGAAACTTGAATTTCGGTTCTTGTACCCTGCATCTCACGCGATGGTAGTAATATTGCTTAATTTTTCCCATTGGAAGACTTTGGATTTAAATTCTTCTCTCTTACTTTTTTTTTTTCCTTTCTTAAAATAAACTAAATTGCAAATATGAATGCAGATATAAATAAATATAAGATGAGGTCGGCCATTGACTTTGTTTCTATTACATTTTATAATAACTAGCTAGTCAGTTTTTAAGGCACCGCTGATTAGTTTTATCGTTATCAACTCCCTAGTACTTCTTTGTATATATATAAATTATTAATTGGGATCATCACACTTCAATTTATCAATATTTATTCAGCTAACTATCATAATCAATTCCATTTCTATTTCCTTAATTAATTTTTAATCAGATTTCTCACCTGGAGAGAGAGAGAGAGAGAGAGAGAGAGAGAGAGAGAGATAGTCAACAAGGCCGCTCAACAGTTCACAAAATGTTATATATTATAAATAAATAATAAGATGTAAATTAAATAATTATGCCTCGCAGTCCTCGCCGATGTTTTGTATATGTGGGGTTTGAATATATTAGAAAGCGTTGAAAATCGATTTTCATTCATTAAAAAAAAAAAAAAACCTAAAAATAGTTTGGACTATGAACAAAAAATTTTGAGCCATGCTTGTCAGTCCGTAACTTAAGATCTCATCTCATTTGTTCATATTAGTGGGCCACCTTTTTAAAGTCAAACCTTCAAAAACGGTCGGCTGTTTACAAATTGAAGTCCCTATAACTCCATCTATTTTTGTCGTCCACCCAATATACGCCATGATTCATGTATTTCATCTAGTTAAAACCCCTTTGTATATGATATATATATATATATATATATATATATATAATGATGTAGTTTACATTTTAAACCCATAGTTTAAACATATATTTAAATTAAACCCCATGTTTCAAAAGTTTTAACCATTTTACGTAACTATAATTATTAAATTTACAAAATATATATAAATGAAATGCTGTCTTAGTTTTTTGCACGATTATTTCATTTTCAATTTATGAGACAATCTATTACCGTGCATCATTAGAGGGAGTTTCATACACATATATATTTAGATTAGAGTAAAGTAGAATTTCTATTTTGTATTAAAAAAAAAAAAAACTTATGAGACATTCTGAAAATCTCATGTACTGATAGTTTAGTGAATGTAATTTGAAACCTTTGAATTTATGGTACATCTAAAGTCCATTGAACCTACCACTTGAATGTCTCCGAACAAACCCTTTTGATCCTTTATTGCATCTCAAGTGCGCAAAACACATAAATACCTTGTTCTATTTTTTTTTTTTTTAATAAAAATAATAAATGAATTTAATCAGTTCTAATGACATATGAATATTTTGAGAAAAGGGTTTAAAAAAAAAAAAAAAACTATGTAAGAAAAAAATATAGCAAGATGATTTTATATATATAGTTTCGTTTTAGAGAATTCCTTCTTACATAGTTGTCCTATAAATGAAGCCTATTAAATGATGTGCCATATAAGTAGTTAATTATAATTATAATTATGTATCAAAAATTATAATTATAATTAAAAACTCTAGAGTCCAGACATATTATGGAGTGCTAGTTATTAAGATTTTAAATTACTCCTACATATGAGCAAAACTCATTTTATTAAATTCTAGCTATATTCTTTGGCAAAAAATTAAAATTAAAATAAATTCTGCCTATCTCATTCTAAAGGTGTCAATGAGTTGGCTATTTGCATATTTATTACATACAATTATATATACATGGAAGAATATCTCTCCCACCAACAAAAATCTGTCACTGCCTTTATTGTAAATAACCTTAATTTTTTAGTATTTGGTAAGTAAATCAACCTTTTTATTTTCTGGGTAAGTAAATCACCTCATCCAGCCTGACTTGGTTTAATTGCAAAGAAATAAATTAAACAACCAGCTCATGTTGTGGGAAATTATGTTCATGTTAATTAAGTAATCCTTGGCAATAAAATCACATAAATTTTCAAGTCAAACTTGTTAATGACATAAATTTTGTTCTACAATTCTATCAAGTACAGCCAATACTTTTCCCTCAAAAAGACAGTACAGCCAATACTTTTTTGCGTAAGTTACAACTATCCATTTATGTTTATGAGCCATAAATGTAGACTTTGACTAATTGCTGTTATCTGATAAAAGGGATTCAAATGAAATAAACCTAAACTCTTGGGGGGTAAAATGCAATATACAGTGTCAATGATTCAATGTACATACTTGCGTCCAATACAGATAGCGTAAACAATTGGTAGTGAGAGAGTATTTAAGATTTATACAAAGTAGAAAGAAAACAAACAAACAAACAAAAAAAATACAATTTTGAAAATTTCCATGAGCTTTCCTTGTGGTTTCCATGTTTAACAGCTTGCAAAGCACTCATTGTCCTTTGACTTTGATTTGTTCCTTATATAAAGAAGATTAGAGATTTCAATATTCAATACCACCATCGTCATATATAACCTAGCGATACCTACTGTTACCTGAACCTTTAACAAGATCCAACCATGGATGTTCCTCCAGATTTCCTATGCCCCATTTCCATGGAGCTCATGAAAGATCCTGTCACCATAGCCACAGGCCTCAGCTATGAAAGAAAGAACATTGAGAAATGGTTCTTCACTTACAAGAAGAAGACCTGCCCGGCTACCATGCAAAGCATCAAGAATTTTGATGTCACTCCTAATCACAACCTCAAGAGGCTCATAGTTGAATGGCAAAATCAAAATAAAGCTTCTCAATCTTGTTCATCATCATCATCCCCAAGCCCTTCGGTCAAGCATGATGACATGCTATCACTCCTCAAAACCATCGAGTCGTCGCCATTCAAGGTAAGTTCCTTGAAGAAACTCCGATCAATTATTGAAATTGGTGATGAGATTATAAATACCGACTTTATTCTATCCAGTGGAGTCGAGGTACTAGTCCAAATAATTGTACAAATTCTTTATGAGAGCCATGATTTTGTTACATTTAGAGCTTGTGAGGAGGCCTTAGGAGTGTTGCAACAACTCCCTCTATCCGAGGAAGAAAGAACCTTTGAATTGTTATCCAAACAAGAATCTATTAAGTCCATGGCAATCATGCTTCAAAGAGGCAGTGCTGAGGGCAGGCTATACACTATTACCATATTCCAAAAGATGTCAAAAAGTAATTATGATTGGAACTTTGTTATTCAAGATCAAGGTATAGATTTCTTCAAGTCATTGTTAGAGCTTGTTTCCGATGAGATATGCACCAAGGCAAGTTCTCGTGCCTTGGATGTTCTAATAGACATATTGGGAGGTTCAAAGAAAAGCCGATTGAAAGCAATAGAAGCCGGCGCAGTTTGTGTCCTTATCGAGCTTCTTCCAGACTCGAATCAATCATCCAAATGTGAGAAAGTGTTGGTATTGTTAAAACTACTATGTGAATGCGCTGAAGGCAGGCAGGCCTTGGTTGAACATGGCATGGCCATAGCTGCAATTTCCAAGAAAATGTTGCATGTCTCCAACACCACCACAAAGATTGCGGTGAAGATTCTATGGCTGATTTGTAGCTTGCACCCAACTGAGAGAGTTTTGGAGGAAATGTTGGTTTATGGATCCGTGAAGAAGCTTTTGGCATTGTTGCATATCGATGGCCGATCTTCAACGAAGGATAAAGTGTTGAAGATGTTCAAGTTGCATGGGAATTTATGGAAGCGCTACCCTTGTTTTCCTTGTGAATTGAAGGAATATTTGGCATTAGTAGATGATTCTCGTTAAAGGTAAAAACTTAAAAGATGAAAAATTTAGATGTAATATCTTCAATTATATATAATTTTCTCAAGAAAGTTTGAATTAGAAAAATATATACATTTGGAGTTAATAATTTCCCTTTCTATTGCGTATTTGGAGTGTGTGAATTTTGGTGCCGTACCATCCTTCTATTCCTGTTTTATTATTATAATGATCATATGATTGTGCTTGCGTTTTAGCTTCTTTTTTTTTTTTTTTTTTTTTAATTTTATTTTATTTTAATTACAAGGAAGTGTGTTTGATCTTGTAAGAGATACTTTACACCCAGATTTGTTTGTCCAAATAAATTTCTACTCTATTCTTGATTGATGATTTTTTTTTTGGAGAGAATCTTGATCGATGAATTTAGTCTTCTAATTGCATCATTTATGAAATTAATTTATATTCATATTATGATGGAAGCATCAGGCATTGCACCTTAGTAATAGAATAGCACAAGGTCTCACCAATTAATTACTTTGAATAGGTGAATTAAACAAGTAAAATAATGGTTAGGTTGACAAGAACCTTACAACTCAATTGGTTGGAATTTTTTTTGGTGTGTTTTCAATAGAAACATTCGGAATTCAAATCCCTCTACTCCAATTATTGATCTGTGTGTAGATCAGTGTATAGATATATATAACATGTTACTTTGAATAGGCGAATTAAACAAGTAAAATAATGGTTTGATTGACAAAAATTTTGTAACTCAATTAGTTGGTATCTTTTCTTTTGATGTCTTTTCAATGAGAATATCCGGGATTCAAATACCTCCACAGGCTCTACCACAATTATTGATGTGTGTAAATAATATGTATATAATTAAAAAAGTTAAAAACAGGTAGAATATTAGTTACATTCTTCACTTGTCTCCCAAAGTGCATATGCCATATGCACTAAGATGATAAGAGTAGATATTGCAAAATGTTAATGTTTCTCACAGTTTTATTTTATTTTTAAAATAATTCGAGTACGAATACATTTATTTCAATTCCCCATCATTTGTTTTTATAATAAATAAGACTATTTTCTTTTTCTTTTTTTTGAGGGGGAAATAAGACTATTTTCAGATAGAGTATGAAATGTATAATATGGAATATCTTGGAACTTATTTGAGTCAGGCTAGTTCTCAAGATTGCATGCAATCACCCGCAAATCACATTGTAATTGTATTACAATATCTGTAAGGGAGTAGTTGAATGTTAGATATCTTATTCTTTACTACTTGGCTTAGGCAACTGATCTACCCAAAAGCTGTTGAGCAATCGAAAAGATTGGAATTGTAACAATATTATAGCAACTTAACATACGACGTACGTACTTAACTTTCTCTCATCTTTTCACGCTACCTATCCAACAAAGGATGAAGAATACAATTATTTATCCTTTAATTTTTTTTTTTTTATCTTTTATAGTGAAACACAAAAAATTAACATTATCACTCTTATCAGACCCTAAATTTTAGGCTAAATGCATGGTAATGCTTGATTGACGACAACAAACCATACTAATTAATAATAATAAAAAAAGAGCTTAATTTTAAAAAAATACTACGTTTATAATATTTTTATTACGTATAAGAAATTTTTTTTTTTAATACTCCTAAAATGTAATTATAATTTATATTACGGTTAGATTTTCCTTTTCCCTTCCGAGAGAGGGATAAGAATTTATTACAAAGTCTGACTAAGACAAGTCAAAATCTGGGTTTGTCAGGTTTGATAGTTTCGAGATATGAATTGTCCATGCATATCTCAGCATTCAATTTTTATTATTATTCGCTTTTTGTTGATTCTAATATTTAAAACAGTGCATGTCTACTGCATTGCAATTTGCAATTAATATATAAGTGAGAAACGAGTTGGGCTTTGTTGGTTTCTTTTGGACCTTCAAATTGATATTCCTTTGGATGAAAGAAAATTGGAAATGAAAGTGGACTAATGAATTGGACACCAAAAGCTGATTTGTTATGATACTTTTTAAAAAAAAAAAAAAAAAATCTAAACTCTCATCTTTGTTAATTTTAATTATTGTTATTATTATTATTAGTAACGAGAGGCATACTATACTACACTTTTATGCCATTTAATTAATTCATGAATATATGCTAACAAAAAAGTAAGGGATTTTTATAAATATTATGTGATGAGTATATGATTTTATCAAACTATTAATAATTTTAAAATGTCATTATTATCATGTATACATTATGTAATTAAATTATTTACTTTAATGGAAAATTTTTACAAATGACTATTTGTCCACACCTTAAGTCTAAAGGATTAATTGTTTAAATTAAAAGTTCAAAAACCAAATTAAATTGGCATTAACTTAAAAATCCAAGGGTTGCATGTATTTGTAAAAATTCCAAAAAGAAAAATATATATTGAAGTTATATAATGTCTTTAGTGTTCCACCTTAAAACGTTTAGCTTTATATTTTAATTCAGTCCTAAATTGGGTCTATTAGTTGGATATATACACTCAACCTTCCATAAATTGTTTGTAATACAGGAAAGGTTGCCAAATATGGAAAGCACCTCTGAGAAAATTTCCAACTCATTTCTTAATTTCCACTTCACTAAAGAAAGAGGAAAATTGTGAAAATATGCGAAATCTCATATTTTCCCACCAGACCATATTCAATTGTTTTGTGGTTAGCTTACCTAGTTTCCTTGAATGAAAAACAATGTTTAAATGCGCATGGTTGCATCATTAGAGGGTAGTAGTTGGCCAGTCAAGTTGTCAACCTTCAAAATTCGAGTTGATAAAAACAACACGAGCAACCTGTGTTGTAAGTCTAGGGGTTAGATAGATCTGTCCAAAGTCCAAACTTCACTTAAAGCATGCTAGCAATTCTTTCTAAACAAATAACAAAGTCTCGTTTCAACAAAAACAAACAAACAAACATAATAACAAAGCCACGAAAGTTTCACATTTTTACCTAAATTAATTAGATAGTTCTAAAATTCAACATGTTGGCACTTTCTGGTGTTACTAACAGAGGCATCTAAGATTCAAAACTTTAAATTTCCCCTCATGTTGTAAGCATCAAATTATTCAAAAAAATAAAAAATAAAAAATAAAATCAATAAACACCCATTATTGGCCTAGTCTCCTAGAATCAAATAATTTCATTTATGTTAAATAGACATTCTTTCTTTTCTTCCCCTTTATATAAGTGGGAAGGGCGACTCAAGTCCATGTTCTCCTCGAAGAAGTGGGCAATACCATTCAAGTACAAGGGACAGAATAAGGTTTTTCATTTTCATCGGAGCCAAAGTCTGAACCAAAATAAAATTACAATTAAAGAATAAAAGTAACCTAGCATGCAAAACTAAATTAATATATGAAAATACAATCTAGCATTTTTCAGTATTAATAAATATAAACAAAAGAATAGACATGTACAAAATAACTATTATTTTTTAATACATTTCAACTCAATAATGTATCAAAATGACTATTATTTTTTATTTGATGTTCACTAATAATTGAAAAATAATACTTCCCAGACTTATGGTTTGGTTTCTCCCAAAAAAAAAAAAAAAAAAAAAAAACTCAATCACGTATCAAAATGAAATTTGAATTTTTTTTTTATTTTATTAAAATCCTGAAAATTATCTACTTAGTAGCAAAGTTTGGGAGCTTTTATAGTTCGTTTGGATTGAAAGGAAGTAGAGTAGAATTGACCCAAAATTAGTTTATTTTCACTCAACTCTACTCTACTCCCATTCTCTCCTCCCTCAATTCAAATTACGGGCCCTTAATCTCAATCAAAGGTTCATAGAGACAAAGAATTTTTAGAAGCTTTTTATCAAAGGAAAGCTTAGGGAACTACAAGTACAGTTGAGTTATAGAAATTAATGTAGAATTTAGGTTATGGGTTTTGCACCTGAGAATTCATTGTTGTATTTTTGGGCCGAGCAGACTATTTCTCTTTTTTGCTTGATCTATCGGTCGATCAGATCTTGTGATCAACACCAACTTTGACCCTCGGGGTCTCATGAACTCATTATTTTTGTGGAAGTAATCAGAAAAAGCTCATTCATTCTATGGTTTTTATATAAAATCCTATTATTAACAAACTCTTTACCTTTTGAATTAAATTTCATTGTAACTACAAATTGCAAAATGCCTATAGTTGCTTCTGTAGAGGGTTGGAGGTGTTGTTAGGCAATAGCAGTTTCCTTTATTTTACTCTTTTTCTCTCTTTGTTGCCTTTAATGATTGCCAGAATCTTAATTTGCACCATTTCCTTATTCCAACAGCCATTTTCAGGGATGCCAAGCATGTGTTGCAACACCAAGAAATCAAGTTGGCTTGCTTGAGTTGATTCTTGTACATGAACACATTTAGAGTCTTTAGACACAATGGTGTTTTGTTTGTTTGGTGTCTTTTGGGTGATGATGCCAAAGCAAATGGTAGAGTTGCTGGAACACTAAAATTGGAAGAAAAAAAAAACATCAAGCAAATATTTACCTGGGAATAGTACTTAAACATCCTTCTTTGATCACCATTTAAAATGGTACCAAGATGATTTTAATTGCAGAACTTATATTGTTAGTGAATGAGTTCTCCTCTTGAATATGCTCTACTATTTTTTGATAACTCAAGAAACAAATGAAAAATATCTTTTGCAATATCCTAGTAAGCACTAGTTTCTATAAAATTACAAAGTTTATTGGGAAAATCTATAAAAACAAAAATATATGATGAAACAAAATGATGTAGGATAACTTAGGCTTCTCACCTAGATTAATCCCACAATAAACCTTAAGATAAACCGTTGAAAAAAGTACTAGAAACCGTCGAAAAAAGCATTTTCGACAGTTAAAATGACCGTTGAGAACCACTACTAAAAACTATGTTGAGAGGTTTTTTCTACAGCCTATGAGATTGTTGAAAAATGTGGTTCACCTTTATCAATTGTTATTAAATGTCAAAATATTATTAAAAACCGTTAAAACTTTTTTTTTTTTAAAAAGTAATAAAGATGTATATTCAAAAAACTATCTCATGCATAACGGCATAAGACATATCAAATATTACAGAAAGAGAAAAGAGAAAACAAAGAGAATACCGATTACAAAAGAGAGAATTAAGAAACTTAGAGCATCTCCAATAGGCTCTCTAAAGCCTAATTTGGAGAGCAAACACACCAAAAAAGACCTCTAATAGCCTCTCTATCTTTAATTTTTTTTTTTTTTAGATTTGCTACAATAGCTCTCCAGGCCTAGAGAGCTACTGTAGCTTATGCAAAGAATATTTGCCCTTAAAATAATACCAGTTGAATTAAAAAAAATACTTTTTTCTCTTTCCTTCCTTTCTCTTTCTTCTTCACTCCGTCTCTCTCTTGCTTCTCTTTAGAAAAAAAACTCTCTCTTTGCTTCTCATCAGAAAACAACGGTGAAACACAAAATCGACAGAGCTCTCTCTCACAAAACGATTTGCCTAGATATTTTGAACCCCAAATCATGGCTCAACCACCAGTGAGGAAGAACAGAAATCTGAGAACATCGGTCAACAATGGAAATCTGAGAATATCGATCAACAACGAAAATCAGAATCCAAAAAACTTGCATCGTGTCTTTCACATATACTGGGTTTTGAAATCGGTACCCAACAATAGTGGTTTTGAATGATTTTCTATTGTTCTTCACCACTATCTGGGTTTAGGTTTTGGGTTTTTGGTTCTTTTCTCTCTGTCTGTCTTTCACTCTATTCTTGATCTTTTCTCTATTTAACTATTATTTCATTATTTGATCTTTAACTATTATTTTTTATTGTTTATCAGTAATATTTGTCCCTGTTTTTTTTTTTTTTTTTTTTTTTTTTTTTTTTTTTTGTGTGGAAATATTGAGAATCTGAATTTTGGGTTTTTTTGTAGCTGAAATTGTGATGGGTTTCGAGCTCTAATCAAAAGAATTCTCTGCTGATTGTGGCTGTGTTCTCTGCTGCATTGACTTTAAAGAATTCTTAGTAATGGAAATGATGTTTGATTGCTGAATTCATATTGGGTTTTGCATGTTTGTCATTTTTGCTTGGTGGGTTTTTGATATCTATGTGGTTGGAATGGTTTTTGGAAAATGTTTTCTGGGAATTCTTATTTTTGTTCTTTTTAAAGAGCATTGTCATAATTTCCATATGATTTTGTGAATTTTTGTTTTTGAATGTGATTTTCATTGATAATGATTAAATATGTGTTTTTCTATGCACAAATTTTAGTCATAATGTAATCATTGAGGTGCATTTGTAATTGTAGGTTAGAGTTTCTTATTTTTAAGTTGGAGGTATTGGACCATAAGGCTTGAGAAAGAGCAGGAGTTATTACACCTACTCTCGGTTCACCAATTCCTGTACTTCTGCAACTGGATGCTGCTATTGAGGTGAATTTTTTTTTTTTTTTTTTGATTGTATATATTCTCACCAATATGAATGTTAGTTGATGTTTTGCATTACTTTGTGCATTAAATGGCTATGATTGGTACCATTTTTTTGGGTCTTGCTAAATGAGGTATTAGTTGCTTAGGTATGTGTGTAGGAATATATAGAAAAGTTCCCATTGCTCTATTCCTGATGAGGTTGAACTTCAGCATGAAATGAAACTTTGTAACGTGTTCTTTAAAGTCCCAAGCTTACAAGAGCACTTAACTTGAAGATGAACGTGATGCCAATGGAGCAGAAGACCTTGATTATGAACAAGTGCCTGAAAGCATCCCTACAACAGTGTCCCACGAGCCTACAGAAGAATTTAGTCAATTTGCAACGTTCATTGCAGCCCAAGAAAAAATTAGAAATAGAGAAACTCATTCTAAACTCCAATTGGATCTCGTTGAGCACTTGTGGCAATGATATGGCGAGTTGTAGGATCATTTAATTTTAAGTTTTATGCTCGCATTAATTTTTATGTCTTTAGTCTTTATTGTAATTTGAAATTTCTCTTCATTTATGTTAGTCTTGTATAGGTAAAATTCGATGTAATTTGAAATTTATCAAATCTATATTAATCTTGAAATTTATCAAGTCTTTTTGAAAAATATGACTACTGAGAAATATTACCATTTGAAAAAATGACCCTTTAAAAAAGGGGTATTGAAAAAATATAATTGTTGAAAAATTTGAAAATGTTACCGTTGGGAAATTTAAAAATATAGCTGTTAGGAATTTGAAATATAGTTATTGTGAATGAATAAAGAAAGATTAAAGAAGATTAAAGAAAGAATAAAGAATGAATGAAGAAATGATATTTAAATGAGATAGAGAATAGGATAGAAAATCTGTTGAAAGTGCATTTAAAAAAGTGGGTAGTTAAAAGGTAAAAGTCACTGTTCATTCTCCAAGTAGTACAAAAATTTGGAAATTCTGTTGGAGATGCTCTTAGGGAGAGAATCACTAAAGGTGAGTCTTCAAATCCTAGACCATTAAAAAAGGGAGCCACTAAAAGAAGCAAGTAGCTAGTCTTCAGTGCTTTCCATGTCCTCAAATGTCTGCCAATTTCGCTCCCTCCAAATACACCACATTAAGCACAACGGAACCAAATTTCAAATGCTAGATAAATGCTTTCCCAACTAATTCCACCAACCAAAAAGAGTATCTGCAACTGATCTTGGCAAGATCCATGAAATCCCAAAAGATCTAAAAACTAAACTCCACAATCAATAAGCTTTTCCACAATGAAGTAGCAAATGATTCACCGTTTCTCCATTACAACGACACATAATGCACCAATCAACAAAATCAAACCCTCTATCCCGCAGATTGTCACATGTAAGAATCTTGTCCCATATGGTGGTCCAAACAAAGAAAGAAACATGCCAAGGAGCCTTAACCTTCCAAATACCTTTCCAAAGAAAGATAATGGGCAAGGGACCTTGTAGTTTATTATAAAACGAGCAGATATCAAAATCCCCATTCTTTGTCAACTTCCATCTTATGCGGTCTCCATTCTCAGTTGGAGGTAAATTAGAACCCAAAGTACGAAAAAATTCATCCATAACATCCATCTCCCAATCATTTGGTCTCCGAATGAAATGAACATCCCAACAGTTGACAAACATATGCACATTTAATTTTCTTATTACCTTTATCCACATGCACTGAACAGTTGATAAAGGTTGTCTTAAGATAAGTTTCAACAGTTTGTAACCGTTGAAATAAGTATTTGTTTAAAAAAAAATTGGATGCACTCTTTCACATGATCAAAATTTAGTAGCCTTATTCAAAATATAAACATAGACACAGTTATTCAATTCCAAATTAAAGGGTCTTAATTATTGAATGCTAACAAGTATGGAAAAAAAAACATGAAGTTAGAAATTCAATTTAGTTTTACTTTGTAAGGTATATAAACAAGGGCCACCACTCTGTGCTTCCAAATTCTGAAAAAATAAAATAAAAATAACATTAAGTTTACAATTCTGGAGTCTCTTCTACCTAATGGTACCTCCTAGCTAAGGCCATCACTTTGTGCTTCCAAAGTTTGAAAAAAAATAATAATAACATTAAGCTTGCAATTCTAGAGTCTCTTCTGCCTAATGGTATCTCCCAGCTAGGGCCACCACTCTGTGATTTCAAAGTCTGGAAAAAAAAAAAAAATACCTTGCAGTTCTGGAGTCTCTTCTGCCTAATGGTACCTCCCAGCTAGGGCAACCACTCTGTGCTTCCAAAGCATGGTTAGAATTGAGTATTGACTAGCACAACCAACTTGGAAATTCATCACAACAAATCAACAATGTATTGGGCTCTAACTAACATGGCACCTCCTTCCCAAACTTAACAATGGGTGGACTTGTGGAGGGTGTGAGAATGGATTTAAGTCCCACTAGCTATAACTTAACAGTGAAAACTAAAAATTAAAAACCACTTTTAAATCAATCTAAGATCTGGACCCACTACATTACCGCCTTAAGAAGGTACTAACGCAGCACTAGTATAAGAGTCATATGAGAAGGCCAAAACATACACAACAGAGGGCAACTATAATTGTTTACTTGGCCATACATTTATAGAAAAAATTTCAATGCTTCACAGGCTGTTGAAATTCAAGATGAAAACCAAGTCCAGAAACTTAATAAGCACAAGGGAAAACTTGAAGAAGCAAACGACGACATTCCACTTAGAAGAAGAAGCGGTTGAAAACGGTGTCATCTGGATTAGTGAAAACACATGTAGTAGACACATGAGTTGTTTTTTTATTATTAGTTTAGCCTTTAAACATGTCATTAAGCCACGTATCTTGTATCTATTGGTATATTCCTTTTTCTGTTAGTTTGTCAGAGCTGTTAGTTGTATATAAAATAGAGCTTGTACATTTTGTTAATTAAGCTTTCTCATTTTTTTCATTTTCTAATCAATAAGATTCAGATTTAGCAAAAAAGCTCTCCTTTCTTTTATGGTATTAGAGCTCGAAGCTCATCAATGGCTTCTGGCCAAAACATAACCTCTAAAATTCCAATTCCTTCTTCACAAAACAGTACTGCTAACCGTGTTCCTCCACAGAATACCACATCTACCTCAATGAATGATGAAAACTCAAACCCTTCGAGTCCTTATTTTCTTCCTACTGTTGAAGTTGTGCTTGTTTCTCAGCCTCTTATCGGTCTGTACTGAGAATTATCCTAGTTGGTCAAAAGCTGTGTTTCTTTCTTTAAGTGGAAGGAACAAGTTTTGGTTTGTGAAATGGAGCTATTCCTATGCCTGATCCTTCATCTCCTTTGTTCAATGCCTAGCACAGAACAAATACAACCATTCTTTCATGGTTAACTAATTCTTTGAGAAAAAACATTGCAGCAAGTGTGATCTACATCAATACTGCTAGGGATCTTTGGATTGATATGGAGAGTAGGTTTTCCCCAAGGAATGCTCCAAGGCTGCTTGAATTGAAGAAGGAAATTGCGAAATTTTCACAAGGCCAACTCTCTGTAAGTTCCTATTTCACCAAGTTCAAGATTCTTTGGTATGACATTGTCAATCATCATCCTTTTCCTGCTTGTACTTGTGCTTGCACTTGTGGTGCCAAACAATCTCAGTTAGATGCTCAACAGAAAGATCATGTTTTTCACTTTCTTATGGGCTTAAATGATAGCTATGGAAATGTTAAAACTCAAATTTTGTTGACTGAACCTCTACCCTCAATTAGCAAAGTGTATTCTTTGATCTTTGCAAGAAGAGAAAAGTAGGAGTATAGGTAAAGTAGTTGAGGTTGCTGTTGAACCCACTGCTTTGTATGCTAATAACTTTGATCAGCCTAGGAGTTATCAAGGTGGAAATCATAATTATCATCAAGGAGGAAATCATGGTCATCAAGGTGGAAAGAGGGGAAAGAAGGAAAGGCCTATATGCATATATTGTGGAATTGTTGGTCATGTTGTAGATAAATGCTATAAACTGCATGGGTATCCCCCAGGTTATAAACCAAAGGGAAAATCATCAGCTAATCAGGTTTCTACAAATGGAATGTTTGGGAATTCTGTGCCATACCAGACTAGCAACAATTGCTTTGAAAATTTCAATTCTCAAGCTGTTTCAACAGACATTTTGAATTGCTCTCCTCAATACATCAGTCCACAGTCCCATTTCAGTGGCGTACACACTCTCATATTAAAAGAACAATGATAATATATGAGGTAAATCTTATGCTCCCACACACTCAACGTTGGAAGTGGCTTTCATATATATAATCAGATTTGTTACATGGGATAAGATGTTTGAATACAAAGAGATAAATTTTAAATACAAATTGCAGATGAGATAGACATTTAGATGAGATATGAAACTGTTCTGGCTTATCTTGAACTGTTCTTATCTCTTGCAATATTTGAATTTGAGTTAATCTGATCTGCTGTAGTGTTTGAGTCCTTATCAGATTGTTGTGCTTCAATACATATCAACATGCCACAATCACAATTTGGTGTTCCTCAATGCCTAATAAGTCAGTCCCAGAGTGAGCAGCTGTTATATTTTCTCAATTCCTACAAGGAAACTAGTGGTGGTAATCAAGCTGCTCATCAGGCTGCAACTATCATGAGTCCTCTCAATGCAGCATCCACTGCCATAAGCCCCCTCAATGCCTTTGGTGCATCCACCACACAGTCCAATTTCTCAGGCATTGCTTTTTGGTATCCTCCAAATATGTCACATTCATTGTTTTCTGCTCATATTGTTGATAGAACAGCCTACAAATCCTCAGACTGGATCGATTATAAACACTGGAGCCACAGACTCCCTCCTAACTACTATTACTTCCACTTTACACAGTTTTGTTTACCTACCTAATGGAGAAAAGGCCCTTGTCACTCATATAGGAACTATTCAAGTCTCTAATACTCTAACCTTGTATGGTGTTTTATGTGTTCCATCTTTCAGTTTTAATTTGATTTCAGTTACTCAATTGACCAGAGTTAATCTTTGTTGCCTTATTTTTCTTGATTCCTTTTGTTTCATCCAAGCCCTTGTTCATTGGAACACAATTGGTCTGGGTAGGGAATCAAGAGGTCTTTATCTGCTGCAACACAGTCAATTTGTTTCTTCTGCTTGTTCAGTTTTAGGTTTTTCTAATTCTGTGACTTGTAATACCTTTCATTTGTGGCATTTTCATTTGGCCCATCCTTCACATGCCAAGTTATCTTTGTTGAATGAATTTGTTCCTGATGTACATGTCAATAAAGAACATTGTTATGATATGTGCATTTATCAAAGCAAAGGAGATTGCCATTTCCTTCTAGTGTTCATGTATCTTTGTCTCATTTTAGATTAATTCATGTTGATCTTTGGAGTCCTTTTTGTGTTCTTGCAGTTGAAGGTTATTAGTATTTTCTCACCATTGTTGATGATTTTTCAAAATGCACTTGGGTCTACTTGTTAAAAACCAAATCAGAAGCTCAATTCTTAATTCCATAGTTTTCTGCTATGGTTGAGACCCAATTTAGTACCAAACTCAAATGTATAAGAAGTGATAATGGGACAGAATTTTTCTAAAAAGATTTCTTTAAATCCAAAGGTATCTTGCATTAGTTAACATGTGTTGACACTCCTCAACAAAATGTTGTTGAAAGGAAGCATCGACAAATCTTAAATGTTGCCAGAGCCTTAAAGTTTCAATCTTCCTTACCTTTAAACTTGTGGGGTGATTGCATACTTACTGTTGTTTATCTCATAAACAGATTGCCTTCAAAAGTTTTGAAATATAAAAGTCCCTATGAGCTTCTATTCAACCAACCTCCTTCTTATACTCATTTGAGAACCTTTGGATGCTTGTGCTTTATTTCTACTCTTTCTCACAACAGAAATAAATTTGCTCTTAGAGCTTGAAAATGTGTTTTCCTTAGTTACCTCATGGTATCAAAGGTACAAAGTCTTGGATTTGGAATCCAACACAATTTTTATTTCTAGAGATATCTATTTCTATGAATTTGTTTTCCCTTTTGCCTCCATTCATTCCTCTCCTTCTAATTCTGATCTTCTTCACACTTTTGTTTTTCCACACTGCATTCCAGATTCACCATCTTCCCCATCATTTGTTACTTCCACATATTCTGATCTTCTGATTTTGCGGTACCTGTTTCTGCAGATGTTACTTATAGTACTGATTTTGTCCCTTCTTCTACACTTACACTTACTATTGATAGTACTGAACTTGATTTAGTTCCTAATCCTATTCAAAGGCCTATTTCTTCCATTAGAAGATCATCTAGACCTCATAAAACCCCTTCTTACCTTCAAGATTATTCTTGTCACACTGTTCTATCCAAACATCCTTTAGGTCTGCCATGTGACATTTCAAATTTCCTTACTTACTCTCATCTTAATAAAGACTATAAACATTTTGTTTTTGCTGTCCAAGCTACCCCTATTGAACCTACATCTTTCCATCAAGTAGTCCAATCTCCAGATTGGAGAACTGCTATGGACAAAGAAATCCATGCTATAGAACTTAACAACACTTGGATCTTGACTTCTTTTCCTCTTGGTAAGATTCCTATTGGCTGTAAGAGGGTATACAGAATCAAATATCATTCTGATGGTTCTATCAAGAGGGTATTCACTCTTTACATATACTAAAGGATCATCCTTTACAGTGTTGTTCGTGTATGTGGATGACATATTTCTAACAGGGAATGATCCTGTTTGTATTGCTGATCTAAAGCAAGTACTTGACAAGAATTTTGGCTTAAATCAGAGAAAATATGCATTGGAGATTTTACAAGACACAGGTTTGATTGATTCTAAACCAGTCAACACTCCAATGGAGCAGAATCTTCATCTCCCTGAGGAAGAAGGAAGGACAATTGCAGATTCAAGTCAATATAGAAAATTGATTGGTAGGCTTCTATATTTGACTTTAACAAGGCCAGATAGTAAATATGCAGTGCACAGATTAAGTTAGTTCCCTTCTGAGCCTAGAGAACCACATTTGAAAGCTGCTCATAGAGTTCTTCAATATGTAAAGGGTTCTCTTGGCAAAGGACTTTTCTTTCCTGCTAAGTCAGACTTGCAAGTTAAGGCCTTTTGTGATGCAGATTGGGCTGGTTTCCCGAATACTAGAAGGTTTTTAACAAGATTTCATGTATTTTTGGGAAAGTCAGTGTCTTGGAGATCGAAAAAACAAAGCACAGTTTCAAGTTCATCTGCTGAGGTAGAGTACAAAGCTATGGCAACCACAACTTGTGAGATAATTTGGATACTACAATTGCTTAGAGATTTGAGAATTGATCACCTTGAAAGTGCTATGCTATTCTGTGATAACCAAGCTACCTTACACATTGCAGCTAACCCAGTATTTCACAAGAGAATAAAGCACATAGAGGTGGATTTCCACCTTGTGAGAGACAAAATAGCAGAAGGAGAAATAAGGACTTTCCATGTTTCATCGAGGCTTTGGGTTTACCATCCTTTTTTAGATAGATGAATAAACTGGGCATGATTGACATATTTGCTCCAACTGCTAAAGATACTTGTTTGGAAGATCAACTCTTAAAGTTTGAAGCTCAAGACTTGTGGGGGAGTGTTGAAATTCAAGATGAAAACTGTCCAGAAACTTAATAAGCAGAAGGGAAAACTTGAAGAAGCAAACGACGACATTCCACTTAAAAGAAAGAAGCAGTTAAAAATGGTGTCTTCTGGATTAGTGAAAACACGTGTGGCAGACATGTGAGTTGTTTTCTGTTATTAGTTTAGGCTTTAAACATGTCATTAAGCCACATGTCATTAAGCCACATGTCTTGTACCTATTGGTTTATTCCTTTTTCTGTTAGTTTGTTAAAGCCGTTAGTTGTATATAAAACAAAGCCTGTACATTTTGTTAATTAAGCTTTCTCATTTTTTCATTTTCTCATCAATAAGATTCGAATTCAGCAAGAAAGCTCTACAATCTTTTACAGGCCATAAGATTCTCCAATAGGTTATTGCAACTATTAAGTAAAGAGTACTTACCGGGATTTCTTAATCTGTGCTGTGGGATTGAAAAGCTTGGTAAGCCTTAGTACTAACTTTGGCTGCTTCACACAGTACAAGGCCTTGAAGATTCCCCAAAGCCAAATGTCTTTCCTGTAGGTCAGGTTCTTTACTTACTTGAAATTAAAATCCAAATCACAGATGAGAAATAGATTATTTTTTTTTGGGGGGGGGGGGGGGGGGGATAAGTCCAAATTACAGATGAGAAACATATTACTTTTGGCTCTTTAGAGTTTTAACCTATGACAACTGCTCCTGATGATAGCTCCATATCATTAGATCAAGACACCAATCAGTTTTTTTGGTGTAGGTAGGGATTGAACCCCCTATCTCTTAATACATTGGAACCTGTTGAGGTCTAAAAAAACCACAGTACCCAAGCCCAAAGAAATAAGTACAAGGGGGCCGCGAATGAGAAGAAATGGCAAGCCTAAGAGGCTTGAAGCCCAAAAGAAGTGTCAAGAAGGAAAAAGGAAGCCTAGAAGCTTATGAGAAAAGAAGAAAGAAAAGGAAAAGAAGCCCATATCAGAGGATTGAAGAAGAAAGCTGAGCCGGGATCCTCAGAGACCACCAAAAGGCTCGGATCCTCCTAGGCATGTAAGCACAGTCAAAGAAAAATTAAGACAATTCGAAAGAAAAGGACAAAAAAGAAACACAAGAAACAGAGGAGAAGCCACGTCCTTCTTAAGCGCCAAACGACCCAACAAGAAAAGAGGAAAGAATTAGCAACCTCTCATGGCATAAGTGGGAAGCGCCTCGGGGAACCAGAATGAAGAAGTATAAAAAAGGGAATAGCAGCGGACAACTTTCAAACCGGCAAAATGGGATTCCGCCCATCTAAGAAAAAAGGTAAAGGAGAAGAACTGCCAAAAGTGGGATCGAGAAAGGCATGACCTCAGTATGTTTCAAAATAGGTAGTTAGCCATAAATTTTCAAAGAAACCAAAACTAAAAGAAAGGAAAGGATGAAGAACAAGGAAACGGAACTTGCTGAGTGATGGGCACAATACATGCCCTGTTGACCAGAGGACAAAACAGGGGAACCAATGGTTCCCTTGGGACTCCAGAATATCACTATAAAAAGGGGGGAAAGGTTGCGAAGAAGGGCAGAGAATTGAGGAGTGAAAGAACTATTGATAAAATTCTGTAAAGAAGAGAAAACTTAGGAAAAATTAGTAACACTACTTCCCAGTATCCTAGAAAAGTCACTATAGCACATACTCAGATTCAAAAAGAATCAAATTTTGCAAGTCTTGAAGGTTAGAATAACCATTCAAGACTGTAATTTTTGAGCTTGCTTGAACCTTGTATCACGTCTTAGTGAGTGTACTGCAATCATAATAAAGGAAAATTCAATGAAATACTTTCCACTGATTTAAGGATCCCTAAAAACGTTGCTTTATGCTTTTATTATTTTGTTTTCTGCATTTACTTTGCTGTTTTGATTTGTCGTTCAATACAAAATATCTTTGTTTGTCAGTTTATATGTATTGTAGGAAGCATGCCCTGTGCACCACTTAATTCTTAAACAGCTTGTTAGCTGCGGTGAATCAAAGCCCGGTCCATCAAATTACAACTATTTGGCCCCGGATCCTTGGGCCTGAGTGTTACGAAAAAAGGAACTCTCACATTTTGGCGTCTTCGCTGGGGACTGGGTAAAGAATAGGGAAGAAGCAATCCCTTCGCAGAGTATGCCTCCAAGACAAAGAAATAGCAAAGGAACTAATGTGCCACCTACGGCCTCCGAGCCTATGGGAGAAAACGAGGTAGCTTCCAAACAGAGAGCGAGGTACCCCTGGTAGAGCAGGAGGTTGTATTGGGACAAAGGCACACGAGGCAGGAACTAGACCCCATGGCTTGGATTACAGCAATGTTGAAGGATTTGGAGTAAGAAGTTCGCCTTCTCAAAGAAGGCAGGACACAGGAAATCAGGGACAATGTTCCCCCTGCTGGTAACCAAGACAGGACACAACCAGAAGGAGGGTCAATAGTGGGAGGGTGAGCCAACCCCCAGTACTTAACACTGGCAGATGTTAGTGTCCTCCTGGAACAAGAAAGGGAAAAACTCTCAAGGATCCCTAAGCAATTCTCTCGGGATCCCCCGTTCCCTCCAGAATTTCTTGGCAAACCGTATCCCAAGGGGTATGAACCCCCGAAGTTCCATCCTTTCGATAGAGGAAATGGAAGTGCTGTGGAACATGTGAGTAGGTTCATTCACACTATGGGCCCCTATGCAGGAGACAGAGAACTATGTCTGAGGGAATTTGCTAAATCCTTAGTGGATAGAGCATACACTTGGTACACCACGCTGAGACCCAGGTCCATCAAAACCTGAGATGAAATGATGGAAAGATTTTGTGCCAAATATTACCCCGATGAGGACAAGATCACTTTCTAGAACCTTCAGATGGTAAGGCAGAGACCTGGAGAGGATCCCGTCCAATTTATTAAAAGATTTGAAGATGTGTCCCTAGATTGCTGTGGGAACCATGAAGAGAAGGAGCTCGTAGAAACCTGTATAGCCAACATGCTTTTTGATTACAGGCTCAACCTCGAAAATTTATGTATCACGTAGTTTGCTGACCTGTTATAGAGAACTAGAAGGATAGCACAGACTATGAGGACAAAAAGGATGCCAGTGTCCCAAGCTATGACAGCATCAGTGGGAGAGAAAAGGAAGAGGCCTGACGGGAAGGTGTTCGAGGAACCACCGGTGATCCCATATACAGCTGAGGAGTTAAACCATGTTTTAGACAAATGGATCGGAGATGGAGTTGTTAGGCCATTTACTATGTCCAGGCCGCCAACTGAAGAAGAAAGGAAGAACCCTTTGTTTTGCAGGATCCATAATTATGTCAAGCATTCCACTAAGGATTGCTGGACCCTTCGTAAACTCTTCCACAAAAAGCTAAGAAAAGGAATCCTAGAACTCACTCAGAAGGAGCCAGAAGTGCAGAGGAACCCCTTGCCTAATCACAAAGGGAAAGGGATGGTAGTAGTAGTAATCCATGGGAATCCGACAAAAGCAGGAAAATCTGAAGGATCCTTCCACCCAAGCACATTCAGGACTCTCCAGAAGAATCCCAAGTTTAGGTCACTATTCAACCAATTGGGATTTGGATCAGAAGCAAGAAGGGTGGCCACAGAGTTCCTCATGAGCATAGCAGCAGATTCGATAATGGAATGCTTCATAGCAGAGTCACATGCTAGTCGATCTTTCCTGGAGACAACCAATGCAATAACCTTCACTGATGAGGACATGGAGATTGAGCACCCGAACTACTGTAGGCCCCTTTATCTAATGGCCACCATAAGAGGTGTCCAAATTAGAAGAGCACTGGTGGACACAGGGGCATCACTCAATCTTATAGTTTTAAGTACCCTAGAAGTTGTGGGCCTAATTGACAGAAGGATCCTGAGGGCTCCCATGGAGATAACAGGATTTGGGGGGTCGGTGGAATCAACAGAAGGGTATGTACAGCTAGCCTTAATGGTAGGGCCGATAGTAGCCCTGACAAGGTTTCATGTGATTAATGCAGAAGTATCTTACCATGTGTTGTTGGGATGCCCATGGCTCCATAAACACCGCCTTATCTCATCTACGTTCCATTAGTGCATTAAAGGGAGACTGAATGGGAGGCCCGTGAGAATCCCTGCCAACCGTAACCCTTTTAGCTAGGGAGAAGTAAACTTTGTAGAAACAATGTTTTATGATGAGTTAGAGCCAAATGATGAGAGCCCCGCCCCAGGTACTTCAAGGGCACCTATCCTAGAAGAAGAAGAAGAAGGAGGAAGGGGCACCCGTGACCTGAGAAACCTTCTGGAAAGAAAAAGGCAAAAAAGGGAGCTCAGCTTTTTAGAATCCCGAGAATGTGTGGTGGTGTGAGAACCTGGAGAGAGGTTAATTTTTTGTTTGTAAAGGTGCGCGGGACCTGAATGCATCATGCAGAAAGGTCCCGGACCACCAAGTTGCATGATGGCCCAAGAAGAAATCTCAGAAGAACCAGTCAAGGAAGCCCAAATTCATCATGAGGAAGAATTAAAGGAAATAAATTTGGGAACCGAGCCGGGATCCCAGAAGCCTGTCTTTATTAGCAGTCAGTTGATGGCACAAGAAAGGGAACAATTGTTAGCCTTACTCCAAAAATACAGAGATGTGTTCGCATGGACCTATGATGAAATGCCCGGTTTAGACCCGGGATTGGTAGTTCATTCTCTTAATGTGAACCCAGGAATGAGGCCAGTAGTTCAGCCGGCTAGGGTCTCTAAAACCGAGGTAGAAGCTTAGATAATTCAAGAAGTCAAAAAGCTGCTAATAGCTAGTTTTATCAAACCCATCCAACACCCAAAATGGCTTTCCAACATTGTATCTGTGAAGAAGAAAAATGGTTAGATCCGTTGCTATGTGGATTTTCGCAACTTGAACAAGGCGTGCCCAAAAGATAAGTTCCCCCTGCCCAATATCGACCTCCTTATAGAGTCAGCTGTAGGAAGCTCAATGTTCTTATTTATGGATGGGTATAGTGGGTACAACCAAATCCGCATGGTTGCCAAAGATGCAGAGAAAACGGCATTCAAAACTCCAATCGGGAACTTTTACTACATTGTAATGCCCTTTGGCCTAAAAAATGCGGGGGCTACGTACCAGTAAACCATGACAGCTATTTTTCATGACATGATACATGAGGAGATGGAAGATTATGTAGATGACATTGTGGTCAAATCAAAAACTAGAACAAGACATTTCCGAGTACTTGAGCAAGTTTATGAAAGATGCAAGAAGTACAAACTACGCATGAACCCCATGAAATGTGCCTTCGGGGTGTCTGCTTGAAAGTTCCTTAGGTTTCTGGTATATCATAAAGGCATAAGTGTAGATCCAACCAAGGCCACAGCCATTGCCACAATGGAAAGACCAACTACTGTAAGGGAGCTCAAAAGCTTCCTAGGAAGGGTCTCCTATATTAGGAGATTTGTGCCTGGGTTAGCTTCAGTTACGACAGGTTTATCCAAACTGTTGAAAAAGGGAACTGAGTTTACCTGGAGAACGGAACAACAAAAGGCTTTCCAAAGAATTCAGTACATCATGAATCATTTGCCCACCCTCCAGGCACTACTATGTGGGCGACCTCTGTTATTATACTTAGAATCAAATTCTCAGGCAATAGGAGCTTTGCTAGCACAAGAAGATGACCAGGAGAATGAGCAACATGTTTATTATGTAAGCAGGACACTCAAGGACACCGAGACCAGGTACCCCAGAATAGAGAAAGCCTTCCTAGTAATCATCTATGTGTTCCAGAGGTTGAAAAGGTACTTCTCAGCTCACCAAATCCTTTTGGTGACTAAGTCCCACCCCATATAGGCACTCCTACACTAGCCCCTTCTCACGAGAAGAATAGCACAATGGCTAGTTTTGTTCTCTCAATATGACATAGGCATCAGAACTCCCAAAGCTGTCAAAAGCCAAGCCATAGCGGATCTGCTGGCTCAGTTCCCAGGAAAGGAGGAAAGTCCACTGAGTGAAGAAATCCCTGGTGAGCTGGCAGTAATAGAGATCCCAGGAAAGAAATGGACCATGAGATTCGATGGGTCAGCTACAACAACTTCAAATGGGGTAGGAATCATACTAAGCTGTGAGAAGCTGTGAGAATGGGGACACCATACCCTTGTCTTTCAAGCTTGGTTTCTCGTGCTCTAATAACGCAGCTGAATATGAGGCGTACTTAACCGGGTTGACTATAGCACTTAGTATAGGAGTAAAGCATATGAGAGTGTTGGGAGACTCCAATCTTGTAGTTTCCCAAGTGAAAGGTGACTTTGCGTTACGGGAACAAAGTTTAGTAGCCTACAGAACTTGGGCACAAAGGCTGGAGCTGGAATTCCAGACCTTTAGCATAGAGTACACTCAAAGAAGTGAAAACAGGTTTGCTGATGCGCTCGCCACTCTGGGATCCCAAATACCATTCAAAGGAAGAGACACGTTGATAAAAATAGGAAGGCAGGAACATTCTAGTATAAGGATCCTCCAAGGGATGTACCCCGGAGAGTCCAAATAGTGGGATTGGAGGAGCGAAGTCAAAGAAAAGATGAAAAAGGCAGGACCCGGAGGGAACATCAAAGAACTAAAAGATTACACTCAGATAGAAGGGGAATTGTATAGAAGGTTGCCAGGTGGAATCTTGTCCAGGTGTATCAACGAGAAGGAAGGAAAGCTGAAACTAGAAGAATTACATACCCAAGCTTGTAGAATTGCAGAAAAGATCAACCTATATAGAAGAATGCAACGCATGGGATATTACTGGCCAAATATGAACAAAGAGGCAGTAACTATACAGGAAAAATGTCAGGAGTGTTGGCTGGCGATAGATAAGGAAGAAAGCTATGCTGTGTTTGTTACAGAAGATTGGCGAGTTCCCTTTATAGAATATTTGGCTCAAGGGATCCTGCCAACTAACAGGACACTAGCCCACCAGCTCAAGAAACTTGCAAACATGTATTTCTTGCAAAACGGTATCTTATCCAAAAAGGGATACAGTAGGGATCCTCTAAGGTGCCTAGGGCCAAAGGAAGCCAGAGAAGTAGTCAGAAAAGTTCATTCCGGTGATTGTGGGAGTCACCTGGGAAAAAGAAGGCTCTATAAGCAATTATTATTGTTGGGATATTACTAGCCAACGATGAAAAGGGACTCTAAGGAGCTAGTCAAAACCTACCACGCCTGCCAAGTCCTAGGAGATGCAATTCACACTCACCCAAATGTTTTACAGGATATGACACCATGGCCTTTTCACACTTAGGGGCTCGACCTCATAGGGCCTATAAACCCTCCATCCAACGGTTACATATGGATCTTGGCAGCCACCGAGTATTTTACAAAATGGGTAGAGGCCATCCCTTTGAAAAAAGCCACTGGAGCAGCCGTAGCAAACTTTATTCGAGACCACGTCATTACAAGGTTCGGGATCCCCAGAAGATTGATCAGTGGCAACGAGACCCCATTCATAAACAAAGACATGAAGGGGTAAACTGAGGCATATCACATCAAACATGGGAGGTCTACCCCATACTACCCACAAGGAAATGATCAAGCTGAGGCCACCAATAGGGTGATGTTGAAGATCCTTAAAAAGATGAAGCATGAATATGGAGGGAAATGGAGTGATCATTTGGCAGATGTACTTTGGGCATGTAGAAGCTCTGTAAAGACAGCCACATGATTCTCGCCATTTTCCCTAGTCTATGGAACGGTAGCTATCAGCCCTGTGGAATTAGTTATTCCTACGCCAAGGGTGGTTCTTGAGGAAAGCCAAGAAGAAAACGAGGACGCAAACAATGAAAGGAGATTGGCAGATCTAGAAGGGGTAGAATGAGAAAGAGAACTAGCCAAAAAAAGAAGTCAGAGGTACCAACAAAGAATGACTAGAGCATATGCACAAGCAGTACGCCCAAGGACTTTCACTGAAGGGCAATTGGTACTAAGGATGGCGGAACACGTAAGGAGGAACCTACCGGGGCCCCCTAAATTCACCCCAAAATGGGAAGGACCCTACATCATCAGGATAGCCCATGAAAGTGGGTATTACCATCTTACAAAAGAAGATGGGACAGCCATGACAGAACCTATAAATGGGAAATGGCTGAAACAATACTATGCATAAGGAAGAAGGGATCTCAGCATGCCAAGATCCTTTTGCCGGCTTCACAACCCGCTAAGTGTTTTTTTTTTTTCTTTTATCGTTTTCTTAGCTTTTGTCATGAATTCTTGTCTAAATGATTTTGTTCAGGAACCTATGGTAGATTGACACTCTGTGGTCCATACTATATTAAATGATTTTTCTATGTTCCTTAAATGATGACCATATTTTAATGAAGTTCCTCTTTCCTTCAATCTTTGAGTTTTAAATATTGCAAAGTCCAGGCTTAGACAGAATTAAGAGAGGATATCTAGGTCGAAAAAAGAAGAAGGTATATATAATACCCTTTTACACATGACCCAGGATCCACCTCACAGATGATTCCAAATACCCCACAGATAGTTTCAAGCACATAGGTCTAGGATCACAGGCAAAAATAAAGTGCCCAAGATACCTAGCCTAGCACTTGACAAAAAGGGGAACCTGTCAAGTTCATGAACTGGGACCGTATCTAAAAAAATATATATATACAAAAAAAAAAAAAAATTGGGAAAAGATACCCAGTGTACCTAGTTCAGTACTTGCACAACAAAGTAACCATCGGGTACCCAGTCCAAGACCTACAGTGAAGCTTGTAGGAACCATGGTCCAAGACTCAGGAAAGAAAAGAGAAAAGCCATGTATGAAAAAAAAAGGGGCAATGTATCAAAGAGAAAAGCAAATCTATTGAAAGAAATTAGGAGCAGTCTTGAAACACAAACACAAACACAGAGCTAAAAAAAAAAAAAAAAGAGCAGTGTTCAAAAAAAAAAAATAGAAACTTATACAACCCCAAATTGTTTATACAGATGTAAAAAGGGAGAAGAAAAAGCTAAGAAATGAGGCCGGCCAATAAAGAGCCATCTGGAGGAATGACAGGCACAGTTGAAGAAGAAAGAATTCTCTACCTTTTGACCTTCAAATCTTGCAAAGCTTTGTGAGCACGAGCCAAAGTTTCCTTAGCAACAGCAATCTCAGCATCTAAGCTCCTGGAGGTTTGCCTCTGAAATAGCATACGGGCCAATAGGTGCAAATGATCCAGCAAAAAGGACAGATTGAACTTGGCCTCTAGAAGGTCTTGGACCACTCCTCTCCATTCCAAAAGCTTTTCTTCAGATAAAGAGTCCACAGAAGAATCTCTCAATGAAACCAGCACACCACATAGCAATTCCATCAAAATATTACCCAGAAAAACACTGTAGAGAGGGAAAATTCCCGACCTATTACAAGCTGACACGTCACATTACCAAGTCCACAAAATACAGCTAATTACAAAGCAACACGTACTGCTACTAGGTTTTTCTATTACTATTCAGAAGCCAACGGAAATTTGCCAAGTGTCATGCAAAAACCAATCACGCATCAGCGCACGTGTAAGCAATGACACAAGCAGCCTCGCACGTGTAAGCGATGACACAAGCAGTCCAGCATGTGTAAGCGATGACTTAAGTGGACCAATCAGGTTGTGACATGTGTCACCAATCAGACTCCACCACGTGTTGCTCACCCACCCCCAAACTCCTATAAATAGAAGCCTTCCTAAAACATTTGGGGGGACCAAGATTTAGAAGTGAAAAAGCTCTTCAAGAATCAATCCTCAAAGCCTTCAAGAGCATCAAGAACTTCAACCCCAAAATCGAAGAACATTCGAAGCGGAATCATCCAAGATCTTAAAGTTTACGGGAATCAAGCCTAAAGTGTCCAAAAATATCAATAAATCACAAATCAATGAAGCTCTACGGATCCAAGCTTCTAAAGCCCCGAAGAACTTCCACCACAAACCTTCGAAGACGAAGAACACACGAAGAACATGAAGAACGTAAAGAACAAATGATTTCTAACAAGCTCATAGCTAGAGATTCATCATAATTCCGTTTCAGCAATCTTCGATCCATCCCTCAACCAAATCGAATGATATTTTGTATTCAACTCAAAATCATATTACCACAAATCCAATCAATAAGTCTTGTAAGGAGATCGAATCAGATGATCATTCTTTTGTAATTTCAGAGAATTGTACCACACAATCATCAATACAAATTCGCATTTGTGAAACTATTTTACTTGTTTGATTTATTTCAAACTAGAAATTTAGTCGCTTACAAATTTTGGCACGCCTAGTGGGACCTCTCTGCTTCTCATCTCTTTCTCCTTCAAAAGAAAAGAAATTCGACATCATTTTGTTACCAGCTTCAATGGCCTCTAGCAAGAATGTCCGAAAATCAGTGGTTGATGACTCCAATGCTGATGATTATGTCAGCCCAATCACTCGCAGTCGATCCAAAGCTCTTGATCGACTTCAACCCCAACCAACCAAAGAAAGCCAACCTCCTACTATCATCTCTCTGGACTTTCTTGCAAATAGGAAAGCTACCATTAAAGATTCATCTGTCTCGAAAGATTTGGAGATTAGTAATGAATCATCCCCAACAAAGACCTTTTCTATCAACTCTTCACCCGTGATGAGAAAATTAAGGAATGAAGTACCTTTGACTCATCTTGTTTCATCATTTTCTCCATTATATATAGAGGTCATGCCAGTGATGATGACTAACACCTCTACCATGGAAGAAAAGATGGCTGAAATGGAACAAAGGGTCATCCTTCTCACAAAAGCACTTGAAGAAAAGGACGTCAAAATTGCAACCTTAATGAACAAGCTGGAGGTACAAGATTCAAGTGAATCAAGTCTTGGCCCTGAGCACCCACCTGACTTTACCTTAAAAGGAGAAAACGCCGGGGGTGATAAAGGAAAAGGAGGTGAAGGCATTTCTCAACACGGACATTCCACCTCAATGGCCTCGATATTTGTCCAACAATTGCAAGACATGATAACAAATACCATTCGAGCACAATATGGAGGTTCTTCTACAAGTTCTCTCATATATCAAAACCCTACACAAAGCGCATCGATAACATGAGAATGCCAAATGGATATCAACCCCCTAAGTTCTTGCAATTTGATAACAAAGGAAACCCTAAGCAACATGTTGCTCATTTTGTAGAAACTTGTGAGAATGCAGGGACTCAAGGAGGCCTCTTTGTAAAGCAGTTTGTTCGTTCACTAAAAGGGAATGCCTTTGATTGGTATACAGACTTAGAGCCCGAGTTAATCGATAGTTGGGAACAACTTGAAAGGGATTTTCTCAACCGATTTTACAGCACACGTCGTACGGTAGGCATGATGGAGCTTACCAATACCAAACAGTGGAAGGATGAGCCTGTCATTGATTATATCAATTGGTGGCATTCTTTGAGTCTAGATTACAAGGATATACTTTCTGAAATATCTGCTGTAGAGATGTGCATCCAAGGCATGCATTGGGGACTTCTTTACATCCTTCAAGGGATAAAGCCCTGAACATTTGAAGAATTAGCAACTCGTGGGCATGACATGGAATTGAGTATCTCTAGCCATGGGAATATGAAACCTCCTGTAACTGAGGAAAGGAAAGAAAGACGGGAAATAAGGAAAAGTGACAGGATTACGAAAAGTAATATCAAAGACTCAATGAATATCAACCATGCTCCAGCCAAAATTTCAACGAGAAATGTGCAAGCTAATAAGAAGAGGCCCGAGGTAGGCCAACAGCGTGAGACGCGTCGCTCATCACTTAAGGAATGGGAACAAAAGGTGTATCCTTTCTTAGATGCCGATATGCCTGAAATGCTAGAACAACTACTCAAGTTGAAATTAATTGAATTGCCAGAATGCTAACGACTAGGAGAGATGGGAAAAGTTGATGACCCGAATTATTGTAAGTATCATCGCATCATAAGCCATCCAATCCAAAAATGCTTTGTTCTTAAAGAACTCATCATGAAGCTAGCCAAGGAAAGGAAAATCGACTTGGATTTTAATGATGTTGCTCAGTCAAACCTTGCAACATTTGCTTGTGGGTTACCTAGTTGCATGCCTCCAACTACTAAGCAGGGGGCAAATACCGCGCTCATCCAGTTTGGTTCTTTGGAACCGATTCAAGTTTAGCTCTTGTAAAAAGCATCTGACTATAATTCAAATGATGATAAAAGGTCAACGATGGATGAGGAAGAAGGCTGGATGATGGTTGCTCGCAAGAGATGGAAGAAGAAACGAGCATTCCCTCTTCATTTGATCACCCAAGAGTCTAGAAGAGCACAAAACCAGATTCAGCCTTGGTAAAAAAGAATGAGTGATAAGAGATAAGGGAGACTGGGAACAAAAGTTTATGAAGATTCAGCACAAACCCAAAAATCTCGAAAGCTCATCACATTGGAAGAATTCTTCCCCAGAAATTCTTTCAAAATGACTCAGCCGAGGCCGTCCACACAGTCTCTCGTTGCGAAATTCAGGATGAAAAGGAGGATGTTGACCATGGTGGTCCAAAAGAGACTTTGTCATCTTTGGAGGAACTCTAATCTCAGGTCAATGAAGTTGAACCCTCCCAATCCTCCATATCACCAAAGGAAGTGCTCACCCAAGCTCTTGAAAAGCCAGAGATATACACCCCTCATACCAATACACTTCAACAAACACAGGGATGTTACGCATGCTCTCCAGACTTAACCTTCACTGATGAGGATCTATTGTTAGGCTTTAAGCCCCACAATCGCCCACTCTATGTCTCTGGTTACGCTCATGAACAAAGGATCGAGTGTATCCTCGTTGACGGAGGTTCAGCCGTTAACATACTGTAAGCGACTAAATTTCTTGTTTCGAAATAAATCAAACAAGTAAATGGGAATTTGTATTGATGATTGTGTGGTACAATTCTCTGAAATTACAAAAGAGTGATCCTCTGATTCGATCTCCTTGCAAGACTTATTGATTGGATTTGTGGTAATGTGATCTTGACTTGAACACAAAATATCCTTCGATTTGGTTGAGGGATGGATCGAAGATTGCTGAAACGGAATTACAATGAATCTCTGGCTATGAAGTTGTTAGAAATCCTTTGTTCTTCACGTTCTTCGTGTTCTTCGTGTGTTCTTCGTCTTCGAAGGTTTATGGTGGAAGTTCTTCGGGGCTTTAGAAACTTGGATCGGTAGAGCTTCACTGATTTGTGATTTGTTGATGTTTTCGGGCACTTTAGGCTTGATTCCTGCAAACTTTAAGATCTAGGCAGATAGTCTGGATGATTCTGCTTCGAATGTTCTTCGATTTTGGGGTTGAAGTTCTTGATGCTCTTGAAGGCTTTGAGGCTTGATTCTTGCAGAGCTTTTTCACTTCTGAATCTTGGTCTTCCTTTTAAATGTCTTAAGAAGGCTTCTATTTATAGGAGTTTGGAGGTGGGTGAGCAACACGTGGCGGAGTCCGATTGGTGACACATGTCACAGCCTGATTGGTCCGCTTATGTCATCGCTTACACGTGCTGGACTGCTTGTGTCATCGCTTACACGTGCAAGGCTGCTTGTGTCATCGTTTACACGTGTGTTGATGCGTGATTGGTTTTTGGCATGACACTTGGCAAATTTCCGTTGGCTTCTGAATAGTGATAGCAAAACCTAGCAGCAATATGTGGTGCTTTGTAATTGGCTGTATTTTGTGGACTTGATAATGTGACGTGTCAGTTTGTGATAGGTCGAAAATTTTCCCTCTCTATAAATGCCCCCTCGAGACTCATTCACGCACACAGTTTCGGAATGTGGTGTGGGAATGAGTTTTGAAAATAGATCTTTACATTTGACTCTTTAATTGAAGTAGTTGAAGGTGGTGGAGCTTTCAACAAGATGAGATAATTTCCGAAGAGTAGACCCACCCATATGAAAGGCTTTGATGAGACCGAAAAGGGGTCTACGAGTATTTGAATGTACTCGCGTGATGGAGCCTTCTCAGCAGAGGTTAAGTTGAAGTAATTTCAAAAGAGTGTTCTATGGTATTTGAAGTGGGTTGGTAAGGGGGAAAGTTATTTACAAGAAGTTGGATGTACTTGCAAGATTGACTCATTTCAACAGAGGTTAAGTTGAGGTAATTTCAGGAGAGTATTTTGGATTGTTCACGACGATCACAGGGTGTAGAAGATGGGGAAGATGAGATAATGGTGGCTGGGTACAGCATGCAGAGTCATGGGGCTAACCTCGTGTTTTTAAGAAGTCCAGGAGAAGTAATTTCTGAAGGATATACTTTGGATTACAACAAGGGCATGTGGGAAAGTGGTTGAATGTGCGTGTGTAATTGTTTCACCTAAGTTAAGTTGAGGTAATTTCAGAAGCTTATGGATTCTGGGGATGCTGATGTTGGTGGTGAAGAAGACAGGGATGAAGCAAAGTGAACGGGTGAAACATACACCACCACGGTGCTGGCCCTGTATGTTGGGGCCCTTCTGGTGTAGATGTTTATGGGAAGTACACCTTGGGATCTAGGACTGACTACATGCTGGATGAGGTCCGACGATAAGTCATAGAATGTGTATGCATGATGGGACCATGCCGACAAGACACGCTTGTGATAGTTCATTTGTACTTTGAAAGGGAAGCCTTGATGAAGTCTTGAGAATAACCTTAAGAGAATCCAGACCAAGTGGATGAATCTCAAATTTTGATCTTGGAAGCTTAAGTTTTGGACACTGCTAGTACTTCAGAGAAGTCGGTCAGATTGGTGGTTTCCAAGTCACGAAAAATTGAGCAAGACAATTCTGGCTTGAAAATCTTGACTTTAGGTTGACTCCAACACAAAAGTCAACTACCTTGGAATTGAGTCATTTGTGCAATTTCTGAGTCTCAAATGATAGAATGGACTCCAAAATTGGAATATACGCGAAAAATTGAGCAAGATAGGTCCATCTTAAAAATTTTGACATTTGGTCAACATTTGCACAAAAGTCAACTTTTTGGAAATTGGACGTTTGCACAATTTCTGAGTTTCGAATGAAGAAACGGGTCCCAAAATCAGAATGTACTCAAAAAATTGAGTGGGACAAGTCCGTTTTGGTCAAGGTCAAAGGTCCACTTGGTGGAAACATTTTCTCTCTCTCTCTCTCTCTCTCTCTCTCTCTCTTTTTTTTTTTTTTTTTTTTTTTTTTTCCAGGCGGTTCGGACCGAGTCAGATTTGCGGGTTAGTCAGGGCCAAACTCGGTCGTCTGGACAAACGGGTCAAACTGGGTAGTAGAGGATGACGTCATCCATGACGTCATAATGCTAGAGGGCACGTATGGCACGTGCAAGCACGTATCTGGGTGAGGTGGTGCGTGAAACTGCAGCCGTGAATGCCGATGTCATCGGAGGCACGTGGAAGCACGTGGCTTATTATTTGGGTCTCAAATTTTTGGGTTTTGTCAATCTAAGGCCGTAGAAGACCATGGTATAGTCAGTTTTCTAAAATCATGGGTAGATTTGCACAGATTTGAAGGACTAGGCCGCGGGTTGTTTGGAAGATCGTGGCTTCACCTAGGGGCGCATGGCTAGACTTTTGGGCTTGAAATTTTCAGGTCTTGTAGATCGGAGGCCGATGGATCTAGTGGTGGCACCAGTTTTATGAAAATTTTCTCAAATTTGTGCAGATTTGAATGAGAAACCTGCAGGATGTTAGGAGTTTGTGGTCGCTCTTGGCAACGCATCTGGGCCTGGAATTTTCAAGTTTGGTGGATCGAAGGCTGTAGAAGACTTTTGTGATGTCGGTTTCTTGGATCTATAGTCTTCGGCGGCTCTGATAGTGGATTAATGTCTTCGGCGGCTCTGACAGTGTTTGACATTGGTAAATCAGCAAGTGTTTTTGCTTTCAAGGTTGACAGCTTTGAAAAATATGTGGGCTGGATTTTCATCCCAGGTCTAGTGCAGTGGTTTTTTAGATGACATGTGTACTTTTGCAGGCCTATAAGTGCTTTTTTCTGAGGTCTAGTGTAATATTTTCTTTCTGACAGCATGATACATTTATGAGCACCCTTTTCTTTTCAAGGTTTGGTGCAGACTTCCTTGACCTTGAGTGTTTGCAAAATCTGACTTTGAGCTCCACAAATCTCTATATAAGGCTATCTGGGGTATGCATTGAGTTGTACAAACAGCCTTCAGTGGGTAGTATGATACTTTAAGTGTAGAGAAATTATGCAGAGAATTTTTTTTATTTTTTTATTTTTTTTATTTATGCTTTGTTTGTACTAACTTTTTTTTGTTTTGACAGGCTAGTGATTAAAATTGAAGCTCTTTCTCTTTGTTATTTTATTATTATTATTATTTTTTTTAGTTCAGACGTGCCATGAGATTTTCCCCTAACAAATTTTTTTGTTGTTGTTGCTTGTTTTTGTTACACAGCATGCTTTCCTCAGTAATTAAGCTGCACCAACACTTATCTTTTCAATGCAGCCATCTCAACAGTCTTTGCAACGTAGCCACATCAAGAGTCTTTACCATGAAGCGGTGCCAGCGTTTATCCTTGTATTGAAGCCATGCCAACATTCATTTTTGTCATGAAGCAATATTTGCACTTGCATCTACTATAAAATCGCACCATCATTTGCCTTTGTAATGAAGCTGCACCAGCACTCTTCTTTTGCCATAAAGTTGTCTCGACATTTTATTTGGATTGAGGCCACATCTACACCTCATTCATGCCGAAGCCGTGTCAACACTCATTTTTGCCATGAAGCAATGTCAACAGTTCATTCGCACCTGCACTCGTATTGAAGTCATACAATCATTTGCACTTAAGCCGTGACAACATTCATCCTTGCCATAAAGCTACGTCAATACTTCATTTGCACCGAAGCTATGTCATCATTCATCTTTGCCATGAAGCTATGTCAACACTTCATTTCTGCTGAAGCCATGAAGCCACGTCAACACTCCATTTTCGCTGAAGCCGTGCCAACGTTCATCTTTGCCATGAAGCCACGACAACACTTCATTTGTGCCGAAGCCATGAAGCCACGTCAACACTCCATTTTTGCCAAAGCCATGCCAACGTTCATCTTTGCCATAAAGCCACGACAACACTCCACATTAGCACTTGCACTCGCACTCGCACCAAATTTTTAGAGGCAACATAGCTCAGACATCAAGGATGCATAACATTTGAAGACACCAGAGCATGCTACCAAGACTTTGAAGATGTTGAAACATGCTACCAAGAATTTTGACATTGCATGAACATGCCCATAGAGGAGAGATGATGCCACACCGACTTCAGATATATAATTTATCATCATTCCGGAGGAAGTTGACGTCATTTAGATTTCAGAGATATGATGTGAAATGACACCACTCAGAAGGGAGATGATGTGGTTCTAATTTCAGAGCTATGAAGTGGCACAACCTAGAAGAGAAATGGTGTAGCTTAAACTTGCAAGGTACAAGAAGATGCCCCCAAGAGATAAGTGATGCAAAGCATACTTCAGAAATGTGGGAGAATATCCATTAAAGATGAACAATGCCATGAAGACTTCATTTCTTGCAAAAGAAGTTGGAGATTTTGTTTTACTCCACAACCAAGTATCAACTTAAGTTCATCATCATTTCAAAGAAAGTTAAGCAATGTCAACTCCTTACAGTCTTCATTTTCTACTACAACGGTCTTTGATCATCCTATTGAACAGTCGTCTGTCTTTAAGCAATGCCTTGCCAACCAAAGGGACCTTAAAAGCGCATTGATGACTGTTGGAAAACTTCTCAAGTTAGACTAGCTATCCTTCTTCTTTTCATGTGACTAAATTTAGTGACAAGTACTAAGCTGCCTACGTACCCCGGAGAGGGATCAAGTCATCATGTAATTCAACATTTTTTTTTTTTGATGTTCTTTTTTTTTTTTTGATAATTTTTTTTAGGATGATTTTATTTCCTTCTTTTTTTGGTTTTTTTTTTTTTTTTTGTTTTTTTCTTTTTAATAATTTTTTTTAATGCGTGACTGAACTCAGCAAAAGATATTAAGTTGCCTACGTACCCCAGAGAGGAATCAAGTCATCACGTAGTTCAAAAGCGTGACTGAACTCAGCAAAAGATATTAAGTTGCCTACGTACCCCAGAGAGGAATCAAGTCATCACGTAGTTCAAAAGTTTTTTATTTATTTATTTATTTATTATAATTTTTTTTCTCTTTTTCTTATGTGTTTTTGCAAAAAGGGGGGCGCAGTGTGTAATAGTGGGTATCACCACTAATCGAACCCGAGACCTTGGCCTCAAGGGAGACACAGGCGTCCAACCACTACGCCACACTCGCAATTGGTGACATGAAGTAGGATTAATTTCTCCTTATTGGTACACTTTCAAGGGTAATGGGAAGACATCATGTACTCTTGCAGCGCTACAGTGGGCAGTTTAAACTCTTACCAAGGAGCAATCCTTGATTTTCAAGCATAGAAGTGTTTGAGGAACTTCCCATTGATGGGGCCGATCCTTACACCATCATTATCAATTAACTTGTAAGCTCCATTGGTGTAGACTTCTTGCACAACATAAGTTCCATCCCATTTTGAAGTGAACTTATTGCCTGTACGATGAGTTGTGATGATAAGTCTTCGAACGGCAAGGACTAAGTCATTAACTTGGAATAATCGTGGTTTGACTCTGTGAGAGTGCTTTTTTTCTTTAGCACACAGGCCCAAGGATCTTGGGCCAAATAGTTGTAATTTGGTGGACTGGGCTTGGTTCATCGCAGCTAAATGGGGGCTGATTACGAACCAAGTTGTGCGCAAGTCACATGAATCTCCTCAAGGCAAAAATGCAATTCCTCCTAAGCAATAAAATACCATTATAAGTATTTTAGTATCATAAAATGACCTTTTATTCTTACAAAATAAGTAAAATAGATATTCATAATATTCACAATGAGAAAGAGATTGAAATAGAATATTTAAGGCTTATCTTTTATCATATAAACATTTTAAAGAATTCCTTCACTTGGTACCCCGAGCGTACTGTCGTGGGATCCCGGGGCGTATTAGGCCTGTAAGAACCCAGAATACTGATTCTCTGCACTATACAATCTTTCTCCATGCTTGTTATACAATGGAGTTTTGTCCTTTCCTTTTACCTCTATAGGTCCTACACAAGAACAACTATACAATGCACATATCTTCAAAATAATTGTTAGTTTCTTAGATTATGATATATATATATATATATATATTAATACATATACATATATGTAAATGAATTTCATGAGAATGATTCAGCCACGAGGATCCTGACCCCAATTCTCACAGACTTAGTGTTTTTGCACAAGACTTGTGGGATTTGGAACTCAAGTCTGAGTGGCTTTGCTTGGGCAAAGGACTCAGCTTTACAAGCAAGAATATATGTATTGAGCAGCAAAAAGCAGTAAAGGAAGATAATATAATAAAAAAATATGCAAAGTAATTGTTAGAAATCCTCAAATCAATATGAGATATTTCATTATTTTTCTTAGTTGTGGATTACAAATGTGCTCACTAAGACATGATACAAGGTTCAAATAAGCTCAAAAATTACAGACTTCGATGGTTATCCAAGAATTTAAGACTTGCAAAGTTTGAATCCTTTTGAATCCAAGTATGTGCTATAGTGGCTGTTTCTGGGATACTGGGAGACGTTCCTCTGTTTTTCTTAAATTTTACAAAGTTCTAATGGCTCTGTTATGATATTCTTCCTACTGAAAATCCTCCCCTTTCAACATGGGTTTTCTCTTCCTTTTATAGTGTGTTTTCTAGGGCTCCGAGGTACTAGTGATTTCTCTCTTTTGCCCCTCAGAGCTTGTGCTGTGGCAGTTACTTAGGGGCTGGTCTCTTCCCTTTTTTCTCATGGTTTTCATCTTTTACAGCTGTTTCTCTAAAAGTCACTTGCTGGCTTTCCATTCCAGGGCGTCCTTGGGCAACTAGCCTTCAATCTCTCTTCTTTCAAGGTTTCTCACTTTTCAGACTCAGCTGTCGGTTGTATTTCCTTGCTGTCATTATTTCCAAATAGTTGGAATCTTTTACTGTTGGGTTGAAAGTTCCCTTCCAGTTGCTTCTACTTATGATTTTCTCATTCTTGGTTCCTTGTGGTACAGCTCCTTTGTTCATGAATGTTTGCTTTATACTTTCTGATTCTTTGCTACACCACTGGGTACTTGAGAAGGACATCTCTGTTCTTCATTTCTTGTATTTCGTGGTACCTCTCTTGAGCTGTCTCAATCCCACATTAGCTGTGCTGCATTACCTGAGGATCCCGGGCCTTTGGCAGCCTCTAGGTATCCCGGCCCAGTTCTTTCACTAGATTTTGCTGGATTTTTTAATGGCCTTTTTTGCTGGAAATCTAAACATAAATAGGGCCTTAATGTTGATTCTTCTTGCTGCTTGAATTGGGCCTTCTTTACTTTTCATGGAATGGGCTTTCTTGTGAAATTTTGGCCTTCAACAGACTCTTTTATTGAATGTGCTTGAAAGACGAGCTTGACAGCATTCAAGGCATTGTTGGGCTTCGAGCCTTTTTTCATCAAGTGCCTCTAATTCTTGCAACCTGAGCTTGGCATTTTCTTCTCCAGTCAATCCTTCTTGAAAGGCAATCCGTAATGATGGGATTTGGCGTTCTAAAGGAAGGACGGCTTCCACTCCGTAGACAAGATAATATGGCGTTGCTTGAGTATGCGTTCGAAATGTTGTTCGATATGCCCATAATGCTTCTCCGATTCTTTCATGTCAGTCTCGCTTTGTCTTGGATACCACTTTTTTCAACAAACTGCCAAGTGTTTTGTTAAACGCTTCAACTAGTCCATTTGCCGAGGCATTGTACATGGAGGAGTTGTATTGTTTAAATTCAAACTTCTCACATAACTCTGTCATCAGCCTATTGTAGAATGGTTTGCCATTATCAGTTATGATATACCGAGGGACACCATACCGATAGATCAAGTGAGTTTGAATGAAATTGACCACCATTTCTTTCTTCACTTCCTTAAGGGGTACAGCTTCCACCCATTTCGAGAAGTAGTCAGTTGCGGCCAAGATGTACAAGTGGCCACCGGATGACTTTGGTAATGACCTTATTGCATCAAGCCCCCATGCATCAAAAGGCCAAGAAGCTACAGTTGGGTGTAGAGGTTTTGGCGGTTGATGGATGAAGTTTGCGTGATACTGACAAGCTTTGCACTTCTTAGTGCATTCCATAGAATCTTGCACCATTGTAGGCCAATAGTAACCCATTCGTTTGATCCTATAATGTAACTTAGGACCTGACTGATGTGTGTCGCATATTCCAGAATGAGCCTCCTCTAAGGCTTGTTTAGCCTCCTCTTCTCTTAAGCAACGGAGAAACAATCCATCAAATGAACGGCGGAAGAGAGTGTCTTTATAGTAAATGAATCGAGCAGCCCTCCGTCAAATTTCGGTCTTGTGGCGTTTATCATCCGGGAGTCTTCCATGTTGAAGGTATTCAATGATCACTTGTTGCCAATCTTCTTTTTTGACAAGGCATACAAAAATGATGTTGGCTTGCTCTTCTTCTTCTTCTTCAACCACGAGAGGTACCACCCACCTTTGGGAAATAGCGACTTTGGTTGTCTCTTCTTGGGATAATGCTAAGGCGATAGCCAAATTAGCTAAAGCATCGGCCTGTCTATTCTCCTTCCTTGGTATATGCTCCAATGTGATAGCCTCAAAATTTGCTAGAAACTTCTTCGCATATTTGCAATAGGGGATGAGGTCTTCTTTCTTAACGTCATATTGCTCCAAGATTTGGTTGATAACTAATTTGGAGTCTCCCAAGATCTCAAGTTGTGATATGCCCATTTCAATAGCCATCTGTAGACCAATGATCAATGCTTGATATTCGGCTATGTTGTTAGAGCAAAGTTCGCTTAATGAGAAAGAGTAAAGAAGTATTTGTCGTTATGGAGAAACAAACACTACACCTGCCCCCGCTCCTTCTTGACGTGCAGCCCCATTGAAAAACATCATCCATGGTGGCATTACTTCATCCGGGAAATCATTAGAGAACTCCCAATCAGACGGAACTGGATGATCAGCTAAGAAATCTGTCAATACTTGTCCTTTGACAGCTTTTTGTGGAACGTATGCAAGGTCATATTGTTGTAGCAAGACTGCCCATCGAGCTATACGACCCGAAACCACTGGCCTGGAGAGGACATATTTGATCGGGTTTGCCTTTGCTATCAAATGGACCGTATATGCTTGCATGTAGTGCTCCAGTTTGTCTATGGCAAAGAAAAGAGCGAGGCACATCTTTTCGATAGGAGAATAATTTAATTCAGCCCCATTGAGAGTTCGACTTAGATAATAAAGGGCTCTTTCTTTCCCCTCTTTATTTTCTTGCGCCATAAGAGCACCTAGAGACTTTTCTTGGGCCGCAATATACAACACCAAAGGCTTTCCTGGGATAAGAGCACCTAAAACTGACCTTTTGATGCACACAAAAGCATTGCTAAAGCCTCATCCCATTCAAAGTGCACATCATTTTCAATCAATCTATTGAAAGGTTGACATCAACCAGCCAAGTTCGAGATAAATCGTCATATGTAGGCCAGTTTTCCTTGCAAGCCTCTAAGTTCTCACAGATTCTTGGGCTCTGGCATTTTTTGGATAGCTTCAATTTTGGACTGGTCAATTTCAATACCGCGGTGCCTCACAATGAAACCAAGAAATTTTCCAGATGTTACGTCAAAAGCGCATTTGCGGGGGTTCATTTTAAGCTGATACTTTCTCAGGCGGCTGAACACGGATCGCAGATCTGCCAGATGGTCTTCCCTCCTTTTTGTTTTAACCACCAGATCATCGACGTAACACTCCACATATTTCTGAAGTACATTATCAAAGATCTTCTGCATGGCCCGCTGATAAGTAGCACCAGCATTCTTTAGTCCAAATGGCATCACTTTGTAACAGTAAATTCCCTTAGGAGTATGGAAAGCTATAAGCTGCTCATCCTTAGGATTCATTTGAATTTGGTTGTAACCAAAAGATCCATCTATGATAGATAAAGCTTCATGACCAGTAGTGGCGTTAACCATGACCTCAGTGATGGGTAATGGAAAATCATCCTTGGGACATGCATTGTTCAAATCACGGAAGTCAACACATACCCGGATTTGTCCATTTTTCTTTTTGACAGGGACAATGTTAACGATCCACTCTGGGTACTGTACTTCACGAATGAAGTTTGCCTCAATTAGCTTATTGACCTCGGTTTCTATTTGAGGGATAAGCTCTGGCTGAAAGCGTTTTTGGGCTTGTTTGATTAGGCGCACACCCTTCTTTACTGCCAAATGATGTAGAGCAACACTTAGATTGAGCCCAGGCATTTCCTTGTAAGTCCAAGCAAACACATCTTTGTATTCTACTAGGAGTTTGAGGTATCCTTCTTCCTCTTCAAGGGTGAGAAGTGCACTGATGAAAGTTGGCCGGGGTTCTTCAGTAGTTCCTAAATTGATCTCTTTAAGTTCATCAACTGTAACTTGTCCTCCATCTTCCAAGGCTGGAGGAGCTTCATCAACCTCTTCATTGGTCGCTTCAGCATCTGACAGTGTATCCTCTTTTATTGTAATATGAAACGAGGATGATACCTCTTCAATTTCCTCATCATGGATGGGTGACTAACTTGTATGTACAAGCAGTCCAGCATGTGTAAGCGATGACATAAACGGACCAATTAGGCTGTGACATGTGTCACCAATCGGACTCTGCCACATGTTGCTCACCCACCTCCAAACCCCTATAAATAAAAGCCTTCCTAAGACATTTGAAAGGAAGACCAAGATTCAGAAGTGAAAAAACTCTGCAAGAATCAAGCCTCAAAGCCTTCAAGAGTATCAAGAACTTCAACCCCAAAATCGAAGAACATTCGAAGCAGAATCATCCAGACTATCTGCCTAGATCTTAAAGTTTGCGGGAATCAAGCCTAAAGTGTCTGAAAACATCACAGACGAACGATTGTACATACAAGTCAGTCACCCATCCATGATGAGGAAATTGAAGAGGTATCATCCTCGTTTCATATTACAATAGAAGAGGGTACACTGTTAGATGCTGAAGCAACCAATGAAGAGGTTGATGAAGCTTTTCCAGCCTTGGAAGATGGAGGACATGCTACAGTTGATGAACTTAAAGAGATTAATTTAGGAACTGCTGAAGAACCCCATCCAACTTTCATCAATGCACTTCTCACCCCTGAAGAAGAAGAAGGATACCTTAAGCTCCTAGTAGAATACAAAGATGTGTTTGCTTAGACTTACAAGGAAATGCCCGGACTCAATCCGAGTATTGTTCTACATCATTTGGTAGTAAAGAAGGGTGTGCGCCCAATCAAACAAGCCTAAAGACACTTTCGGCCATAGCTTATCCCTCAAATAGAAACCGAGGTCAATAAACTAATTGAGGCAAGCTTCATTCGTGAAGTACAGTACCCAAAGTGGATCGCTAACATTGTCCCTGTCAAAAAGAAGAATGGACAAATCCGGATATGTGTTGACTTCCATGATTTGAACAATGCATGTCCCAAGGATGATTTTCCATTACCCATCACTGAGGTCATGGTTGACGCCACTACTGGTCATGAAGCTTTATCTTTCATGGATGGATCTTCGGGTTACAACCAAATTTGAATGAATCCTAAGGATGAGGAGCTTACAGCTTTCCGTACTCCTAAGGGAATTTACTGTTACAAAATGATGCCTTTTGGACTAAAGAATGCTGGTGCTACTTATCAGCGGGCCATGCAGAAGATCTTTGATAATGTACTTCATAAATACGTGGAGTGTTATGTCGATGATCTGGTGGTTAAAAAAAAAAGGAGGAAAGACCATCTGGCAGATCTGCGGTCCGTGTTCAACCGCCTAAGAAAATATCAGCTTAAAATGAACCATCGCAAATGCGCTTTTGGCGTAACATCTTGGAAATTTCTTGGTTCATTATGAGTCACCGCGGTATTGAAGTTGACCAGTCTAAAATTGAAGCTATCCAAAAAAAACCAGAGCCCAAGAATCTGCTAGAACTTAGAAGCTTGCAAGGAAAACTGGCCTACATACGACGATTTATCTCAAACTTGGCTAGTTGATGTCAACCTTTCAATAGATTGATGAAAAAGGATGTGCACTTTGAATGGGATGAGGCTTGTAGCAATGCTTTTGTGTGCATCAAAAGATACTTGCTTATCCTCTAGTTTTAGGTGCTCCTATTCTGGGAAAGCCTTTGGCACTCTACATCGTGGCACAAGAAAAGTCTCTAGGTGCTCTTATGGTGCAAGAAAATGAAAAGGGGGAAAGAAAGAGCCCTTTATTATCTAAGTCGAACTCTCAATGGGACTGAATTAAATTATTTTCCTATTGAAAAGATGTGTCTCGCTCTTTTCTTTGCCATAGACAAACTGGAGAACTACATGCAAGCATATACAGTCCATTTGATAGCAAAGGCGGACCCCATTAAATATGTCCTCTCCGGACCAGTGGTTTCGAGTCGTATAGCTCGATGGGCAGTCTTGCTACAGTAATATAACGTTGCATACATTCCATAAAGAGCTGTCAAAGGACAAGCATTGGCAGATTTCTTAGCTGATCACCTAGTTCCGTCTGATTGGAAGTTCTTTGATGATTTCCCAGATGAAGACGTGTTTTACATTGAAGTAATGCCACCATGGATGCTGTTTTGCGATGGAGCTGCACGTCAAGAAGGAGCGGGGGCAGGTGTAGTGTTTGTTTCTCCACAACGGCAAATACTTCTTTACTCGTTCTCATTAATTGAACTTTGCTCTAACAACGTAGCCGAATATCAAGCATTAATCATTAGTCTACAGATGGCTATTGAGATGGGCATATCACAACTTGAGATCTTTGGGGACTCCAAATTAATTATCAACCAAATCTTGGAGCAGTATGATGTCAAGAAAGAAGACCTCATCACCTATTGCAAATATGCGAAGAAGTTGCTAGCAAATTTTAAGGCCATCACATTAGAGCATATACCAAGGAAGGAGAATAGACAGGCCGATGCTTTAGCTAATTTGGCTACCGCCTTAGCATTATCTCAAGAAGAGACAACCAGAGTCGCTATTTCCCAAAGGTGGGTGATACCTCTCGTGGTTGAAGAAGAAGAAGAAGAGCAAGCCAACATCATTTCTATATGCCTTGTCGAAAAAGAAGATTGGCGACAAGTGATCATTGAATACCTTCAACATGGAAGATTCCTGGATGGTAAACGCCATAAGACCGAAGTGCGGAGGAGGGCTGCTCGATTCATTTACTATAAGGACACTCTCTTCTGCCGTTCATTTGATGGATTGTTTCTCCGTTACCTAGGAGAAGAGGAGGCTAAATAAGCCTTAGAGGAGGCTCATTCTGGAATATACGGCGCACATCAGTCAGGTCCTAAGTTACGTTATAGGATCAAATGAATGGGTTACTATTAGCCTACAATGGTGCAAGATTCTATGGAGTGCGCTAAGAAGTGCGAAGCTTGTCAATATCACGCAAACTTCATCCATCAGCCGCCAGAACCTCTACACCCAACTGTAGCTTCTTGGCCTTTTGATGCATGGGGGCTTGACGTAATAGGGCCATTACCAAAATCATCTGGTGGCCATCCATACATCCTGGCCGCAACTGATTACTTCTTGAAATGGGTGGAAGCTGTACCCTTTAAGGAAGTGAAGAAAGAAACGGTGGTCAATTTCATTCGAACTCACTTGATCTATCGGTATGGTGTCCCTCGGTATATCATAACTGATAATGGCAAACCATTCTACAATAGGCTGATGACAGAGCTATGCGAGAAGTTTGAATTTAAACAATACAACTCCTCCATGTACAATGCCCCGACAAATGGACTAGTTGAAGCATTTAACAAAACACTTGGCAGTTTGTTGAAAAAGGTGGTATCCAAGACAAAGCGAGACTGGCATGAAAGAATTGGAGAAGCATTATGGGCATATCGAACAACATTTCGAATGCCTACTCAAGCGACGCCATATTCTCTTGTCTATGGAGTGGAAGCCGTCCTTCCTTTAGAACGCCAGATCCCATCATTACGGATTGCCATTCAAGAAGGATTGACTGGAGAAGAAAATGCCAAGCTCAGGTTGCAAGAATTAGAGGCACTTGATGAGAAAAGACTCGAGGCCCAACAACGCCTTGAGTGCTATCAAGCTTATCTTTCAAGCGCATTCAATAAAAGAGTTAAACCACGATCATTCCAAGTTGGTGGTTTAGTCCTCGTCGTTCAAAGACCTATCATCACAACACATCGTACAGGCAATAAGTTCACTTCAAAATGGGATGGACCTTATGTTGTGCAAGAAGTCTACACCAATGGAGATTACAAGTTGATTGATAATGATGGTGTAAGGATCGGCCCCATCAATGGGAAGTTCCTCAAACACTTCTATGCTTGAAAATCAAGGATTGCTCCTTGGTAAGAGTTTAAACTGCCCACTGTAGCGCTGCAAGAGTACATGATGTCTTCCCATTATCCTTGAAAGCGTACCAATAAGGAGAAATTAATCCCACTCCATGTCACCAATTACGAGTGTGGCGTAGTGGTTGGATGCTGGTGTCTCCCTTGAGGCCAAGGTCTTGGGTTCGATTAGTGGTGATACCCACTATTACACACTGCGCCCCCCTTTTTTTTGCAAAAACATATAAGAAAAAAAAAACAAAACAAAAAAATTAAATAAATAAATAAATAAAATAATAATAATAATAATAAAATCTTTTGAACTACGTAATGACTTAATCCCTCTCAAGGGTATGTAGGCAACTTAGTATCTTTTGCTAAGTTCAGTCTTGAACTAAAAAAAAAAAAAAAAAATCTGTTGAACTACATGATGACTTGATCCCTATCCAGGGTACGTAGGTAGCTTAAGTACTTGTCACTATGTTCAGTCACATGAAAAGAAGAAGGATTGCCAGTCTAGCTTGAAGAGTTTTCCAACAGTCATCAATAGGCTTTTAAGGTCCCTTTGGTTGGCAAGGCATTGCTTAAAGACAGTCGACTACTCAATAGGATGATCAAAGATCGTTGTAGTAGAAAATGAAGATTGTAAGGAGTTGACATCGCTTAACTTCCTTTGAAATGATGATGAATATAAGTTGATGCTTGGTTGTGGTATATAACAAAATCTCCAACTTCTTTTGCAAGAAATGAAGTCTTTATGGCATTGCCCATCTTCTATGGATATTCTCCCACATTTATGAAGTATGCTTTGCATCACTTATCTCCTGGGGGCATCTTCTTGTACCTTGCAAGTTTAAGCTACATCATTTCTCTTCTATGTTGTGCCACTTCACAACTCTGAAATTTAAACCACATCATCTCCCTTCTAAGTGGTGTCGTTTCACATCATGTCTCTGAAATCTGGATGACGTCAACTTCCTCCAGAATGATGATAGATTATATATCTGAAGTCGGTGTGGCATCATCTCTCCTCTATGGGCATGTTCATGCAATGTCAAAATTCTTGGTAGCATGTTTCGACATCTTTAAAGTCTTTGCAGCATACTCTGGCGTCTTCCAAGTATTAGCATAATTTTTCCCCACATCTTCAAGGTTTTGTTGGCATTTCCTTGCATCTTCAAAGTCTTGATAGGGACTCCTTGCATCTTCAACATCTTGCTGGCATTTCTGAAATCTTGATGTCTGGCTACAGTGTTATGCACCCTTGATGTCTGAGCTATGTTGCCTTTAAAAAATTGGTGCAACTTCAATGCGAGTGCAAGTGCTAATGTGGAGTGTTGTTGTGGCTTCATAGCAAAGATGAACGTTGGCACGACTTCGGCAAAAATGGAGTGTTGATGTGGCTTCATGGCTTCGGCACAAATGAAGTGTTGACGTAGTTTCATGGCAAGGATGAATGTTGTCACGGTTTCAGTGCAAATGATGGTATGATTTCAGTATGAGTGCAGGTGCGAATGAAGTGTTGACATTGCTTCCGGCAAAAATGAGTGTTGACACGGCTTCAACAGGAATGAGGTGTAGATGTGGCCTCAATACAAATAAAATGTCTAGGAAACTTTATGGCAAAAGAAGAGTGCTGGTGCAGCTTCATTACAAAGACAAATGATGGTGTGATTTTATAGTAGATGCAAGTGCAAATATTGCTTCATGGCGAAAATGAATGTTGGCATAGCTTTAATACAAGGATAAATGCTAGAACCGCTTCATGGTAGTAGATGCAAGTGCAAATATTGCTTCATGGCAAAAATGAATGTTGGCATGGCTTCAATACAAGTATAAACGCTGGCACCGCTTCATGGTAAAGACTCTTGGCACGGCTACGTTGCAAAGACTCTTAAGATGGCTACGTTGAAAAGACAAGTGTTGGTGCAGCTTAATTACCAAGGAAACATGCTACATAACAAAAACAAGCAACAATAAAAAAAAATAAAAATAAAAAATAAAAAATAAAAAATTGTCAAAGGAAAATCTCATGGCACGTCTGAACTAAAAAATAAAAAATTAAAAAAAAATTAAAAAAAAAAGAAAAAAAGAAAAAATAATAATAAGAAGAAGAATAATAATAATAATAATAACAAAGAGCTTCAATTTTAATCACTAGCCTGTCAAAAAAAAAAAAAAAAAAGAGTTAGTATAAACAAAGCATAAAGAAAAAAAAATGTATATATATATATATATATTTCTCTGCATAATTTCTCTACACTTAAAGTATCATACTACCCACTGAAGGCTGTTTGTACAACTCAATGCATGCCCCGGATGGCCTTATATAGAGATTTGTGGAACTCAAAGTCAGATTTTGCAAACACTCAAGGTCAAGGAAGTTTGCACCAAACCTTGAAAAGAAAAGGGTGCTCATAAATATGTCATGCTGTTAGAAAGAAAATATTACACAAGACCTCAGAAAAGATGGCTTATAGGCCTGCAAAAAGTACACATATCATCTAAAAAAAATTGCTGCACTAGGCCTGGGATGGAGCTCTATCCCTAAACATTGTTCAAAGCTACTTGTGCTGCCAACCTTGAAAGCAAAGACATTGCTGCTTTACCAATGTCAAACACTGTCAGAGCCACCGAAGACATTAATCCACTGTCAGAGCTGCCCTAAAAAAAAAAAAAAAAAAAAAGAATAGAAAAGTCATCATAGACAAATTATCACCCACGACCTTCTCTTTCAAAATCTGCGCAAATCCGGCCTTCATTTCACAAAACTAATACCACAAGGCTATTAAATGGACTTCGATCTACAAAACCCAGAAAGGTCGTCAACAGCGGAGGCACCACGCGCGACCACGCGCCGCCACAAACTCACGATGACCAACGGTTTAGTCCTTCAAATTTGTGCAAATCGGGCCACCAATTCAGAAAACAGAAACTACCACTCGATCTAGCGGGCCTCGATCTACAAAACCTAAAAATTTCAGGCCCAAAGGATTAGCCATGCGCTGACATGCGCCTCCGGAGCCGCCGGCGTTCAAAACCTCAGTTTCACGCGCCACCTCACCCAGTCACGCGCTCGCACGTGCCACGTATGCCTTCCAACGCTATGACGTCATAGATGACGTCATCCTCCACCACGGTCTGACCCGTTTGTCTAGACAACCCGGTTTGACCCAGACTGACCCGCAAATCTGACCCGGTCCAAATCGCCTGGAAAAAAAAAAAAAAAAAAAAGTTTCTTTGACCAAGTGGACCTTTGACCTTGACCAAAAAGTCAAAATTTTTGAAACAGACCTGTCCCACTCAATTTTTCGAGTACATTCTGATTTTGGGACTCGTTTCTTCATTCGAAGCTCAGAAATTGTGCAAACGTCCAATTTCCAAAAAGTTGACTTTTGTGCAAATGTTGACCAAATGTCAAAATTTTTAAGATGGACCTATCTTGCTCAATTTTTCGCGTACATTCCAATTTTGGAGTCCGTTCCATCATTTAAGACTCAAAAATTGCACAAATGACTCGATTCCAAGGTAGTTGACTTTTGTGTTGAAGTCGACTTAAAGTCAAGATTTTCAAGCCAGACTTGTCTTGCTCAATTTTTCGTGACTTGGAAACCACCAATCTGACCCACTTCTCTGAAGTACTAGTAGTGTCCAAAACTTAAGCTTCCAAGATCGAAATTTGAGATTCATCCACTTGGTCTGGATTCCCTTAAGGTTATTTTCCAGACTTCATCAAGGCTTCCCTTTCAAAATACAAATGAACTATCACAAGTGTATCTTGAACTTGAAATTACACTGGGTCATTAGTTCAACCTACCATTCCCGTTCGGTGCCTACCATTCCCATCTACCGTTCCTATCTACCATTCTCACCAAAAATTCTCAACTACCATTCTCAACTACCTATCTACCATTCTTCGTCTCTCCACTATAAATAGAAGGGTCGGATTCATCAAGAACTCATCAAAAAAAAAAAAAAAAAACACACTGAGTCATGAAATGAAGATTTGCTTCTTTCAAATTTTCAAGTCCTCCTTTTCACAACCATTTCTCACCATGGCCTCATCATTCTTAACACCTAGCAACTGATATTGCTTCATAATCGGTTTGAGATCAACCCTCTCATGGTTCGGTCGAAACGCTTGAGATCCAAACAAATTTTGTTTTTCCCCTTAACAACCACATTTGTCCATAAAATTACTCGTAACAAGGTCTGCATTGAGGTTCCTTCGGACTTGGTTGGCCAGGAAATCCAAGTCCAGTAAACACACCTGTTCCTAACCTTAGAGCTCCCGTAGTCTCTCTCCAATTGCTTGGTCTTCCAGCAGAAGCAGTGGTTCGGAACAAACAGCAACTTGGCTGGTTTCAAAGACCAGAATCACAAGTTAGCTCCATCTTTCATTTCTCTGTGCTTTTCTAACAAGTGGCAGTAGGTGAAGATGGTAAAAAGTGTTGGGGTATCCTACAAATTGTCTTCCATCCAACACTTGAAATAACCTCCAAGGCACCAGCTCATCAGAACTCAGCCTTTGGTGTCAGTAAATGGTCACGAAAGCCTTATTCCATGTCCCCACCACTATGGGACCCAAAGGTCATCGTTTCTAGTACCTCAAAACTCACTTTCTGGAATTACTCCAACTTAAAATCAGCTTGAAGAATTTCAGAAGGTACTCTTCTAAAATTATTTCAACTTAACGTTTGTCGGCATGGTCCCATCATGCACGCATATTCTACGACTTACCGTCGGACCTCATTCAGCATGCAGTCAATCCCATATCCAAAGGTGTACTTCCCATAAACATCTACACTAGAGGATCCCCAATATACGGGGCCAGAACCAAGGTGTCATATGTTTCACCCATTCACTTCATCTTCATCACCGCCACCACCAGCATCACCAAAATCCATACTCTTTTGAAATTACCTCAACTTAACTTGGGTGAAACAATTACACATGCACATTCAACCACTTTCCCACATGTCCTTGCTGTAATCCAAAGTATGTTCTTCGGAAATTACTTCGCTTGGACTTCTTAAAAACACAAGGTTAGCCCCATGACTCTGCATGTTGTACCCAGCCACCATTCTCTCATCTTCCCTATCTTCTACACCCTGTGATCGCCGCCAACGATCCAAAATACTCTCCTGAAATTACCTCAACTTAACCTTTGTTGAAATGAGTCAATCTTGCAAGTACATCCAACTTCTTGCAAATAACTTTCCCCCTAACCAACCCACTTCAAATACCATAGAACACTCTTTTGAAATTACTTCAACTTAAACTACGCTGAGAAGGCTCGGTCACGCAAGTACATTCAAATACTGGCAGACCCTTTTTCGGTCTCATCAAAGCCTTTCATATGGATGGGTCTACTCTTTGGAAATTATCTCATCCTGCTGAAAGCTCCACCACCTTCAACTACTTCACTTAAAGAGCCAAGTACAAAAATCCATTTTTTTCGAAAACTCATTCCCTCACCACACTCTGAGACTGTGTGCATGAATGAGTCTTGAGGGGGCATTTGTAGAGAGAGAAAATTCCTGACCTATTACAAGCTGACACGTCACATTACCAAGTCCACAAAATATAGCCAATTACAAAGCACCATGTACTACTACTAGGTTTTGCTATCACTATTCAGAAGCCAACAGAAATTTGCCAAGTGTCATGCAAAAACCAATCACGCATCAGCGCATGTGTAAGCAATGACACAAGCAGCCTCGCACATGTAAGCGATGACACAAGCAGTCCAGCACGTGTAAACGATGACTTAAGCAGACCAATCAAGCTGTAACATGTGTCACCAATCAGACTCCACCACTTGTCGCTCACCCACCCCCAAACTCCTATAAATAGAAGTCTTCCTAAAACATTTGGGGGGACCAAGATTCAGAAGTGAAAAAACTCTGCAAGAATCAAGCCTCAAAGCCTTCAAGAGCATCAAGAACTTCAACCCCAAAATCGAAGAACATTCGAAACGGAATCATCCAGATTATCTGCCTAGATCTTAAAGTTTACGGGAATCAAGCCTAAAGTGTCCAAAAACATCAACAAATCACAAATCAGTGAAGCTCTACGGATCCAAGCTTCTAAAGCCCCAAAGAACTTCCACCACAAACCTTCGAAGACGAAGAACACACGAAGAACCCGAAGAACGTGAAGAACAAAGGATTTCTAACAAGCTCATAGCCAGAGATTCATCGTAATTTTGTTTCAGCAATCTTCGATCCATCTCTCAACCAAATCGAAGGATATTTTCTGTTCAAGTTAAAATCACATTACCACAAATCCAATCAATAAGTCTTGCAAGGAGATCGAATCAGAGGATAACTCTTTTGTAATTTCAGAGAATTGTACCACACAATCATCAATACAAATTCGCATTTGTGAAACTATTTTACTTGTTCGATTTATTTCAAACTAGAAATTTAGTCGCTTACAAACACCTCCCCTAAAACCGCTGGTGAAATCTCCATGACTCTTGAGCAAACTTTCTAACAGCGGCAGACCTTCAACAGGCACGGAGAAGCGCAGTAAGCTGCCATAAGAAGACCCAAAAGAGTAGAAGTGGCTGACAGGAAGGCTGTTGAACTCCATAAGATCAAAATGAGCTAAGAAGGAGGAAAGACTTGAATCAAGATCTAAAGCAGCCACTCTTGAACATCTCCCATCACTGTGTCCCCGCCTGCAGAAACTGGAAAACTTACAACCTTTTGTTTTGTCTGAAGATCAGCAATCTGAACAGATCTCACAACTCCCTCAGGAATAGCAGGCTCAGAATCTCTAATGCCTGTATCAACACTTGCAAAAAAAAAAGAGAAAGGAAGAATAGATTTAGTCCTAAAAAAAAAGAAAAGGGGAGGAGTGACAAAAAAAAAGGAGAGCAAACCAATACCAGCTTCTTGAGGCGGAGCCTCTTCCTCCTGCTCCTCTGATTTCTTCGAAGATTCTGGGAAAGGACATAAAGCAAGTTGAAGAAAGGGTAAGGAAACTGTGGCGAAACGGCTAAAGGAAGGAAGAGATGCAGGGGGCTTTGCCATGGAAGAAGAAAAAGAAAATGGTGTAGGGAAAGAAAGAAAGAAAAAGGAAACACAGTGGGAACAATCTACACTCACCTTCTGAATTTTCTGACTCCAAGAAGGAGGCAACACTGGGAACAGACCTCACACTGGCTTGACCTAAAAGGAGAAAGAAAAGAAGAAACTAAAAAAGAAAGGGGGGGAAGGGGAGAAAAAAGGGGAACAAAAAAAAAAGAAATAGAGATGAAACACTATTTTAAAGGGAAATACGGCTCACCTGTTTGTTTGGATAAAGGCGTGCCTCCCAAAGTCTCTTTACTTGACAATGTGTGGGGAAACACGGTTCTGATGGGATTGGGAGTTTGCTCAAGCTGAGGACTTTGAGATGCAGGGATCTTGGAAGTTTCGGGATCCTGAGTAGTTTGGACACCCTGCATCGGTTGCCCAGTTTCCTCAGCCATACCACCACTAGGGGGCTCCTCCTCCATAACGAAAAATGCAATAAAAAGGGCTGTAACCGTTTCTTCCTCTAGAACTCTATCGACCATAGGAGGGGACACCTCCACCTAAAAAAGAAAGAAGGGGAAAGGCAAATAGTAATGAGTGAAGACAACAGGGTGATACAAGCAACACAGTACCAGAGCAAATGGAGAGGCATGAACAAGGGAAATCCATACCACATCATCTCCGAACAACTGACTTTTGCCCTTCTTGAAGTCCGACTTGCGTTTGGACTGCAAAGGAAACAATTGCTCATTAGCTAAAAAAAAGAGAGGAAGTAATTGCAACAATATTAACAAATGAAAAAGAGAGAAGAAGGAAAGAGGTCTTACCCTTCTCTCTCTCTCTACATATTCTTTGGAGGTCTTTTGCTTACTACGAGTACGCCCGGAGGGTCCTAAGGGGGGCTGGGATACAAAATCAGAGGATCCTAAAGGACCATGAACTGAAGAAGTCACAAGAACCTGGGAAAAAGAAGACTCTACCTTGGTCTTCTTTCGGGTCCTTAAAGCCAAAGGTTGCCCGACTTCCTTGTCTTCCTGGGATACCAAACGTGTCTGAGATTTCCCAGTCTTTCTCCTTTTTGCCTTGGGACCAGCCTTCACACCTTCTGTACTTTCCTCAACATCAACTGCTTTCGTCTTTTCCGGCCTAACCTCCTTGCCTTTACCCGCAGGGGTAGCAAAACCTATTGTCTCCACTGCACCTTTCTTAATAGGTACCCCGAAGGAAGTACCAATAATAAGATCGTAACCCAACCAAGTTCCGGGAAAATCTTGTGCATATGTCACCCAACCTCCCCTGGAGGCATGCCATTCTGGAAACCCCGTCTTACTACTTACGGCAGCGGAAACAATCCCAGCAATAGGCAAGGAGAAGCGTCTGTTGGATGTTGGAGCAGAGGAAATACTAAGATTAGGGGTTTCCCTAACTGTACCAGAGCCAACATAATCAACAAAAGACTTCTGCATCCTCCTCCAGTAACCAGTATAGCCGTTAAAAGCAAAAACTCCTCTCTGGGAGTTAGGCACTGCAAACTGGGGGCTCCTTCGTGACCAATAGGAGAAAGCCTGCAGCCTCAAGAAAGGATCCAAAGAAGGGAGAGATGGCACAATATACTTAAAAATTGGGGGAATATCCTGGTCAAAACCGAACTGCCGAAGCACCCGGTGTGCTAAATAATAGGTATATCTTGGGCCACTAAAAGAAGGCACAGGAAGCCAAGAAGGGCTAATGCAAGCAAGATAAGCCAAACTGCCCTCATCACCACGACGCAGATCAAAAGTATTGCCTATAGAAGTTAAAAAGGAAGACAACACAGAGTCGCTGGCAAAGCCAGGACCAAACTCACGAGGAGATCTCCAACGTAAATTTCCTGCTTGATCAAATAACTCAACAAGGTTGAGGCTACCACCTTTCAAACTAATCCAACGAAAGATAATAGGGAAAGTATCAGTCAAATTACCACAAAGACCCTTCGCTATATCAGGGGATCCTTGGAATTTATCCTTCATAAACTTCAAATTCCTACACTTAGCCAAAGTGGCTGAAGAACGGTCCCACATGAAAATCTAAAGAATAGCACAGTGAAGGGGCGAAGTAATCACATAACAAGAATCACCCTCGGCCTCATCTCCATGAAGCTGATCCAATTGAGAATAAACATGGCCCAAAAATAGAGGGGCTAAAGGGTATTGAGTGCCTCGAGCCAACTTAATCGCTAACGGAAAGAAGGAAGACTTAATCCCATACCCAGGGAACTCACTGAACAGAAATTTGCTAAGCCAGAATGCTAGGAAACCAGCCCACCTAACTTCTTTATTTTTCTCACGGAAAAGGGTCATGACCCATCTCCCCATTCTGGCCAGCTTATCGCCGAGAGAGGCAGTGTGACCACCAAAATGGCTAAACAGCTTATCTTCCATCACAAGATCCTCTTTAGAAAGGCTAATATCAAAAGGACTCTCATCACCAAATACCAGGAGAAGGAAGTTATTAAACACATCCTTCAGGGTAATTGTCAACTCATCAACAGAAAAGAAAAAAATATGAAGAGAAGGGCACCAACGGCGTACCAGATGCCTGAGCCCCTTGGCGTCTCTGAAACCCTCAAGATTTTTGGAAATCGCCACCGGTTTTAGGATACCAGCGCGCTCCAGGCGACCCACGAACTCCCCATCAGATAGTTCCTTATCTACCCAGATGGGCCAACCTTGGATTTTCCCCGAAAAAGAATAAAAAAAGATAGGCACCGCCTCTCGAAGTCCTTGCCTAATCTGAAGGTCAAAAATCTCTCTAGGGTCTGGAACCTGGGCGGAACTAGCAAAACCCGCTTGACCAGAAAACATCCAAGCATGAGGGGACGGAGGAGCCTCACCATGAGACACCTGAGGAAAAAATAGACTGGGAGAGTACTAGGGGTCCCGTAAAGGAAAAGCAGGATGACCAGTGAGTTTGTGAGATTCAATCGAAGCAGAACCAGAAGAACTTTTGCCCTCAGAAGGGCTTGGGGTGCGCTCTCATCTTTTTCGGGAAGAAGAAGAAACCATTGAAACAATGTGAATAATGAGAAGAAAAGGGGATTGGAAGAATGGAAAAGGGAAGACGGGAATAACAGATTGTCTGATAAAAGAGAAAATAGACCTAAGAATGAAAGACTCAGGGAAGCAAAGAGATAATGTGAAACGGCTGCAATAAAAACGCAAAGAGCAGTTGGAGAAGACAGTGTATGGAAAGAAGCGCCAGTTACCAAAAAATTTAATTTTGAAGAAGAGATTAATTAGCAGTTATTAATGGAAGTTACGAGGAACGAAAAAGGTGGGTAAAGGGAAATTTTACTCCAAATGCTCAACTGCCACGTCTTGTGCAAAAGGGAAATTGTAAAATGAGGGAACACGACACACAGAAAAGACTAAGATAACCAAAAAAAAAAGAGGCAGCAGGAAAGGCTCGGATCCTGAGTAAGAAAGAAAGAAACTCAGGGGTAATTAAAAGAAGATCCTATAGAATCTAAGAAACCCTGAATTACTCATGCGTGGGCTTTAGGCAACCCACGAGCTCAGGGGGCTAAATGTTGAGGTCTAAAAAAACCACAATACCCAAGCCCAAAGAAATAAGTACAAGGGGGCCGCGAAAGAGAAGAAATGGGAGGCCCAAGAGGCTTGAAGCCCAAAAGAAGCATCAAGAAGGAAAAAGGATGCCCAGAAGCTTATGAGAAAAGAAGAAAGAAAAGGAAAAGAAGCCCATATCAGAGGATTGAAGAAGAAAGTTGAGCCAGGATCCTTAGAGACCACCAAAAGGCTCGGATCCTCCTAGGCGTGTAAGCACAGTCAAAGAAAGATTAAGACAGTTCAAAAGAAAAGGACAAAAAAGAAACACAAGAAACAGAGGAGAAGCCACGTCATTCTCAAGTGCCAAACGACCTAACAAGAAAAGAGGAAAGAATCAGCGACCTCTCATGGCACAAGTGGGAAGTGCCTCGAGGAACCAGAATGAAGAAGTATAAAAAAGGGAATAGTAACGGACGACTTTCAAACCAGCAGAATGGGATTCCGCCCGTTTGAGAAAAAAGGTAAAGGAGAAGAACTGCCAAAAGTGGGATTGAGAAAGCCGTGACTTCAGTATGTTCCGAAATAGGTAGTCAGCCATAAACTTTCAAAGAAACCAAAATAAAAGGAAGGAAAGGATGAAGAACAGGGAAACGGAACCTGCTGAGTTATGGGCACAATACTTGCCCTTTGACCAGAGGACAAAACAGGGGAACCAATGGTTCCCCTGGGACTCTAGAATATCACTAAAAAAAGGGGGGAAAGGTTGCGAAGAAGGGCAGAGAATTGAGGAGTGAAAGAACTATTGATAAAATTTTGTAAAGAAGAGAAAATTCAGGGAAAATTAGTAACACTACTTCCCGGTATCCTAGAAAAGCCACTATAGCACATACTTAGATTCAAAAAGAATCAAATTTTGCAAGTCTTGAAGGTTAGAATAACCATTCAAGATTGTAATTTTGAGCTTGCTTGAACCTTGTATCACGTCTTAGTGAGCGTACTGTAATCATAATAAAGGAAAATTCAATGAAATACTTTCCACTGATTTAAGGATCCCTAAAAACGTTGCTTTGTGCTTTTATTATTTTGTTCTCTGCATTTACTTTGCTGTTTTGATTTGTCGTTCAATACAAAATATCCTTATTTGTCAGTTTATATGTATTGTAGGAAGCATGCCCTGTGCACCACTTGATTCTTAAACAACCTGTTAGCTGCGGTGAATCAAAGCCCGGTCCACCAAAATACAATTATTCGGCCCAGGATCCTTCGGCCTAAGTGTTACGAAAAAAGGCACTCTCACAGAACCCAATATTGACAAAGATTTAATCATTATTTGTCTTAAGATGCACCATTTATGGTATCTATCATTCTATCTTGACATTTTCCAGACATGTCCTTGTTATCATCCCAATTACCTAATAGGTTTCAACTATTATAAAGGTAAGAGAGAGAGAGAGAGAGGGGTGTAATAACAACCTATACATCTACGTGGCACACCACCTGCCAACCAAATTTTTTGTTTTCCGGTGAATGGAACTTCAATATTGGGGAATTTCCATTACTCATCTGCCCATGGTTGTCAAAATCCCATTCTGAATCCTATGATCCTACGATTTTACAATCCCACCTGTCCAAAACGATCTGGATCTTTCAAGGATCTTTGCGATCGTTCAAGATTTGTAGAATCGTACGATTTTGACAATCCCAAATGACTTTGATTTCTTGTAATCTTCTTTAACTTGACAAAAAGCTCAGTTGGACCTAAATGAAAAATAAAATTCCAATAAACCAAGTTTTTCCACTCTGATAGGCCAAAAATGTATTGACCTTTTGTGATAAATTAACCAATTAATTAGCCAAGTTGATTAATTAATCAGATTAACATACAATATGAGTGGCAGCAGAAACAAATCACCAATTAAAATAAATGTAGCGGAAATTAAATTGACACGGGTGATTTATTTTCGAATGGGGAAAACCAACACGGCAAAAACTCCACCGGATGATTTTAAGGTCATCACTCCCGAGAATTCACTATTATCACACCAAGCAGTTACAAGTAAAGGAATCCCAGTACCTTATACCAACCTACAGTTAAACCCTTACCCCAATACCTAATTGGACTTGTTTTGTAGTGACAATCTTTCATTTTCAATACACGGCTTCCAGTATGTAACTAACCAATAGATGCGCAAATCCCAGTATGCGACTTAATCACCAACTTGAGAAAGATGTTGGTTGCAAAGTTTTTCAGTTCATCACACGATGAAGATCAAGAAGCTTCTTGGTCACAAAACCCTACGATGTACAAACATAGCAGCTTATTCAAGAGAAAGATGAACTAGGGTAAATTCTGTCTCCAATCACAATTTGCATGAACAAAACTTTGCTTCACAATCGTGCAACCCTAGATGGCCCTTAAAATAATCCTTATATATGTTTAGGGTTGTGAGAAAAGAAAGCCCAAACATATACCCACGGATTGGATGAAAAATAACTCTGAAAAACTAAATTTCATAAACCTTGATAGATAGCCATCTATCGAGCTAGCTGTCAAGCCACTAGCTAAAACAGCTTTTAAACCTCAATAGATGCTAGCTGTCGAGTTTTAAAATCCAACACTTTCTCACTTGATTCTTGAACAGACTTGCATGGTTTTAACACTTGAACTTGAAACCTTGTTCCTTGAAGTATTAAACACATCCTAGATCTATCCAAATACAAGTAAAGTGCGTTTTGTCAAAGGATTAGTCAATTACATAAAATAGTGACATATGTTCCTAACATTGAATCACATATGTCCTAACACACTCTAATGCAGAGAGAGTGTCAGTTAGACCCAAATAAAAAATATTTCAATAGAGTGTCATATTTTGAGGTTTTTGGCCTCTTTATATGATGCTTAAAAATGGATGTAGTGATGTATGGTAATTATATCAATGAATGGATAATTTATGTGATTATTTAACATACCAGTGTGTATTTTTTGTTTTTTTTCCTCAAATAATGTAGGATTTTACGATCTACGATTCGATCCTACGATCTACGATCCCACCTACCTCCCACGATCCTACGTAAGATCCCGATTTTGACAACCTTGCATCTGCCATTTAAATTATGCATATATGTATATGGTTTCAACACAATGCTGGTGGGACTATAAGAATTCTATCCGATTAATTGAATATTAGTTAAAATTGCAGTAGCTAGTTCATTTGCATCATGGCATTTCTTAGGACTTTTCCCTGCCACCTTTATTAAATTAATGCTTACCTCTTTAACTCTTTCTCCATCATTTTCTCCCTGAAAACATCAATATGATACTAGTTAGTAATACTGTAATAAGCAATAGGGGAAGGTTATATTGGTGGAACTGACACTTTTGGTTTTGATTGAAGTTGTTTTAACTTTAAAATCAATTGAAAGTTGCACAGATTGAAAGAGAAGAGTACATATATTAATTATCAATATATTACTAAAAGCTGAAGCGTAGCGTTTAATTCCACTGCTCTCATGTTGCGCCACATCAGCTGTCATGTCATTTTCTTTAAAAAAAAATATTTTTCCTTCAATTTTTAAATGGTTTTTATAATTTACAGCCCTATAAATCCCAGCCCACTACTTATTTATTTACTCCCACTATCACCCTTTAATAAATTTGTATAATTAATCCAGCCCACCCTTCATTTATTTAGTTCCACTATCAAGCCCAACTCAAAGTATTTTCAATTCAGCTTAAAGGAAAAAAAAAGGAAGGCTTAAAGGGAGGATAATATTGCGTTCAGGGTTTGGAAGATATCAAACATTCAAGTCGGTTTGAAAAAAAGAAAAAAGAAAAAAGAAAAAAAAGGAAGCTTAAAGGGAGGATAATATTGCATTCAGGGTTTTAAATATGTAATGTAGAGGGGAGATTAAAGGAAAGGAAAAAAAAAAAAAAAGTGCGTTCAAGCCGGTTTGGAAGAAAGGAAAAAAAAAAAAAAAAATAAAAGAAAAGGGAAGCGTTTAGGGTTTTGAAATATGTAACATAGAGGGAAGCTTAAAGGGAAAAAAAAAATCAAAACATTGAAGCCTTCAGGTATTGCTTGAGAAAACAGAGAGTTTGAAAGCTACCCACCTTCCTACTCTACCGTTTCTCAATAACGGCTGCCTATCTGATTTCCTTCCTCCCTTCATTCCTTTCCACATGGTTTATAAATGCTGACAAAACCTCCCTGCTTTGGTTGAGGTATCTCTACATCTCAATTCTTATTTTGGGTGCAAAACTTTTATTCTCTGTTTCAATTCTTTTTTTTGGGTGCAAAACTTTTATGCTCTATTTATATTAATATGAGACGCTTTTATTTTTATTTCATTTTTTTTTTCGTTTGTTTGTGTTTGTGTTTATATTATTTGAGCATCCTTGGCATACCATTGATGTGTTTGTGAGATTACCTGAATGACGTTTCAATAGTGCTATAATTTTACTGCCCAAAAACGTATTTTATTTTACCTTGGTTTATTTGGAAATATCTCAGGTGTCATTTTTTAAATGTGTTGTGGCTTATTGGAAGAATGTAAGACTCTAAAGTAGTGAAGTATAAAGTGTTGGTGGCATGTCTCATCCATTCCAAGGGGATTTAAAGGTGAGTTTTCATCTCTCTCGATTGCTTATATTCCATGACTGAGGGAAGTAGTTTGATAATATTCCAGATATTTTTATTTTATTTTTTTTTTGGTTTTCCAGGTTCAAGGCCACCGTCAACTTTAATGGTGAGGAGTTGTTAGATGCCGAGCCGTTGATATCTACAAGGTTTGTATATCAAGTTGAGGCAGGTTGTGTATGTTTACTATTTTGTCACACAAACTAATTGAATGTTCCCTTTGCCTGAATGTTGGATATTGGTTGAAACTACATAGGACTTAGTATCATTATAAGACAAAATTCTAGATAAAATTTCACAATGTGACACCTTTGACAGTTGAACCAATTGTTACTTGCTGCCGACAAGGGCAATCTTTTAAACAATTGAGTGAAAAAGATTGTTTTGACTTCGATGAGATAATGTAGAAGAGTATAAAATATTTAAAAAAAAAATTCCTATTTTGTAGAAAGTTTTTCTTCCTTCACCCATTGGTACACATAATGCATCCAGCCAAAAAAAGAAAAAGTACACATGATGTAGATATAGGGTCCCCAAAAGAGAGAGAGAGAGAGAGAGATATTGTTTAAAATTTCACTGATGGCTAATTTTTGGTGCAAATTATTGTTGGGGTACATAAAATAATGACAAAAAAAAAATTTTAATGAATTGCTTCAAACTGCAACTCAATATGATGAAAAGATATGGTTTGAATGCATTATTCATGACCTAATCAAATCCATAATTTCTACCATAATAGGAGAAGTATAAACTGCTTGAACTACTAGAAATTGACAAATTGACAAGGTGTGTAAGGCTACGTGCATTTGATATGGAGTGTAATTTGTGTTTCATACATTTATTGGATAATTGAGAAATTCTGAGATTGATATCCTAATGTACAATCAAAGAGGAAAAGGCAAAGAATTTTTTACATCTTCAAATATGTTAAATATTTTTACAGATTTAGTAGACTATTGGTGGTGGGATTGGTATTGAACTTGGACTTGGTGTTAATGTTTTGGTATTTAACTTTTGAAGACAATTTCAGGTTTTGCAAATAGGATAGGTTTTTATGGTAGAAAGGAGATGAATTGAATCACAATGGTCTTTTAGATTATGCATTTAAAATTTTATGAGATATTAAGAAGAAGGTTTGATTTTTTAATGATTTATACCAGACAATAGTAGTGGCTGCCACTACTGCATAAGATTGGTTTACAAAACTAAGGGCGCCATTGGAAGTTGTTACGGATTTTAATGCATAAAATTGTACATTCATGTTGCTAAACTCATCTAAATAGAGATTGTAGTAATGCATGTCAATGACTACATGATTGAAGTTTCTAGCAAACCTAGGTTTGGTAGATCCAAATTTTGCTACTAAAGTTGGGATTTTTTTTTTTTTCATTTGGAAAGGTTGGGGAGGGGGGCATTCATTTTGAGATGAATTTTCTTTGATATTTAGGTAGCTTAGATCTCAGTTGGATAATATTATTGTTTCAAGTATATTACAAAGTGTTGTATAATAGTGTGACAATCATGTAGTGCAAAATTAGGCAATATTGTAGCAGCTGGAGAAAATTTCCCAATACAACCCTATAATTCCTTTTTTTTTTTTTTGCTACCAAAGTTGAAAATCCTTTTTTTATTATTATTTTTTTATTCTTTTTATTTTTTTTTTCATTTGGAAAGGTTGGGGAGGGGGGCATTCATGTTGAGATGAATTTTCTTTGATATTTAGGTAGCTTGGATTTGAGTTGGATAATATTATTGTTTCAAGTATGCAATATTGTACCAGCTAGAAAAAATTTCCCAAGACAGCCCTATAATTCCTTTTTTTTGCTACTAAAGTTGAAATTCCTTTTCTTTTCTTTTCTTTTTTCATTTGGAAAGGTTGGGGAGGGGGGCATTCATGTTGAGATTTTAGGCAATATTGAAGTGACTGGAGAAAATTTCCCAATACAGCATTTATACCTGTAAACTTTCATCTGAACCATTGTCTCTTGCCACAAACTATGATACAAAAGCCACATCGTCACCTTCCATAGTATCTCATATGCCTTTTGGGATATGATTTTACAGATTCTCTTTTGTAACGCACAATAAATAACCAAAGTACATCAACCATGTGCCTCTTTGGTCCACAAGTGTCATTGATAGATCCAGATCTATTACCACTATGGATGCAAAGGTAGCAGTCTATCTGGATAAAAAAACAAATATGCGAGCGGTTAGAGATTGTTACAGTTGCACATAGTCAGAACATATTACTTCTACTTTTCTGCAATGTATTGTTTAATGAGTTGCTTTGCAAGGAAATTCCATAGTTGCCCGAACAGTTTGTGTAACCAAAGAAAATAACCAAAAAAAATAGGACATTGTTGAATGATTTGCTTTGCTGGGAAATTCCATTGTAAATAAAGTTGGAATGTTTTTTCAAGTATGTCCAGCACTCAATTATAAATAAAATGAAAAGGCTATGCTAAAATATTTTTTATATTTTCTTTTGGTCGTGTAGGTTGTTCATATTTTATATCAGTTGATTACGGGTTATAGAATTGAGGTTGTATTATCTTTTGGTGTGCTAAACTAATTTTTATATTATCTTTTGGTTTCTACCAGATTATAATGGATTATCTTGGGGGAATTTTATAAATAAAAAATTGTCCAAATACTTTAGAACCACATGATATTCAAATTTTGAGATAACCGTCAGATGAGATTGTATAATAATTTAGTAAAAATTCCAAATTCTTTAGAATCACATGATGTTCAGATTTTGAAATAACCATCAGACGAGATTGTAATATGTATAGAGATTAGATATTTTCTATTGAAAAACACGAATGGTGCAAAAATATCACATAAAAGGTCTTGGTGTTGAATGATGTGGACATCTATCATCGTTCTGATTACTATTTTAATCACCAGTTGCTCACAAGTTACCTGTTAATTTACATGTTTTTAAGCTGGATGGTTTCTTCAAGTATATGTAACTTTTAATTATAAATAAAATGAAAAGGCTATGCTAAAATATTTTTTAACTTTTTATTTGGTTGTGTAAGTTGTACATTTTTCCTAGCAGTTGATTACAGAATATCTATTAAGTTGTAAGTTGAACAGCTATAGAATGAAAAGGCTATGCTAAAATATTTTTTATTTTTATTTTTCAGTTGTGTAGGTGGTTCATATTTTGTACCAGTTGATTACGGATTATCTATTAAATCGCAAGTTCAACAGCTGGATTCTTTCATAAAGTATGTCCAACTCTCAATTAATGAAAAGGCTATTATAAAATTGAGATTATATTATCTTTTCGTGTGCTAAAATAATTTTTATATTATCTTTTGGTTTCTACCAAATCATAATGGAATACCTATTGAATTACAAGTTCACACAAGCTGGAATATTTCTTCAGGTCTCTCTAAAATGAAATTCGTAGCTAAAATAGTCCTCATATTATTGGTAGGGTGTTCATGTTATCCACCAGTTATTTCAAATGATCTTTTACTATAATGACGGTTAGTAAATGATGGTTGGTAGGTATTATGGAGTCACGTCAGTAGCTATGGTGTCTATCTTTCAATATGAAATTTTACTGAATTACATTCCCACGATACAAAAGAATATAAAACCCAGACAAGTTGGGAAAATGGGGAAATTTTATAAATAAAATATGTTCCAAATACTGTAGAACTACATGATATTCAAATTTTGAGATAACTGTCAAATAAGATTGTAAAATAATTCAGTAAAAATTCCTAATTTTTTAGAACTACATGATGTTTAGATTTTGAGATAACCATCAGATGAGATTGTAATATGTTCAGAGATTAGATATTTTCTGTCGAAAAACATGACTGGTGCAAAAATATCTCATAATTTTTATTTATGTTTTTCCGCCACAATGCTTAATATTTTATTTATATTTACATTTTGAATGCAATTGCATAAAGGCTGGAATCTCCAAATAGTCTTAGAAAAATGCCCTTCATGTTACATGTATGGACTTACTTACCAACCAGGAACACACTATAAATAGATGACAACAAAATGAATGCACCCTAAAAAAGAAGGCTAAAATATTTTTTATATTATCTTTTAGTTGTGTAGGTTGTTCATATTTTGTATCAGTTTATTACGGATTTTCTATTAAATGTTCAAAAGCTGGATTGTTTCGTCAAGTATGTCCAACTCTTAATTATAAATTTTTAAAAAAAAGGCTATGGTAAAATATTTTTATATACTGTTTTGGTATGCTAAAATAATTTTTATATTATTTTTTGGTTGTGTAGGCTGTTCATATTGTCTATCAAATTATTGCGGATTATCTATCAAATTGCAAGTTCAAAAGCTGGAAGTTTTTTTCAGGTATGTCCAAATGTCAATTGTAACTAAAATGAAATGTTTTTCTAAAATTGTTAGCATATTATTTTTGGTAGTGTAGGTTGTTCATATTATCCACCATTTATTTGAAATTATTTTTTACTATATTGACAGTTAGTAACTGATGGTTTGTAGGTACTATGGAGTCTTCTTATTATGCACGATTGAGAAGAAGGATGATTCTTGCATCCAAGAGAAATCGCAATTATCCAACCAATATTCATGCCCCTGCAACTCAACGTATTTCTACTGACTTACAGTTGAATAGGGGTACTGTGTTGGATAGGCAAATGAATATGAGTTACTGGGCAGCTAATAGAAGTCATTTAGTAGATGCTAACTTCAACAATGTTGATGCTTTGAGAGGAGAGGTTTCTGTAGAAAGAGGATCTACTTCATTTACGATTGTGTCACCTTCACATCGTATTGTTGGTAGGTTTTTTAAAAAGTTTCATTTTTTTTATATATTATTAAAGTCTTCAATTTAACATATATATATGTGTGTGTGTGTGTGTGTGTGTATAAATTATGAATTTAATTATATTTGATTACTCTTTAGGCCATTCAAGAGATATTGAGGATGATTCATTTGTGAGGAGCACTCGACAGAGACGACATGATTATAATAGTGAGACTACAAACAAAAATTCTAATATCTATATACACACTACTTTAAATGAAAATGGTGATGTCACCACAAATGTATATGAAGACCGAATTCCTCCAGGTAATAGTCATTTTAGTAATAACGTATTAAACATAAAATGTCATACTGACATGCTGCATATATATATTTTAAAAAATTGTTAGGATGCCAAATTATTCCACATTGCAATATTAACTTATTATTCAATTATAATCTCAGGAAGTTCACGCATGACTAATACTGAGAGTTCAGAAATGCAATCAAGTGAAGCCACTTTAGGGGAATCTAGAGGAACTCATCGTAAGTGATATATGAAATGGGTAACATGCTTTATTTGTTTTAATGGATTTCTCATTCTAAATCAATTTTATTTCATTGAATATATTTGTTTGTTTTAGGTAAATTCACCGAAGCTTGGAACTTTGGCCCTCCTACTCATATATGTGAACATTGTGGAGCACAAGTTTGGTATGAAGAGAGGACTATAAAATCAAGGAAGACTAAAAATCCAAAATTTAGTCTATGTTGTTCTAATGGCATTGTCCATCTACCTCTTTTGAAAAATCCACTTGCTTTACTAGCAAAACTACTCAATCTAAATGGTAGGAAAAAGTCGTTCAATTTTCGAGTGGGAATAAGGATGTATAATTCATTGTTTGCTTTTACCTCTTTGGGTGGTAAAGTAGACAAGTTTGTAAACAATGGTACAGGCCCATATGTTTTCCGTCTCAATGGCCAGAATTATCATAGGATTGGGTCACTGCTTCCTATTGAAGGAGAAAAACCTACATTCGCTCAACTCTATATCTGTGATACAGATAATGAAATAGGACATAGAATTGATGCAGTGGTCAAGAAGTATAAGAAAAATGAAGTAGATCCTGATATTGTTGTTGGATTATAGGAAATGTTAGATAATTGTAAGTGGCCAGAAATTAGTTTGTTTTTGGACTCTATTCCGGATCAGAAAACTGAAGACCGACCTGATATTATAGCAAGAGTGTTCAAAATAAAGTTGGATCAACTATTGCATGATCTCACCCATGGAAAGCACTTTGGAAGAGTAATTGCAAGTATGTAATTTTATACAAATTTCTATCAACTTGTAAGTACGTATAATGATTGTATATTTTTCTTAACTTTTAAGTTTAAAATTATTAATTGCAGTTGTGTATACTATTGAATTCCAAAAAAGAGGCCTGCCACATGCACATATTCTTCTTTTCCTTCATCCTAAAGACAAATGCCCAACTCCTGCACATATTGATAGTATAATCAAAGTTGAAATACCAAATTCATGTACAGACCCAGTAGCTTATGAAGCTGTGAAACTATATATGATGCACAGACCATGTGGACTTGCTAACATGACATCTCCTTGCATGATCAATGGTAAATGTTCAAAGCATTTTCCAAAAAGCTTTTATGCTGAAACAACTATTGATGATGATGGTTTTCCAAATTATCGAAGAAGAAACGATGGGCAAACAATAGAAAAAAAAATGGAATACTTTTGGATAATCAGTATGTTGTTCCTTACAACATAGACCTCCTGGTCAAATACCAATCACACATAAATGTTAAGTTGTGCAACCGGTCTCGATCAATCAAGTATTTGTTTAAGTATATAAACAAAGGATCAGATAGAGTGACTATTGTTTTACAAGAAAATCCTTTAACAAATAGTGGTGATAATTCTGAGATTGTTGTTGATGAAACAAAAGACTATTTGGATTGTAGGTATATTTCAGCAACTGAAGCATGTTAGAGGATATTTGAATTTAAAATTCAATATCGGAACCCAGCTGTTGAGAGGTTAAATTTTCATTTAGAAAAAAAGAATACCGTAACATTTCCAGAGTCTATTAATCTTAGGCAATTAGTTCATCGTCCTGGAATTGAAAATACCATGTTCACAGAATGGATGAAGGCTAATAATTCTTTTGAAGATGCTAGAGAGTTGACATATACTGATTTCCCTACAAAATGGGTTAGGCATAGTAATGTTCAGCAATGGAGGCGAAGAAAAAATGGAAAATGTATTGGGAGGATTTATTTTGCACATCCTTCAAGTGGTGAGAAGTATTACTTAAGAATGCTGCTTAACATTGTTAAGGGTCCTAGAAATTTTGCTGAAATTAGAATAGTAAATGGTATTGTGTATGAAACATATCAGGAGGCATGTTATGCACTTGGGCTTCTTGATAATGACAAGGAATGACCTGATGCCATATTGGAAGCATCTAATTGGGCTTCTGGAAAAAAACTACGTGAATTGTTTGTGACTATTTTGATGCTTTGTGAAGTAGCTGATCCATCCAATCTATGGAAATCACATTGGAAAATAATCTCAAAAGACATACTTCATATTCAAAGGCGTATCTTGCAATTTGATGAGCTTAAATTGTCAGAAACACAGTTGAAAAATTATGCCTTATATGAAATTGAAAAATTACTTCAACAATTTGGGAGATCTCTTGGAGACTATCCACAAATGCCACAACCTGATATGAATTTGATTCAAAAGAGTACAAATAGGCTGATTCAGAAGAAACGTCGTATGACATCTTAGCCTTAAAAAAAGAACATGAAATTCTTCTTGCTGGTTTCAATACTGACCAAAAAAAAATTTATGATTCAGTAATGCAAGCTATCCACAATGAAACCGGTGGATTTTTTTTTTTCATCTACGGCCATGGTGGAACTGGGAAGACTCATCTTTACAAGGCAATTTTGGCTGCTGTCAAATCCCAAGAAAAAATTGCTCTTGCTACTGCAACATCAAGAATTGCTGCTTTGTTACTTCCTGGAGGTAGAACTGCTCACTCACGATTTCATATACCAATTAATATTTCTGATGAATCTACATGTGAAATTAAACAAGGAACACAAGTAGCTGAACTTTTGTTGAAAACAAGTGTTATTTTATGGGATGAGGCACCTATGGCACATAGAAATTGTTTAGAGACACTTGATCGCTCTCTTCGTGATATTTTACGTATCCAAAATCCTAATTGTGCTAACAAACCATTTGGAGGAAAGGTTGTGGTATTAGGGGGAGATTTTCGACAAATACTACCGGTTGTCAAAAAGGTAGAAGAGAAGATATTGTGCATTCTGCTATTAACAAATCATATCTATGGAAAGAATGTTAAGTTTTCAAATTACACACAAATATGAGGCTTCTGTAGAATAGATTAAACAATTCAGAATATGCATCAATGATGAATTTCAGTGAGTGGATTTTGAAGATTGGAAATGGTGAAATGGGCAAAGGAGATGGAGAGAATTCAATTACTATTCCAGCTGACTTAATTATCAAACATACTAGAAATCCAATGGAAGATATTGTAAGAAGCACATATCTTGATTTACAAACGAAAATCACAGATCATAGTTACTTACAAGAGAGAGCTATACTTGCACCAACTAATGAAGTTGTTGAAGAACTTAATGATTATGTAGTATCATGTTTACATGGTGAAGAGCAAACATATTTAAGTTCAGATTCCATATGCAAAGCTTCCTCCAATATTGCTGACCAAGACATTTTGTATACTGGTGAATTCTTGAACACATTAAGATTTCCTGGATTGCCAAATCATAAATTAAAGTTGAAATTAGGCTTGCCTATCATGTTGCTTCGAAATCTAAACCAAAATGTAGATCTTTGCAATGGAACAAGATTAGTTATTACTAAATTGGGTACATGGGTCATAGAAGCAAAGATCATTACCGGTACCAATATTGGAGCACATGTTTTTATTCCAAGAATCACATTGTCTCCAACTGAGTCAAAATGGCCATTCCTCTTGAAGAGACAACAGTTCCCAATTTCAGTATGTTTTGCAATGACAATTAATAAGAGCCAAGGTAAATCTCTGAAACATGTTGGTGTGTATCTCCCAAATCTGGTTTTCAACCATGGACAATTATATGTTGCAGTATCTAGAGTTACGAGCAGAGATGGCCTGAAGTTCCTCATCATCAACAATGAAATCAAAGAAGAGTCGAATACAAAAAATATTGTCTACAAAGAAGTATTCATAGGCCTTTCTTAATCTTTGATACTACAAATAATAGAATTCCTTCTCCAGGTTTGTACCCACCTCTCCTATCATTTATTCAATAATATTTTACTCATTAATGTTAACTTAACTTGGAAAAATTACAGATTATAGTATCTTATTTTTGGGAGTTTTTAAGCTAAAATTAATTTGGAAGACCAAGATGGGTTAACAAGATCAGTTGATATGCTTACCCATATTTTCTACACTTTTCCTCTCTAAAGCTTTCATTCTTTTAGGTGAAGATAGTAGAGGAAATGGGTAACCAAATTTTGATAGAGGAAAACTTTATGGGGCTTCCAGAGGTGCAGATTTGGAAGCTGTAGACATGTCTTGGCAAGTCATGCATTACTTTTTTTAAAAGTAAGATATTTTGTTGATACATTGAGAAATGAAACTAATGGGAAAAAGATTGCAACAATTGTACCAGTTTGCTGTTTTATTGATTCTAATGTACTCAGGATTTTCCCTTTTTGTTCCAACATTAATATTTGTTAGATGATGAAACATAAAAATAAAAAATAGAATAAAAACAATTTCACACATTTTCCATTGCTGGAACAAAAATACTTTCTGTATGTTTTAATACAATTGTAAAATAATTTGGTAAAAAAAAAAGGTAGATTAAAAGCAAGAATGGGGGGAGATTAAAAAAAAAAGTTTGGTAAAAAAAAAAAATTTAGTTTAAGTTTTTGGGACTCCAAAAAGTCTTACAAAAATGGTCTTCTTGATACTTCTATGAACTTACTTACCAAGCAAGAAGACACTATAGATAGATGACATAAATTTCCCTTTTTTTTTTTTTTTGAGTGTCTAAGTGTGTATTTGCATGTAAGTGTTTGTGTTCATTCATAAAAAAATTAAAAAATAAAAAGGTCTTCATGTTCAATGATGTGGACACCTATTACCATTTTGATTATGTTAGGACATATGTGTTTCACTTGTTTAGAACATATGTCATGATTTTATGTAATTGGCTTATCCTTTGACAAAATGCACTTTACTTGTATTTGGGTAGATTTAGGATGTTTTAAATACTTCAAGAAACCTTGTTTCAAGATCAAGTATTGAAGCTTTCAAGTCTGTTCAAGAAAACAAGTTCAGAGTGCAAATTCATTACAGCTCGACAGCTGGGCGATAGCTGCATCCATCGAGCTCAAGGAAGCTGTTCTTCATTCGGTGTGCTCGATACCTACTCGACAGCTGCTCGACACCTACTATCTGTCGAGGTTTATGATTTTCAGATTCTTAATTTGATTTTCTTGGGATCCGTGGATGTGTCTTTGGGCCTTCTTTTCTCCTAACCCTAGACATATAAAAGGATGGTTTTAAGGGCCGTCAAAGTGTTCACAAGTTGCACAAGCTTTGAGCAAACTCTGTTCAAGCAGATTGTGACCAGAGACAAAGTTCTTGCCCTAGTTCATCTCTTTCTCTTGAAGAAGTTGCTGTGTATGTGTACCATAGGGTTTTGTGACCAAGCATCTTCTTGATCTTCATCGTGTGGATGAACTGAAGAACTTTGCAACCAACAACCTTCTTAGTTGGTGATTGAAGTCGTGTACTGGGATCCGCGCATTTGGTTAGTCACGTACTAGGAGTCGTGCATCTAAAAAGGGAACTGTCACTACAGAACAAGTCCAATTGGGTATTGGGATAAGGGTTCAACTGTAGGTTGGTAAGGTACTGGGATTCCTTTCTTGTAACCGCTTATTGTGATAATAGTGGAGTTCAACTATAGGTTGGTAAGGTACTGGGATTCCTTTCTTGTAACTGCTTGTTCTGATAATAGTGGAGTTTCAGGAGTGGTAACCTGAAAATCACCCGGTGGGGTTTTTGCCGTTAAGTTTTCCCCATTCATAAACAAATCACCGTGTCTTTTATTTTTCCGCCGCATATTTAGTTTATTGGTGATTTGTTTGTGCTACCATGTGTTTGCATGATAAATTGATTAATTAATAACTTGACTAATTAATTAATTAATTTCTATCACAAGGGGTCATTCAGTTTGTGGCCTATCAGATTACTATTTTACCCACCAGTTGCTTACAAATTAACTTTTAATTTACATGTTTTTCAGCTACATTGTTTCTTCAAGTATTTCTAAATCTTAATTATAAATAAAATGAAAAGGCTATGCTAATATATTTTTTATATTTTCTTTTGGTTGTGTAGGTTGTTAATATTTTCTACCAGTGTATTACGGATTACCGATTAATTAAATTACAAGTTCAACAGCTGGATTGTTTTGTAAAGTATGTCCAAATCTCAATTAATGAAAATGTTATTATAAAATTGAGATTATATTATCTTTTCGTGTGCTAAAATAATTTTTATATTATCTTTTGATTTCTACCAAATTATAACAGATTATCTATTAAATTCCAAGTTCAAAAAAGCTGGAATATTTCTTCAAGTCTCTCTAAAATGAAATGTTTTGCTACAATAGTCCTCATATTATTGGTAGAGTGTTCATATTATCCACCAGTTATTTGAAATTGTCTTTTACTATAATGACGCTTACTGTTGTTGACTACACATATTTTTTACATCTGCCAGTGGACTCTGATTATCACCATTGGGTATTATCTTAAAAACACCCTTTTTCTTTTTGTATCATTGTGTGCAAGTTTGTATTTTTTTTTTTTTGGGGGGAATAATTTCAGTTTGCTTTGCTATTGCATCGACCCATAACAAATATGACTTTAATTTTTTTTAATCATCCCCAAATGATGAATTCATGATTTAAATAGAAATGAATAATAGGGAATTAAGTATCAAGTTTGTTGTTTTCGTTTGATCAATAATTGGTAATAATTGAAAGCATGAATACTTTTAAATTTTCATAGAACCTACAAAAAATTCTACATCTAAATAACTAGCATAACAAATGGTCCATTCCCACAAATATTTAATTTCCATTCAACCGTTGTTTAAAAATTGACAAAATATCTCTTTATTGCTTTCACGGTTTTTCTGATTTATATTGAATTTTTTTTCTATTCCTATGACGACACTTTATTATTAGACAAAACATTAGGCACTTATATTAAAAAAAAAAAAAAAAATTTGCTATGGTCTCAAAAAAAAATTATAAAGGGAAGGAAGAATCTCTTATGCCACATACCAATACCATCAAACATGTAGTAACCAATAAGTGAAATGGCACCTCCTTTGGTTGTAAGAAAAAACGTGTGAGAAGATTTTAAATATTCATATATTTCATTTTTATATTTAACAAGTTCATCTACTTAATTTAGACAATAATAACTAGACAATTAAATAATAATTCATACAAAATCAAAAACTACAAAAATTGTCTTACATATTCATCATGGATGGTTTTAAATTTACATTTAACTTTGCATTTATGTATCCTTATGCTTTAATTTACATATTTATAACTAAGCAATGAAAATTATGAAGAAAATAATTACAACAGTTCTTTTTTCTACTCTTTAAAAAGTCACAAATTTTTTTTTTCTTTTTTTTTTTTAATGATTTCAGTTTGCTTTGCTATTGCATCGACCCATAACAAATATGACTTTAATTTTGCTTAATGACTCTCAAATGATAAATTCATGAATTAAATAGAAATGAATAATAGGGAATTAAGTATCAAGTTTGTGGTTTTCGTTTGATCAATAATTGGTAATAATTGAAAGCATGAATACTTTTTAATTTTCATAGAACCTACAAAAAATTCTACATCTAAATAACTAGCATAACAAATGGTCAATTCCCACAATTATTTAATTTCCATTAAACCGTTGTTTTAAAATTGACAAAATATCTATTTATTGCTTTCACAATTTTTCTGATTTATATTGAATTTTTTTTCCTGTTCCTATGACGACACTTTATTATTAGACAAAACATTAGGCACTTATATTAAAAAATAATATTGTTAGGGTCTCAAAAAAAAAAAAATGATAAGGAGAAGGGAGAATCTCTTATGCTACATACCAAGACCATCAGTCATGTAGTAAACTAATGACTGAAATGGCACCTTCTTTGGTTGTAAGAATAACGTGTGAGATGATTTTAAATATTCATGTATTTCATTTTTATATTTAAAAAGTTCATCTACATAATTTAGACATTAATAACTAGACAATTAAATAATAATTCATACAAAATTAAAAGCTTCAAAAATTGTCTATACATATTCATCATGGATGGTTTTAAATTTACATTTAACTTTGCATTTATGTATTCTTATGCTTTAATTTACACATTTATAACTAAACAATAAAATTATGAAGAAATAATTGCGGCAATTCTTTTTTCTACTCTTTAAAAAGTCACAAATATTTTGTTAAAAATTTGTTTATATGTCCTCATGTTGATTGGAAGATCCGTAACACTAACCTTCAGTAGCAGAATAAAATTACAAAAGAAAAACCCACCTAATTAACCAATGACTCAAAAAACATATTCAAAAAGGCAGAAGCACCATATACATAATATATATTTTAAATTATATCTCCTTTTTGCGCAGATCAACTTTAGATTTCATCCTGGTATCAATTAATTGACCTAACCACTAAATACATTATATTTTAAAAAGTAAGGCCATTATTACTTCCGTTACAATTAAATAATTAATTAATTGAGACTAAAATAAATTAATGCCTTCGTATTCCATTGAAACATTAGAGGGGAGGGGGAGATCCTTTCACATACCACCAATGTAACCACATCTATAACTATTTAAGACACCCATGATATCTATTTCTATTTCATAACCATACCATACAAATTACAACTACCAATACAACGTACTTTGCAACAATAGAGATAGAATTTCCAGCTACAAGATATTGGAAAGATAATAAATTTTCCTTATGTACAAGGTATGTATACTACATCTCAAAACTATTTATTTCTATTTCATAAGATGAATAAAGATCATTAGAAATTTTAGATATGCTTAATTAGTTATATAAAGCGTTCAATTTCATTACTCTATTTCCATTCTAACAATAGTTCAACTCAACTGGGTCCAACTAATGACTATATTATCAGTTCCAAAAATGAGTTACAATCTAATCAAGCAACTTTCAGATAAAAAGGAGAATTGGAAGGTAAGAGTCAGACTTTCAAGAATGTGGGAAGCTATCAACCGAAAAAATCTAGAACTAATCAGTTTGGACATGGTTCTTATAGATGAACAGGTTAGATTTGAATTGAGATTCTATTTTGTCATTTTTTTTTACTCGACTCGCACCTTAAAACTAAAATTGTCACTAACAAATTACTTTTTTAAGTACTAGGATGACACAATACACGTGACAATTCAAAAAAACAATGTTAAGTAGTTTCAGGAACAACTACAAGAAGGACAATTATATTCACTGTCCAATTTTCGAGTAGATACTTACAAGGAAAAAGATAGCTATCGGCATATAAGTAAAGACAAGAAAATAAACTTTCTATGTACAATAGTTATTGAGGAGCTAAAAGAGGCTGAAATTACTATCTCTCAACATAAATTTGAATTTGTTGATTACAGAACAATTGTGGATCGCTTTGACAATAACAAACAATTGACAGGTAGCCTAAAAAGTCTCAAATTTATTTTCAAATAATTACGTTTCAAATTACTTAATCAACTTTATTTGCTGCAAATATCATTGGAAAAATAGTTGGTGTTGGACCACTAGAAAATGTTCATGTTCAAGGATCTACTGTCCCAACGAGAAACATAGATACCATGAATCCAAAGTAAGCTTTAGCATGTACATATGGATTCATTGCATAATACTACTTCAAACTCTTTATCACTTACATATTTGTTTGCCACAAAGAAATAAAAATAAGAATTACTCTCTGGGGACCAACATCGAATGAAATTGAGGACAATTTTTACACCAACAATCCAGAACCCTTTGTCATAATAGTGACACCTACTATTGTGAAAACATTTAGAGGTAATAACTTCTTTTAAACATATCTTTTCTTTTACATAATTAACATATTTTTATTAAATACAAGGGAACACTATTTGTCATCTACAAGTGCAACAAAATTGTACATCAATTTAGAAATACCTGAAACTACAACATTGATTGATAGGTATTTAGATTTTCCATACCATACTTTTATTCTAATTTATTATTTTAAAAATAATCTTGATACTTTTATTTAGTACAATACAATCTTCATATCAAATAATTATTCGCTATGTTTTGATTTAAATCTTCTACCATCAAAGAAATGTGGAAAAGACTGAAATTGAAGGCATTCCTCTACAATTCAAGCAAGAAATATCAGTTGAAAAAAGAATCACACAAAATAGAAGAACAATCAAGGAAATAACATCCTTGGAATGGACGTTAGATGATCAGGTAATCAACATTTTTCCCCAATAACGTTAGACCAATAATATATTTAGTTCTCAATAAGCTTAACACTAAATACATTTCTTTTTTTCTTTTATATTGTAGGAAAATGTCTTCACATGCCTTGCAACAATTGAAAATATTGAAAAAAACTTTGGATGGTACTATATCGGATGCGCAAAGTGCAACAAAAAAGTTAAATCTGAAAATGATTTTTGGCATAGCCATTGCAAAAGTAACTCTAATTTTCCAATTCCGAGGTGAAATATAAATTACCAATTTTAGAATCATTCAATATATGTAAACATAAAACAATATATATATATATATATATATTTATCAAACAAAAATGATACAAATTATATATTTATACATGCAGGTATAGAATTCAACTCAACGTTGATGATGGAACAGAGCGTGCTGTATTTATTTTGTTTGACAAGGAAGCTGAAAAATTATTTCACACAACAGCAAGAGAACTATCAAACAAATATGCAACTGTAAGATCATACAATTAGCATACATAATCTTTCGTTTAATTTGAAAAGAATATACAAATTTACATTTAATATTTTATCAGATGAATGCAAATTCCACCTTACCAAATGAAATAGAGAAGCTCATTGAAAAACATTTGTGTTCCAACTAAAGCTTAACGACTATAATTGGAAGGAAGGATGGGAATTATATACAATTGAAAAGGTGTTTGACAACATTTCAAATGACGAAATGGCAATGAAACTTGATCATATTGCAACAATAAGCTGTCAACTATTAAAAACTTAAGCCTGTTTGCAAATCCAAATATTATGTTTTAAACCACTTATTTTGTTTTAGGAACCACTGCAAAATGATGAAATCAAGGAAACTCTAGATCAGACTTCTGACAAAAACACATTTGAAGTATTTGATACAAAACCATCCACAAGCGCAAATAATGATCCAGCTGACCCACCCAAAAAAAAAAAACCAAATGGTGATATCACAATAGTAAGCTTTCTACTTCTACATTTATTTACAAATTCATTCAAAAAAAATATCTACTATGTACTTTAATAAACATTCTTTGGTGTAGGAAGCATTGGAGAATTATGAAGTTAAGAAAAACGCAGTCCAAACTTCTGAGAAAAACAAATTTGAAGTTCTGGATACAAAACCATTAACAAGCACAAATAATGATGAAAAAAGATCAAAACAAGAACACAATTAAGCACAACCACTAATAAAATCAATACCAGCCACCACCTATAGCTACTCTTATTACATGAAATTCACTCATTTAAGTTTAATTACAAAGTGACCTTATGTTTCCAAAAAGCATAATACAATAAAATTTCCTTATCCTATTTATAATACTAATCTCTATCTTTAAAGGAATAGATCTTTTTTTACAAGTTCACACAAGCTGGAATATTTCTTCAGGTCTCTCTAAAGTGAAATTCTTAGCTAAAATAGTCCTCCTATTATTGGTAGGGTGTTCATGTTATCCACAAGTTATTTCAAATGATCTTTTACTATAATGACGGTTAGTAAATGGACGTTGGTAGGTACTATGGAGTCATGTCAGCAGCTATGGTGTCTATCATTCAATATGAAATTTTACTGAATTACATTCCCACGATACAAAAGAATATAAAACCCAGACAAGTTGGGAAAATGGGGAAATTTTATAAATAAAATATGTTCCAAATACTCTAGAACCACATGATATTCAAATTTTGAGATAACTGTTGTTGACTACACATATTTTTTACATAGGCTGCCAGTGGACCCTAATTATCACAATTACGTATTATCTTAAAAACACCCTCTTTCTTTTTGTATCATTCTGTGTATGTTTGTAATTTTTTTTTTTTTTGGAATAATTTCGGTTTGCTTTGCTATTGCATCGACCCATAACAAACATGACTTTAATTTTGTTTAATCACCCCCAAATGATGAATTCATGAATTAAATAGAAATAAATAATAGGGAATTAAGTATCAAGTTTGTTGTTTTCGTTTGATCAATAATTGGAAATAATTGAAAGCATGAATAGTTTTAATTTTTCACAGAACCTATAAAAAATTCTACATCTAAATAACTAGCATAACAACTGGTCCATTCCCACAAATATTTAATTTCCATTCAACCGTTGTTTTAAAATTGACAAAATATCTCTTTATCGCTTTCACAGTTTTTCTTATTTATATTGAATATTTTTTCTGTTCCTATGACGACACTTTATTAATAGACAAAACATTAGGCACTTATATATATTTTTTTTTAAAATGCTGCTACGGTCTCAAAAAAAATTATAAACTGAAGGAAGAATTTCTTATGCCACATACGAAGACCATCAGTCATGTAGTAAACCAATAAGTGAAATGGCACCTTCTATGGTTGTAAGAATAACGTGTGAGAGGATTTTACATATTCATGTATTTCATTTTTATATTTAACAAGTTCATCTACTTAATTTAGACATTAATAACTAGACAATTAAATAATAATTCATACAAAATTAAAAACTACAAAAATTGTCTATACATATTCATCATGGATGGTTTTAAATTTACATTTAACTTTGCATTTATGTATTCTTATGCTTTAATTTACATATTTATAACTAAGCAATGAAAATTATGAAGAAAATAATTACAGCAGTTCTGTTTTCTACTCTTTAAAAAGTCACAAATTTTCTGTTTTTTTTTTTTTTTTTAATGATTTTGGTTTGCTTTGCTATTGCATCGACCCATAACAAATATGACTTTAATTCTGTTTAATGACTTGCTGACTCCATACTTGGAAATGAGGCAAAATTTTGGTTCAATTAGTGTGGCGTTAGAGCATCTTCAACAGCCACGCTTGAGGCTCTTCCTCTTCATTTTCTACATACCTCGCTTGAGGCTTTGTAGAAAATCCAACTGCTACAACGGCTCTCTAAATCCAGAAAGCCACTGTAGCTCTCCAAGTCATTATATTATATTTTCCTTCAATAATACACAGCTTTTAGACTTTTAGAAAGCTAAATTTAACCCATGGTATTTTTCTCTGGCTTTCTTATTCATATCTCCAACAAACACATGCCTCTCGAATATACCCAAACCAACAATCTAACCCAAGCTAGCCAGCCCTGAGCTCCAATGTTGCTCTATCTCCAGTGCCAACCAAACACAAAAATTGTAAACAAGTTGCCCATTGCTCCTCATAATTACAAAATATCCAAGTGTGTCCAAGTTCCAACTAACCTTCATTTCACTATCAGACAAAGTTAACATCCTACACAACTTCATTTAACATTGTGTTATTAGATACATCCACTAGATTATATACTAAAAGTTGATGGCCAGCAGGGCAAAAGCCACCTGATCATATGAAAAGCCCCAAAGAAAATGGAAAATGGAAAAAATAAAATATGCCAAAAAAAAAAAAAAAACCAATGAAAATTGAACAGTCAAACATAATTTACAGGATTTAAGACTTATAGAGAAGGGTATATGAAAAGCTTCTATTCAAAAATAAAACCCAAAAAATTAATTATAAATAATTGGAAATAAATTCAACAATCACTCATCCATACAACAATCAAAACACTATAAATTACAGAACAAAACAACCAAAAAATACACACCAAAAATAGCATAAAAATACACTCACCACAATCACAAAAATGAGCATGCAACATGAATTACCAACAGATTTATTGCTCGAAATATTTTCCAATGTTGGAAGACAATCACCAAAATTTTTAGGCATCAAAATCAGGTACACAACTTTAAATTCAAATCTCATGTTTGTTACTTTCATATGAACTCACCACTTTTTCCCTACTAATCACAATCAATCACATCCATAATTGTGCCACAAAATATTGAAATCTTATATTTCCTCTTTTTATTAACTTTTCACTATGACATAGTGCACAATTCTATAGTCATCGTTATATTTCTAAAATGAAAAGTATTTATAGCTTCATCAATCAAATATTGCAATTAAAAAATTAAAAAAAAAAAAATTTACACTCTCTAGGGGTTGCATAGATGCAGAGTTTTTCTTTATGGCTATGGCCCTTCACATTAAAGTTCCCTGCATTACATAGATGGTGTATTCCAAAATCATGACATGAATGATGTTACATATATATATAGATATATGTTCTTCCTCATTACAATGTATATATCTATATATATATATATATATATATATATACACACATATATTTTCTTTCTCATAACAATGTTGGTCCGTATATCACAACTTCCAATTTCCTCTTTTTATTAACTTTTTACTGTGAAGTACTGTGCAATTCTATAGACATTGTTCTATTTCTAAAAGAAAAAATATTTATAACTTCAATAAAATATTGCAATTGTGATAATAATAATGTTCAAGTATAATTCTTAGTATATGATTATTGTCATGTTTTGTCACCAGTTCATTTTTTCTAGCGCATTAGTTTCTTAATATGTCTTTTCATTTTTTTTAAAACAGCAAGCGATTCAATCGGCTAACCAAAAGGAAAAATGTTCTTCACCACATCAATCTAACTGGACTACTCCAAAATCCATTATTCCTTCGAAACGATGAAGAAAAACTCATTCATCAATGCTTTAGGGCTGGAAACAAACAAGCACTATTTTGGGTTGGAGCTCACAAATATTTTGTACAAGATCAAACTAAAGTGGGAAAACAAATCCTTCTTCAAGCAAACATAGAAGGAGACAAAAATGCAAAGTATGGACTCGCAATTGCGTTGTTATGCGAATCAAATGATGAAGGAATACAATTACTATTATCAATTCTAAACCAACATACAGTTTTTGGAACAAACTCATTTCGCATCCCAAAAAACCAAGCATGCAAGAAAAATGGAATGGGTCATTGGGATCGTGAATGCCCTTACCCATATGGAAATGAAGAATTATATGTAACATGCAAAATGTGCTCAATTGACTTGGAAATGTACAAATTAGCCAATCGAGTTTGGTAGAAATTATGTTTCCAAAAAGCATAATACAATAAAATTTCCTCATCTTATTTATAATACTAATCTCTATCTTTAAACGAATAGATCTTTTTTTATTATTAAAACTTAATTAAAAACACTTGAAACAACTTAATTACAGTCCTCTAAAGTTTTCACCTAGCATGACGCTAACTTCGAATTTATAAAATTCTTTCTATATAATTTTAAATTAATTAAAATTTGCTAATGTAAGGTTGAATTTATTCAACCATCTAATTGGCTTTATTCCGTGCCAAATTTGCTTGTAATTCAGCATTTAGTAACCCTGTATTTAGGTGGGTTTGATGTAAGGGTAGTGAGTGAGATAGAGTGAAGATTGCTCAAGAGTGTGCAAGAAAACAGAGACTCGCGGCTTGGCCTCGTAGGTGACTTGCGGCTGCAAGCCGCCAGACGCAGCACACGTGCCAAGCATGCTGGAAGGTGAACAGTCATGCAAGTTGGAGCACTACAGGACAAAACATGACAATTGGCCATACGGTTATCTCGCGACTGGATCTCGCGACTTAGTCAAGCCGCGAGGTCAAGCCGCGAGCCACCCCCGTTTTGTAAAACCTGACGTTTCACATTCCTCTCCCACTCCAGTATAAATACCCCTTTTACCCACGATTGTAAGAGAGTTTCCAGAGAGAATTTTGAGAGAGAAACCCTAAAGAAAAACGAGATTGATTCACCCACAATCTATACATTAGAGTCTCCTCAAATTCCTCAACTCTCTTCCTCTCCATTGTCAAATCCTTGAGAGGTTTTATACCAAACCTGATTCTCACCATTATCATTACTATGAGAGAGCTGTTTGGATTTTTGGGAAGCAGTTAGGAAGGAACCAATCTTCATTGGTTGATGCTACGGTCTAGTAGCGGAATCCGGGAATCTAGAAAAGAAAAAGGTTCGACGCAACCTCATTGGAGCAAGAAGCTTGGAGGGCTTAGGTGCACTGGGTAGATTAGGCTTGGAGGGTCTATTGTTGTCCATTTATCCCAACTGTATTTTCTAGTGGATTGTTTACCGCTTGGAGGACGGCGGAGAGGTTTTACGCCGAGGGCTTCGGTTTCCTCTTCGATAATACATCGCGTGTTGTCTTTTTGTTTGCATCTTCCTTCCTCTCTATCTTTGCCTTTTTATTATCTGCTGTGGATTGTGTTTTATTTCGGCTTAGATAGTTTTTACCAATTCCATATTATAGCTTATGTTAAGTTTCCGTACACTAGTTGTTTGACATATTGCTTGAATTGGTTAAGTTGTAATTTGGAGGTCTAAACGTTCAAAGGTGTTTATACACGTTTTTGAACTTTTAGCTAACTTGGGAAGACGGATGATCAACTCTTGATTGACTACAAGGCCAACTATAGTTCTATCCTTTCCACATCTAATTCCAAGACAATACCTTCTATCATCATGAATCCTACAATATATTGTTTATACATATATAATGCAACTTAAGTACTAATACATTCAAAAATATTTCAAATAATAACACGATCATAAAAAAAATACCCACGCGCAACACGCGGGTCCGCGACTAGTTTAATATAATTGCAAAAGTTAAGATAAACAAGAGAAGAGGAAGAATTTTTTGAAGGAAAGATAGTAATGCTTTAAGGAGGATGAGGGAAGACATGGACATTGGCCCCAGGGTTACGGTCAGGATTGCCACATTATCTATCTCAACACTGCTTTCCAGATTGGCTTAACCAGGAGTACCAAGCAAACGAACAAGACATTTGTAAAATTAACACTATCCCATGCAAATCCACCTTGCAATTAGTTCATAACCTACATCCCTGAGAACAAATATTTCAAATAACAGTAGATGCTAAATAAGTAAATATACATTTGTCACAAAGAGACTAATCTATCAAAGTATATTTTGATATCAAATTTTATTATAGGCATCATGACCAATTTTGATTTAAGAATAATCCTCATAGCTACAAGTGACAAGAAGTAAATCACATGCCTTGGTTAGAGGCTGAGAGCACACAGTCAAACACCAATGTTAGTTACAAATAAAAATACTAATGCTCATAAATGTGAACTCATTATTTAGCATACTGAATTCGGTTGAAAGTAAAAGAAGGTGGATACACTATTTAGTTTTATCCAATGAATTTGGTTGAAACACAATCTCTCTTTAATTAAGCTTTAGAAAGCATAGAAAATCTCAATCAAGTCCTAACCCAGCGAAGAACTAATTAGGTAACTCAGACATGCAACAACAATCAGGATGTTCCATAACAATCTTTAAACTATTAATAACTTTTTAGACTATTGTACAATATAGTTGTATTGTATATAATGTGGAAGTTGTATATACACAATATATATATATATATATATATATATTTATCTTATTTTTTATTCACCTATCCCCCACTAACAAATTCTTGACTCCGCCATTATTAACCCCCTAGAAAAAAATTATGGAGTTGCCACTGCTCGGAATATAATTCAAATAAGCAATTAACAAAGCCAGCAGAAATATGTCTATTCAAAACCCACCACTCCCCTCTTTTCCTTTCTACACATTCAAACCATGCCAAGTTGCTTTTTTTTTTTTTTTATAATATGTAAAATTTTTATTGAACTAAAAAACTACACTACTTAGGAGGAACCCATATTAGAACCAAACCAAACCTCCTGTAAGATAACATCAACAAAAACTTGGGGGCCTGAACTTAAATAAATAGTAACAAAAAAAATATAAAAGGGCATGTTTAAATTCTTAGATAGATGTATTTTAATTATTTAATATAAATACATTGAAGTCTCAAACTTTTTGTTATATGTACAATGAAATATTTATTTTTAACATGCAAAAATACTAAAAATCAGGCACAGGAGATGTTGGCTAGCTCAATATCTCGAACATATCCTAGTCGAGCTCCACAACTGAAGATGGTGCGCAACCACTGTTTGCATGGGCGAAAAAACACCCATACAAACAACACAACCAAAACCACAAGAAGGACAATCCCCAAGATGAGGCTCCCGGTGTGGTGGCCATGATGAGATAGCAGTGCAGAGGTGGGTGGTACAAAATGGCTCGACATGGGGGTGGGTGGTACCAAATGGCCCAACATGGGGGCGGCTGGTACAGCATGGGATGGAGACATGGAGGTGGGTGGCGCTATGTCAGGAAATGGCAAAAAGTCAGACATGGTGTAATCTGCAAGGTAAAACACATTACACATTAAACCAAATTTTTTTAGAAACTGGCAAGTAATTTTATTAAAAAGATGAAAGAAGAAATCACATTACAACGCGTTTAATATGGTAAATATGCCTAGGGTTGGTCATACCCATTGGGTAATGGATATCCTACCCTACCCGATCCAAATGTTTTGGGTAATACCCAGTTCTTCATGGGTGGAACCTAATCGGGTAGGGTATGGATATTATCCATACCCGACCCGTATATATATATATATATATATATATATATAAAACCCTAACTGTCTCACTTTCACTCACAGACACTCTCTCTCACCTGAGCCTCCATCCTCACCGTTACTCTCTCTGTTTCTCTCACCCAAGCCTCCATGGCCCAGTACCTTGAACTCATCACTCTGATCACCAGCACCACCACTACGTATGGTGGTCTTCTCCATCTTCGAACCAACTCTCTCAACCTTGAAATCTCTCTCTAATCCTTGGATCTGAACTTTCTCCCTGTACAAAACCTTGGTCTGTCTTTACTTTTAAAAACCATGACTTGAAAGACAGTTTTTCACTTGTACGCTTACAGTCAGAGTCAAAGAGACTGAGAGTTGAAGGGGGTGTCGTTGTCGAACTTGGCGAACGGGTCGTCGGGTTTGGATTTGGGTTCTGGTCTAGGGGACATACCGGAGAGTTGCGTGGCCTTCATGTTTCTCTACTTGACTTCGTCGGAGATTTGCAACCTCACAAGGCCGAACCGGGCGTTTCGTGGCGCCACGTCGTAAGACTCGGTGCGGGAGGCGAAGTTGCCAGCGAACTATCAAGATCTGCTCAATTTATTGCCACCGAAGAGGTACAAGAGCTTGTCGAAGAAGGATATCTTCGCTCTGATCTCTATCTTAAAAATAAAAATAAAAATAAAAAAAGAAGAAGAAGAAGAAGAAGAAGAATAAGAAGTAGATACATCTTATTTCAAATTTATTCATTAGTATTTTCTTTTTTAAGATAAAGTTATTAGTTAGTTTTTAAGTTAAAATGTTTTTGGATTTTAAAAAGAAAAAATTAAATGGATTTGGATAGAGTATGGATATCCATGGATAATAAATCTTGGTAAGAATTGGGAATGGATAATAACCCTGGGCAAACATTTCGGGTAGGGTATGGGTATACCCGATCCATACCCTACCCATGGTCATCCCTAAATATGCCTATGGGTATAGTTCAATATATTATGAAAATGGTGAATGAACAATATGCACATAGTACAAGTATAGAATATTTATCATATTACTTTGATCTAGCATTAAAATGTAATGTGACATCATTCGTACCAAATGCCCCCTACAGTACACTATGCACACCTAACCCTCCCACTATTTCTTCTTCCTCTCGCACTGTCGGATCCAATTCCATTTTCGGATCTCCGACCCTATTGGCAATAACCATAAACCCTTAATTTGAATGGGCTTGAGTGGAGATTTTTATTTTGGGGTTTAGTTAGGCTTAAAAGAATCGGGTTTGGATCTTTTTGTTATTCTCAAATTAGGCTTTATGGGTTGAACTTTGGAGGAAAAGAGTTTTGGGGTTTAATTTGACTTGGGCTTGATGTGTAGGTTTTTTGGGACTCCGTTGGATTTTAATGGGTTTGTTGAGGTTTGACTTGAATAGGTTTTAAAAGGAAGGGCCTGAATGTGAACTAGACTTTAGGGTCGGGCTAAAAAGTGGGTTTGGAATCTTTGGATTATTTGTGGTGGGCTGCCTTGTTGTGAATTGGTTTTTACAAAACTCTTTGGATTTATACAAGATTAAATTGGGTTTGTTTTGGATTGGGTTGAAGGAGATTGGGCCTAACGGATTTAGACCTAGGTTATTACCCATTTAAGATTTCACCTACCCGAGAAATTCAGTGAAAAGCTTCTGTAACAATGTTAACATGTCTCTCTCTCTCTCTCTCTCTCTCTCTCTCTCTCTCTCACACACACACACACACACACACACACCTTGCAAAAACCAAATCAAAATACAAATCTCTCTATCTCTTCAAAACTCATCATCAACAAATTCAACACTCTTCTCTCTCCTCCTTCTCATAAAGAGGGTATTCAAGTAATTTTAGAGGTATTTGGGTCATATTGGGTTAAATGAATGGGTTACTAATTAAATGGGTTGGGTTAGTAATGGGTAATTAATTTATATATAAACGGATTATAAATAGATAAATGGATAATTACACACAACCTATTTATGACCCAACCCGCCCATTTGGCACCCCTACCCACCACCACTACAAATCTCTCTCTCTCTTAAATACCCATCATCAATGCACTCATAAAAAAATAAATAAATAAATAAATAAATAAATAAAAAAAACAAAAACAAAAAAATACATTTCATAAATAAAAATCAATTTTATATTCAATCAAGAACACAAAAATAAATAGGAAGAACATAATTTGTAATCTTGAACATTTGAACTCTTTAATCAAAGTTTGTTATCTTAATACAAAATTTCTATATTGATTATTTCCCAAAAAAAAAAAAATCAACTACAAAAATTCAACCAAACATTTCTCTACACACAAATATCATTCAACTAATATACACATTCAAACAAATGTATAGCCAAACCCATATTTGCAATTAACCCACATCTTAGAAATGAATATTGAAAAAAGGGGTAATTGCACTAAACCCACTTGTGGTTTGGCCTAAATTCACATTAGTTACCCGTGGTTTAAAAAATGTCACTTTACTTAATTGAGGTTCACTCTGTTAAGGCTCCATAACCTACTTGGTTAAAATCAGGGATAAATATATATTTTTGCTCACCCTTTATGTCTCTCTCTTCCTATAACATAGAAAAACTAAAAAAATAAGAGAAAAGAAGATCTAAAAGTGCTATTAGTAAAAAAAAAAAAAAAAAAAAGGTAATGCCTTAGCAACTCAACCTTGCACTTACACTTGCTATCTCAATCAAATCAACTAAAACCCAGTCGTGGTTTTAAAAACTATCAAGCAATTTCATTTCCATTTCAATTTTAGACGTTACTTTGTCTCTATCTCTCTGTGTTTTCCTCAATATCATTGGTGTGATTAAGAGAGAAATGGAAGAAGAAGAAGTAGTTTGTAATGTTGAAAGGCCACAAAAAATAAACAAAGTAACGTGGTAATGGTAAAATGCCCAAACAGAAAAAGGAAAATGAAGTTAATTTATGGATATTTAATTACGCTCTGTTCCATTATATTATTGTTGATTATTTATAAGACAGGTCGTGTATCTAAATCCTTAGTATGGGTTTGGGGTGTTACGATAATTCTATGATTTTTGTAAAAAATTTGGTTATGAATATGAAATTATGAGATTAAACTTCAACAACAACAACAACAACAAAAAAGCCTCATTGCTCGCACGAAGCGCGTGTGATGAGGCTAATATATATATATATATATATATATATATATATATATACTCATTCAATAGTCTCAACTTTAAAAATCATTCTCAAAAAAAAAAAAAAATTGTAAAAAACTGTAAAAAACAATGATTGGTTCACCTAAAATCAAATTAATAATAGATTTTTCACATCAATTATCTATGTATACTATATAATAATAAAACAAATAAACTTATTTTTCTTAAATGTGCCATGAGAATAAATGTAGAGGTAAGACAAATAATAATAAAAAAAGTTTTTTTTTTTTTTTTTGATAAACAAACACACACAAGAGAGAGGGAAAGTATTTTTAGAGATCTAGAGTAGAAAGTATGTGTGGTTTGATGATAACGGTTGCAAGAGTTAATTTTTATAAAGGAGAGAGGAGAAGATCATTTAATGGGAAGACTGATTTTTTTTTTTTTTTTGTGTGCTTATTATAGAGAAAAAAACTATATATAGAGAAATTCCCTCTCCCCAAAAAAAAACATAAATTGATATATGATCAATTTTATTTTAAGTTACTATTTATGTAGGACTAAAAATATGGGCCTTTCTTTTATTAGGGGCTTGGGTAAAATTGATCTTATGAGAAAATGCTTATTCCATTTCATTCACTTTTAATTTTAAGCATTCCTTCCAAATTTTCTCCCAAAAAAAAAAAAAATTCCTTATTTTATCTTCAAATTTTTAATTCTTGCCTTTACGTTTCCCCTTCTATAAGCTCGCATATTTCATTTCTTTATCTTTCATTCTTTTTATGAATTATTCCTTCAATTTTATATTAAAATATATATATCAAAACTAATAGTATTACCAAAATTGGAAAACAAAAAATAAATAAATAAACCTTAATTAAGTGAAACCAGCTATACGACACCACAAAGTAAGAAGTTAGTTCTCCTCTCTCCCAATGTGTGTTAAAAATACTTGGTGTCCTCAAAAAAAAAAAAAAAAAAAAAAAACTTGGATTTGACCACTCCCTTTGTAGCTGTAGTTCTTCGTGTTTGCTAGTTGTGCGTGTGAGTGTGTGAGAGTGAGACAGAAAGAAAGAGCAAAGATTGGCATATTCTCTTTGAACCTCTCCAATTGCCACTGCTAGATTCAACACTATGCTATCTCTCTCTTCACTTCACCTTCCTCATCATCACCACCTCCTCTTCTCTGAACATTTAAGCCACACCCATCTGCAGAAAACTACAGCTTTTTACACACCCAACCGCTGTGACTTGCCTACTACCTCTCAGCTGCCTCGAATATCCAGTACCACCTCATCCAATTCTTACCCAACGAGCAGGTATATTCTCATTGATTTTTTTTTTTTTTCTTTTCATCCATTTGAAGCCCTTTTTGTTTTATTCTTTGCTTCCTCCTAGCTATTATTTGTTAATTTCATGATTGGTTTGGTGACCATTACTTTTTCTAGTTTCAAATTTCATAATTTGAGTAATATGCATAAAAATGCTATATGGATCATATTTTTTTTTTAATCTTACTGAGAAGTATATAATGTTTATGTTATATGTTATGTCGTTTACAAGAAGTAAAACTATTATCAAGAGTCTTTTAGCTCAATGCCATTACCTTTTGGTTCGAATCCTTCCTTTCCCATTGTTGTAACTATCAAATGACAAAAAATAAAGTAAAACAACCATTGTTTAAAAGAAATGTTATTAGACATTTGTTTTCATGTAATGCAATTTTCTTTCCTAAGTAGTACATTGTAATTTATTTCTTATACTTGGTACTTTGATAATGTTACACATGTCAATATGTCATACACTCTGCTGTGCTTGTACCTCAATCGAGGTCATTGTTCACATTGAGGAAGTTTTGTAGCATACTAGCAAATTCACTGACTCTTAATTTGTTGTTGGCTTGACTCACTTCTCTTGTATGTAACCAAAATTCCCTTGCTTTCATATTTTTTCAATAGTTATGAAATAAATATTGTAGCTTAAATTGCCTTTCTTGTGTTCATGCTGTTGTTTATCTGGACAATTTATTTGCATGTCATTCTAGGCAAAACGAATCCAGTTTTCCTTTCTACTCTTTCCTTTTGTTAGTGTATTAGCAGTGTTAATTGTTTTGCTACATTATGTGATAGAAGCAAAAGTTCTCTCGCTTTTCTCACTCCTGTGCAAGCAATTCTATTTGATATCGATGGAACATTGTGTGATTCAGACCCTACCCATTATAATGCCTTCCGTGAAATGCTTCAAGAGGTACTGTTTAAAATTTTCATGTATGTTGTATCTTTGTCTTGTTACATCAACTGACATAGCAAGTGTTCCACAGATAGGTTTCAATGGAGGAGTCCCCATTACTGAGGAATTCTTTATTAAGAACATCAGTGGCAAGCATAATGAAGAGCTCTGTGGTGTCCTCTTACCTAATTGGGATCTCCAAAGAGCTAGAAAATTTATGGACGATAAGGAAGCCTTGTTTCGGAGGTAACTTAATAAAACTATATACTAGATGAGTCTCAATACTCCTTATAGGTTGGAGGGGGATCTTTGCATATAGAAAAGAGTGAATAGATAGCCAAAAAAAGCTGGATAGAATTCAATTGCTGAAAATTCTTTTGGACATCCTCCCAAGTTGACAGCTAAAATAGTTTGTTGGAATGATTATTTGAGTTGTACAACTGTCATGAGAGGAAGGGGTCCAGTATTGAATAGAGTGTTATGTTACAATTGGGGCATTCCTGTATCTGTTGTTAGTAAGATGTCTAGAAATTGTTAAGCCTGATTTGATTCTGTAAGGACACGATCTCTAACAACCCATAATAATATTGGGTTCGCACGTAAAAATGCCCAAACAATATCATTTGTAGAGCGTGGGTTTGAAAGGCTAGGTATTGGTCACCAAACAGTGGATTTTTCGTGGTGTTCATACTTAATAAAATCGTATTCGCCCTAGGAGTCTTTCTCCTGGAGACGGGCTGGGAGGTTCTGGTTTTTGACCATTTTTCCCAGCCCCTTTTCTCGGGTTGCTTACTTTTCCTTTTATACTAGCCTGTATCCCTTATCCAACGTCCACGTGTGGGGTTCGATTTTCCAGGACGGATACTTGTCCCATCAGCCCATACCCAGAGTGGTTGGGGGTGGTTGTAAAAGCTGAAAAGTATGGCTCTGTCAGGTGCAGAGTATTGAATGGCAGTAAGGGCAGCTTTCCCATTTTCCTTGGTCGTTATACTATCCAACGTACCCTTCTCTATTGACCTAGATATTTTAGATTTTTTCTCAAACTGTTCCTATACTGTTTTTGCCCTTCCTTCCAAGGAGACCTCGGATATGCCGAGGACAGAATCATCATCGATTGTATCTCAAGACTATTTGGACTTTTATTACCTATCCTCGGCTATAACCTTCCTCGGCTCGGGCCTTGGGCCCCAACGTAAAAATGGGTCAGGGCCACAAATTAGTGGACCCCACAGATTCCTTTTGTGTTTTGAAGTAGTGTTGTGTTCTATGCTAAGAGCATTTCCAACGGTGTAGCTAAACCCAAAATTCTCTCTATAATAGAAAATAAAACCCAAAAAAAGCTCTCCAGTGGATTCTCTAAATCCCAATTTTTTTTGGGCTTATGAACAGTAGCTCATCAACTCTAATGGGCTACTGTACATTAGCAATTGAATTTTTTTTTTATTAAAAAATTATACCAGCTATTATTATATCAATTCTTTCTCTCTCCTCTGGATTTCTTTTTTTCTCTCATACTCTCTCTCTCTCTGTTGGTTCTCACAGAACAAGCAAATATGAAAAGAAAAAAGAACAAACCGATCTAACCCAGCTTGGTGGTGGGGAGGAGGATGAGCGGCGGTGGGGCGGCGGACGTGATAGTGTTACATGGTGAACGCTGATCTCCACCGGCTTTGTCCTTTCGGCGATCTAACCCAGCTTTTTTTCTCTCCTCTCTCTCTCTCTCTTCTCTGATGTGAAGTAAATGAGGTTGCTGGAATGTTCTTAAGGAGAAAAAGAAAATAAAAAAAAGGGGGATAGAGATCACTGGACAGTGGACATGTGTGTGGAGGAGAATGAAATAAAAGAAAGAAAAATAATATAAAGAATAAAAAATCCTAATTGAGAAATTCTACCACAATATTTTCACAATAAATTTTAAATAACAGATTGTTATTAGTTAATATTGGCGAGTAAAAAAAAAATTCAGTGGTGGATTCAAATTAAAACTAGTAACAATTTTCCACATAAATTTTGTTGTGAAAGTATTGCGTAAAATGTCGTAGACGTAATACTTCTCATTTAAAAATATAGTTGTTAAAAAAAGAATAAATGATGATAAAAAAAGAATAAAGAATAAATGAAGAAATAATATTTAAATGAGATGGAGAAAGGGATAGAGAATCTATTGGAAAGTGTATTTGAAAAAGTTGATAGGTAAAAGCTAAATGTCACTGTTCATTCTCCAAATAGTACAAAAATTTGGCGAATCTGCTGGAGATGCTCTAAGGTCAGATCTTTGTGTTTGTTTGCCTGTGCTGTGTGATTACAGCCCTTGAGCTGGGTTGTAACCTGTATTTGGGTTTTGTGTTTTGTAAATTCTACATCTTGCTCATCATTATAAAGTAAGTTGTACTTGTCTAAAACCTTATCATTTACCTCCTTTCTTAATCAGTAGGACATGGTCCAAAGTTTAGATGATAATTGAAAAGTGCATGAGCTCTTTGATGGGTTGTGTTTATAAAATCTTTTGTTTATTGATATAGTTTGGAATTTCTACTTTCCATTTGTTACTCAAATAGAATTATACAGTAACATTTTTACAATGTGTAAAGTAAAATGTTTTTTATAAGGACAATCTCTGCCCATCTCAGATTTATAATGAAACGGTGAAACCATCTTGAACATGATTAATTTAGAGAAAACATATAGGTTGGCATCTGAGCAGCTAGAACCTGTTAAGGGCCTGAACAAGTTGTGTAAATGGATAGAAGAACGTGGGCTTAAACGTGCTGCAGTGACAAATGCACAAAGATCAAATGCAGAGCTCTTAATCTCAGCCTTGGGGCTCTCGGATTTCTTTGAAGTTGTTGTCCTTGCAAATGACTGTGAACGGCAAAAACCATTTCCTGACCCCTACTTGCCCGCTCTCCAAGTGCTTGAAGTGTCTCCTAAGCACACTTTGTGTTTGAGGTTTGGCTCCCGGAATTGTGTGGTTTGCATAAACTCCTGCATTACCTATGTTGACCTTGATAGATGACTTATTTTTTTGTGTTTTGGGTTTTGTTTTTGTTTTGGAAGGACCGTTTCTGGAGTGAAAGCCGGCATGGGTTTAAGGAACCCTGAAAAATCATTGGCAGATGCTGGAGCCTCCTTTGTTATTAACGATTTCAATGATCCAAAGTTGTGATCAGCATTGGAAGAGTTGGAGAACAAAGAAGAAATAACAACAGTAACAACTTGAAAATGCATGCATCTAAGTAATCCGGAAGAAAAACTTGTATATTTTGAAACAAGTGCCATTGTTGGCAGATTTGGAGTAAGTTCTGTTTCTATTCACTCATTGAGGCATTCAGACATCCCAATGAAATTAATCCATTGTAATTTTTATTATCCTTTGTGCAAAGAGATTCTTCCTTGGTGCGATGGCAAGTTCCCTCCATCCAAACTGAGTCACATGGTTTTTAAAACTGGTATAGACAAAGAACCAAAAAAGAGACTGATCACCGATTTTCTGGTCCGACCAAGGTCAGATCTTTGGTCAAACAGATGATGTCATAATTAATATAATTTAAATATTTAAATAATTTTTATGTGAATTTTGATTTTTCATAACTTATATTATGAAAATATAAAGATATTTTCTTAGCATATTCCTTTTTTTTCCAGTTAGTAATTATTTGACAAAGTATAATTTGCTAAGTTTATAATTTTATTTTTATAAATAATAGTTTAACTATTTATTTATTAAAAAAAACTAAAACCTAAATGCCATGATGACAAGACTAGTCATTGACTTACCAACCCAACTTCCCCATTTTCCAGTCACACATGTTTACATCAGTTTACTTCTCTTTTTTTTACCCCAAAAATCTAGCACCACATATTACCACTTACTACCATTATATCAGTCAGTACTTTTAAGTTTTAGGTCTTATCATATTCAAAGTTTCAACATTTCAAAGTTCAAACTCTTTTCATTTTTCAGTTCTCTCTCTCTCTCTCTCTCAAGACAAGTTCTTTTTCAACATCTAATTTTAGTCAAAGGCTCAAATCATATATTTCTCATACATTTCATCCAACATAAGTATCTCTTTCATTTTATTTTCACCAACAAATCTAAGATTTTCCCCAATATCATTTTAGTACAAATTTAAAATAATGAAGAAGAACTTGTCTTGAGAAAGATTAGAGACTTGAGAGAGTGAGTCTGTGAGAGAATCACTGTGTCCTGTGCCATGAGGAGGAAAGAAAACTAAAAAATGAACAATGAAAAGAGTCGGAGCTTTGAAAGGTTGAAACTTTGAATATGATAAGACTTAAAACTTAAAAATACTAACTGATATAATGGTATTAAGTGATAACGTGTGGTGCTAGATTTTGGAGATTAATAAATAAATAAAAAAGAACTAAACCAATGTAAATGCTTGGCCGGGAAGTGGGAAAGTTGGGTTGGTAAGTCAATGACTTGTCTTGTCATCATGACATTTGGGTTTTAGTTTTTTTTTTTTTTTTTTTTAATTTTGAAAAAAGACATGGAAAAAATACTGCCTAGACCAGACATTGCAGAACAAATTAAAAGAATAAAGATTAAGAGAAATAATTTGAGCTATCCAAGAATCTAGGACAATTCAGCAAGAATCTGTAACGACTCCACCCCACCTGTGTAAATATTGTCCGCTTTGGGGCCTCATACCCCTCACGATTTTGTTCTTCCCCAAAGCACACAGCAGTGGGGGAAAAGGCCTCTACACATTAAAGAGAGGTCATTCCTTATAAACACATTCTCATGTGCTTCCCTAGGCGATGTGGGATTCCATGGAATGCAAGACCCCCCTTTTGAGTCACTACAATCCACCCCCCCTTACGGGCACACGTGTTCTCGCATGTGGGACCCACACTTTCGACTAGGACATGACTCTGATACCATCTGTAACGATCCTACCCCAATGCAATTATAAGGAACCCATCTCTTCAATGAGTTTCAGCCCAAGTATCATCTAGAGGTTAAAGGTGAATAAATATTACTTATTTGTGATGATAATTTATGATTAAGATAAACGTTCTGTGACAAACCCTTATATCAATGCTCAATAGATTATTTATGGAGACTTTGGAATTTCTATCTTACAAAACTTGAGGTAGAAAAGATATAGTGATATATGCATATGTTGTAAATTTGTTTTGAACTTAGGAAGGATTGGAACTTTGGATGCACTACTTGATTTTGAGGTAGAGAATTAAAAGGATGCTAGCATTCAATGGTCTATGGTGATTGGTGAATCTCAAAATTGTGGATTTCCCTTGTTGTAATTTTTGGAGACTACTTAGGCCTTGAAATTTTGTTGAAATTAATAATTGATAGAAAATCAGTTATTGTGGTTAATCTAAACGAATGGGCCTTGGAACTTTTATTCATATTGAAGGGAACTTAGAGAGCTATTAGACTAGAGATATGTTTATCTTTAAAGAATCTTATATATATATATATATATATATATATATTCGTAATATGGTTGTTCTTAAACTATGGGTAATTGAGTAAGAGATTATGCGGCGGAAGCATCATGGCTCCATTTGCTTTGGAAAATTTTATTTTACAAATTTTGAGGATGGAAAGTCTATGCATATGTTGTGAAATAGTTTTGAACTTATATTTAAATGGAAGTAATATACAACTCAATGGGATGTCAAAGCATAATGATTTATGGTAGACTTGGATTGTGGTTTTCTTTTATCACAACCTTGGAGGCTCCTTCACCATTTAGAATTATTGGAGATTATTTATTGAAGAAACTATCTTTTTTTTACTGAGTTTACTTGAACATGTGGGTTTTGAAATTTATATTCACCATGGAGGTAAATAATAGTGCAATTTGGGTCGAGTGATAGGGAAAAAAAAAAAAAAAAGGAATTCTTCATAGTTTAATTTCTCTTACTGTAGTGATGGGAGATAAATTTGTATAGACCAATACGATTGTGGACCAATACAATTGTGGCTTTAGAGTAGCGCAACGGAAGCATGATAAATTGGTTCAGATTGTGATGAATTCAGAGGATTGAATTCTTATAAGTGGGGGAGATTGTAATATCCGGAAAAAAAAAAAAAAAAAAAAAAAAAAAAAAAAAAAAAAAACGTATAGAATATTAGGTGGTGAACTGTCAACCCTATATGGCTACAAGTATGGTGTATCGATAGGCTTTGTCCCTAGGTACTATTAGTGGCAGAAAGTGGAGGAAATACATATATTATGATTACAGTTGATTTTTTCAGCAAAAAAAAAAAAAAAAAAAAAAAAATTGATTACGGTGGATTTTTTTTACCATGAAATAATAGTGGAAAATTATTGGATATTTTTAGCAGTCTCTCTTTTGGTTGGATATTCATATAAGTTTTATTTAAAAAATATTAGATTATTGAGTAAATGATATTTGAAAAATTGTTTAGGTGATATCTAAGGATTTTAGAAGAAGTGTTAGAGAGAAGTTCCTTTTAGTATGGTTTTTGAAGGTAAGTAACCTTATCTTAGTTGGTTTTATTGTGCATATTTTAACTATTGAAAACTGTTTACAGATGTTACAATTTTATTTCTATTGTATTACTGATTTCAAGTAAAGAATTATCACAAATATATCTGATTACTGAATATATGATGTATCTTATTTAATTGTTTTTAGTTATACTAATTCAAAGAACAGAATAAGGAATTTTCACAAATACATATGAGCATTAAATATAAGAATTATTTATTTAATTGTTTGTTTTTAGCTATATTGATTTAAAGTGAAGAATATAGAAATGTCACAAATAGATTTGAATATTGAATATATATATATATATATATATGTATGTATTTATTTGAATAAGATATATTTTTGGTAGAAACTATGATTTCTTATATATGATTATGGATAATCTGACTATAAATTTACTCTAATACCCAACTAATGGGAGTTATTCATTGGTACTCTGATGCCCAGTCACGGGGATATAGCGTGACCATAGTCACAAGATTATTAAGAATATAAATCACATTTGAACATTGAACTATTTTGAGTCCTTAAAACTACATAGGTGATTTTGAAAATGTTTAAGTATTTGAACTATTTTGAGTCATTAAAACTACTTATGTATTTTTAGAACCTATTGTAAGTAATAACTTTTGATATATGAAAAATTGATTACTTTCTAAACCATCTATGATATATTTGTAAGATTAAAGTGTGTGATCTATTTGCAACTTATTATTTTAAAACTATGAAACTTCTTTAGTAATTTATGAAAACCCATAGTATATTATAACTTCTGAAGGCTCATATTGCATCTGATTACTTTACAGATTTATTGCTTGATAAAATTTATTAGGATTTTGGTTACTTATTTAGTTGTCAACTCACCCCTTTTTTCCCTCCAATTTCAGATTATGAAGAATAACAAGTTTTAGGAGTTCTGATATTGTGTTGTGAACGGGAAAAGAAGCTTAGTGATTTTGGGATTGAATTGACTTCGAATAGTTTTATATTTAGTGGCCAATTGGCATTATGTACATAAGGTTTGGATTTTTGTTCCTATTAAATTATTGGAGATCTATTCATAAGGAAATTGTTTAGGTATTTTGAATTTAATTGATTTAATTTTGAGGATAAATTTTAGTTGCTAAGAAGGCCTTGCACACTTGTAAGGGACTTACTTTATAAGCGTGTGACAGTTGTCACGTGCCTATCTTTATAGTTGGGTTTAGGGCATGACAATTTCAATGGTATCAGAGCTTAGGTTATGATCTTGCAGACTCTATACTAGGATTTGAGGGATTACAACTATAATCATTATTTATGAAGGTTATTAAGCCATGGATAGCGTCCTTTTGATGATTTGATGAGAAGTATTGGTAAGGTTCCATTAGATGATGAATTTGTTAGGTCAAATTCGTTGGGATTTTATATTTATATCTCTTGGGTTTATGCGTATGTAACTTATAAAATGAAAAGGAGGATTTTAATTGATATACTTCTATATTCTTATTCTAGTATTAATTGGATGTTTTGTATTTTTGAAATTTTGTAATTGATCAGATTGGTTATTAAAACTTCTTCTTCTTATTAAAAAAAAAGGAAATGAGAGTGAGAAAAGAACAAACAAATGAAATCTTCTTGCTGTTTTATGACTGATCTTTTGAAAACTCATTTGATAGTTTTGTCTAATATAGTCAACCTATCTAAGGTTAGTTTGATTTGTAAGAGATTCTCATATGCCTAATTATTGAATGATAGTTTACTATATGTCCTATTCAAAATTTGGAGTGCATTTAGGGAATTGGAAATTGCAGAACTTTATTTAGGGGTTAAGGTTTGATGTTAGAGCTACGATTCCTTGATTTTAGTTTATATGGAGTTAGGAAATTAATGGAAAGTTCGTAGTGTGAAGGGAAAATCAATTTGTGATTATTGTAATTCACTTTATCTTATTATAAAAATTCTAAAGGTGTTTAAAGAATTCAGTAATATATCGGTGACTTCTTTGGATTCTAATGTTAAGGACCGACCTTTTGGGATCATTGTTCTTGTTAGGTTGACCTACATGGATTACCATAGCTTTATTTATATGTGAGGTAGTCCCTAAATGTTTTTGAGACATGTTTTGTTACTTAGAAGTTTTAGGTCCGCAGTTATGGACTTGGAGGATTATTTAGGTGTTGTTTGGATGAGTGAGTTTTGAGTGATATGATTTTGTTTTCATCACTCATCATCCAAAATTTGTGGGACCCACAGAAAATTTTTTGTTTGGATACCATCACTCATATTTGGTCACCCGGTTTTGGTGATCCTATCACTCAAAAAACTGAGTGATGAAGACCAAAAATGAAAACACAATTTCCTTGTTTTCAAGACTCATCACCCATGACTCAGTGGCAGTTTTGTGATAAGCTATCTCAGTGGGGCCCATTCAACCAGTGACTTGTCCCATCTATCTGACCGTTGGAGCTTCTTCCCTGTTACTCTGCATTTGTCCGAAAAGTTTTTCCTAAAAAATTTCCCTCTTCTCACTTCCCTCTCATTTTCACTTCCATCCTCACATCCCAGCGAGGTAGCTCCATGGCACCACAGTCCGTGTTCGAAGACTGAACGAGGCCTGAGAAGATCGTCCGTGTTTGAAGAACAACGCCTCATCGAAGCTCTGAACCAGGCCAGAATCTTCACCGGCGAGTGTAGCTCTCTGTCACCGTGTCCATACTTCTCTCTCCCTTTCCCAGATGCGATATTATCTCCCAGGTGCAGTAAATCTCTCTCTCCCTCTCCATTTTCCATGTCCCTGGTCTAGTTTGGGTTTTTTGTTGGATGTGAAAGGGGTTTTTGATTTAAAGTATTGATGTTGGTTGTGGCTTGTGAGACATGTTGATTGAATTCTTCTCATATGGATTTTTAGGGAAAATTTGTATTATCTTACTCTAATACCATAGGTCCAAAACAGAGCATGTAAGTGAAAAAAAAAAAAATAAATAATCATTTGTATTATACTCTTAACAACGTATAGAATGAGTATTTAGATTATTTGGACACCTTGTTTTTTTCAAACTATATTTAGTCTTAAGTGAAATTTGTCTTGAAGATTTTGTGATTGGAAGCCTAGAATGCAGGAGTTTATATACATTGTTATTTTTATTAGATGCATTTTATCCAAAAAAAAAACAAAGTATGACCATAGCAGACTAGTTTAGCAGACTAGTTTGTACTGATTTAAAGGGCCGGGTAATAAGATAATCAATGTCGCCGCTGACAAGAATTTTATATTGCCTTATGGTGTGTTAATGCTGCCAGATTCAGATAGGGGTGAAAACTAGCCCAAGATTGCTCAGGTGCTTGTTCCATGAAAAATCAAAACTAATCCAGATGCACTTTCGAGCCATTAGCACAAATTATTAAAATTCTTTTTAAAGACACAGATGATCTGTGCCTATTCAGTCTGTTCAATTGAGTCGTGTTTGTTGGACACAGATGATCTTTGGACCTATAATCATAAAAATGATTTTTAAATATTTGTCTAACTCTTCCGCAGGTTTTCAGACATAAAATGTGCCTCACCAATGTTATTGAGTATTCACCTTATTTCTAGTTCCATGTCTTAAGAATTCTTTATTTTGAGTGCATCCATGATAATTTTGGCATCTGTCTTGTCGGTTGGCTCCATGGGAAAAGCATCTGTCATATTTTTCTTCATTTTTTCTTTTTCTTGCTGGTTACTTAGTACACTGCCTGTGTGCTTTGGTTCCTTATATAATTTTAATTTTTCTTACATGAAGCATTATTTAATTATTAAAGAAGGAAAAAAAATCCCAATCCTGAACCTGCCTCATGAATCCCCTCCATATAATCACATGCTATTGTAGTTTTTTTTATTTTTAATGGTAATCCCAAACAACTCTATAAATGAATCATTTTAGTGGCCAATTCATAGAACTATGAATATACAAATATTAACATATGCAATTGTGTTGGGAAACTTGTATTAGATGGCACAAGAAACACAGGATGTTGAGGAGAAAAAGTGGCCTCCCCACATTGAACATCTTTTCATTGACCTCATGGTCGATGAACAACAAAAGGGGAACATGGAACATGGTGTTTTTAAGGCCAAAGTTTGGTTATCAATTACGAAAACCCTAAATGAGCAAACTGGGAAGGGTTTCACCCCTAAGCAAGTGAAAGACAAGCATAATAGGCTTAGGCAAAAACAAAGAAAGTGGGGCCAGCTTTTGAGGCATACCGGGTTGGGGTGGGATAAGACAACCCAAACGGTGACTGCTTCTGATGAGGTGTGGGCTAGCGTGATTGCGGTATGTTATATTTACTATCCTAATTCTTTGTATATTTGTTTGTAATTTTCTATTTCATATTAGCATGATTTTGATGTACATATTGTCATTTCAGGGGGATAATAAGGCAGCTGCATTACGGAAGAAAGGGTGTCCTGATTATGAGAAGCTTAAGCAATTTTTTGCCCCTAATACTGCAACTGGTTCCCTTCAAATTTCCTCAAACACGCCAACCCCAGATAGTGATGAAGAGCGTGTCTTGGGAGAGGAACTTGCCAATGAGGAACGTGAGGCACATCGTACCTAGTTGGATGATGATGATTGCTACAATCCCAACATGGAGGGCGTAACCCAAGACGATCCCACTGTTGATGAGCAAACCCAACACACGGACAAACCTCCCATGGAAGAGCCTAGTACCAAGGGGAAGAAGGTTGCTAAGAAGAATGATAGGGCTAGTGAGATGACCATGGCTCTACAAGAGTACACTGCCTTGGCAAGGGAAAGGTTTTCCAAAAAAAAAGGGAAAGTCGTTTGGTAGCTCTGATCATGTTGTACAATCTGCTGGTGGTGGCGATCCTTGCTCACTTGGGAGAGCTTTAGAAGTGCTGAATCAGTATACTGATCTTGATGATGACACCTACCTTAATGTCGCCGAGGCTCTCCAAAAGAAGGAGAAAAGAGTGTTGTTCATGGGCATGCCCGAGCAAAGGAGGAAGAGGTTTATGGAGCGCCACGCTCAGCAGCCGGATAACTAATGGGGATTGCTTTTGTTCTACCTTTTGTTATGTGACACTCTATGTGAATCACTTGGTTTAGTCTTTTTCTTTTTGAGAAAACACTTGGTTTAGTTTTTAAGTATCATTTAAGGACTTTATGTGTGTGTGCCAACGACAATATTCGACGTTTGGTTTTATTTCTTTTTGCTATCAGTTGAACACTTTTATTTAATGTAGTTTTATTGTAATGTTAAAGTGTTGTGAACTATGCTTGTGATTATGGTGTTACTTAAATTAGTGTGTGGGCTTTGTTATGTACTTGGTGTTTTTTTATAGTATTATATATATATATATATATATATATATATATATTTTTTAAATATTTTTGATCTAGTTCATGTTACTTACATTATAAGGTGAGTTCAGCTAACATTATTGCAATTCTCTTGGTACTTTATATTAATTTGTCCGTTTATATATTTCAATATCTTTGGTTCTAATGTTTTGGTTTTTTCAGGGTATAGGTATAATGGTCTCCCCCAGTGATCCTTTCTAGCAATATGATTTTGATGATGCTTATTTTAACTCCGACGATGATGACATGGATAGTGGTGGTTGTGATGATGACATGGACACTAGTTTGAGTGATGACGACATGGATATAAGTGATTGTGACGATGACATGACCACTGGTGCAGACACGGACTCGGAGTATGACAGCGAGGAGGAGGAGTTTTGGTTTGTATTTCCACTTATTGGCGAGATGGTGGCATATTTCCAACGGCATTACGACAAGCGCCCACAACGTACTAGCATTTTGACTGGAAGCGATTATATGGCTGAAGTGAGAGATGGCAATCCTACCAATTGTCATGAGATGTTCCGCATGACACTAGATTTATTTTATCACTTGGTTGAGGAGCTGAAACATTATGGGTACTTGAAGGAAGGGAAGGGGCGTGTTGATGTGCAGGAGGCAGTGGCCATATTCTTGTACACTGTTGGGCATAATACTCGGATGCGGCCTGTGGCAGACAGATTTCAGCATTCCACTGAAACTGTGGATCACAAGTTCCGTAGGGTGTTGCGAGCTGTCCACACATGGGGCCAACATTTAATCAAGCCGAATCCGAATGTGGTAGGCCTTCCAGAGCATTTGCGGGGGAACAATAAGTATGACCCTTGGTTTGAGGTAAATAATTTCATAATATCTTCCAAAATGGTTGTACACATTACTATATAGTATTTCAACTAATTGGCACTATTCACTGTAGAGAAGCATAGGAGCTATTGACGGAACACATGTTAGTTCTCGGCCTTCAGCGATAAGACTCCGGACTCATAGGAGTCGCAAGAGCACTGTTACAACCAACGTCATGTGTGCATGTGACCATGACATGCGGTTTACGTATGTCCATGGTGGTTGGGAGGGAAGCGCCAACGACTCCAGGGTGTTTGAAGAAGCTATTAAAGACCCAAAGAATGGCTTCCCATGGCCACCGGAAGGTATGCGTCTTTAACTTAAATCCTAATGGTTGTGGCTTTGTTTGAGTTCCACAGTGAATTAATGATGATCTTCATATTGTAAATGTTTTCCATGATTTGTGGGTTTGTTTTGAGTCCCTAGCTTTATTTGTTTTCATGTAGAACTTTATATTGTAAATGTTTTCCATGGTTTCCTGGTGTGGCTGGTTCATGTAGAACTTTATCAACTCATTTGAGGGTTTTTGACACTTAGAGCATTGGGCTGTTGCACTGGTGTGGCAGCTGGTGCACTAGCTGCTGCAACACCAGTACAGCAGCCTCATTTCATTCCCCTTCTCCTCTGTCCCGCTGCAAGAATTAAGACTTCCTAGTTTGTACCTTTTAAGGTTAGAAGCTGAACATTTTAAGTTAGAAGCTAGAAGCTGTTTTAAGTAAAGCATAGCTGTTTTAAGTTAGAAGCTGCACACTTTAACATCTATGAAATGCAACAAAATGGCCTGGGAGAGATTATACCTTTTAAGGTTGTTCTTAACTGGACTAGATTTAATTTTCTGCCACACCAGTGCCACACCAGTGCAGGGCTGCACTGTGTGAAGCAGCTAGCTGCAACACCAGTGCAGGGGCTGCAACAACTAGCTGCTGCACTGTGTTGCAGCTAGTAGCTGCTGTAACATAGTGCAGTAGCTAGTAGCTGCCACACCAGTGCAGCCCAAGCTGCACTCGTGTGCCACACCAGTACTAGCTGTTGACATTTTTTTTTTTTTTGTTTTTTTGGTTTTGTATGGGAGGTTTTAAAAATTTACTTGATAAAGGAAATTTCCTTGACTTTGCTTTGTACACCAAATTTATCACCATTTCTTTTTTCTTTTTTGTAGGTTGAATGAAACTTAGTGTCTAAATGCAATAAAATTTGTGTCCTATTTCCAAACTGGACTTGAACAATCAATGCAAAACGTCCCAATCTAGTACCATTGATTATAATTGAATACCTATGAATTAGTTCAAAGTTGGTGTACGTTTTTTACAACCTTTAGGGACTGTTTTCGTGATTTTCAGTGAATGATTTGCAGTGAGATTTTTGGGTTGTTTTTTTGGGTATTTTGGCCCTGTTTCTGGTGATGTTCACAGTGGGTTTGCCGAGCCTTTGATGGTCAGTTTGATTTTTTTTTTTTTCCCTGTAGTTTTGGGGTGGCTTTGCTTCAGTGCTCGGCTTGGTTTCAACACAGTTTCTTGAGGGCTTCAGTGGTATTTTTAGGAACTGTTGCAGCCCCTGCACTGGTGTGGCAGCTGCTGCACTAACTGCCCCATCATAGTGCAGCAGCTAGTAGCTGCCACACCAGTGCAGCCCAAGCTGCACTGTGTTGCAGCTTGGGCTGCTGCATTGGTATGGCAGCTACTAGGGTGTCCTAACAAAAGTTTCCATGCATGTGAAGACTAGTGCATAATATCCTTGGGGCTTTAATGCTGATATGAAGATCAAAATCTTATTTGCTAATAATTAATAGCTAAATTCATGTATTGTATTAATATGAAATATTAGCCAATCTTTCAATAGTAAGATGAAATGATGAGATATTGAAGAATATAGTTCATTTGCTTAGAATATAGTTCCTTTGCTTAGATTATTTTACTGATTTAATCCCCTTATTATTACTGATTTGGATATGTTATTCTTGTAGGTTCCTATTACTTGGTTGATTCGGGGTATCCCATTAGTGCATCATTCCTTCCACCACATAAGGCCACCCGATATCATGCTCAAGAATTCAAGAGGAGGAGGAGTACTAGGCAACCAAAATCGGGGAAAGAGTTGTTTAATTATAGACACTCTTCATTGCGTACGGTGATTGAGAGGTGTTTTGGAGTCTTGAAGGCTCGCTTTCCCATCTTGAGCAACATGGCGAAGTATAAGCAATATCGTCAGCGTTTAGTTGTTTCTGCATGTTGTGCGTTACATAATTTCATACGCATCAATAATCGAAGGGATGTTCTGTTTAACACGTGAGAGAACCTTGGTAGGGATGATATGCAAACCAAAAACAATGGGAACTCTTCTGAGTCGAGTGCAAGTATCGAAAGAAGACATGTGAGGAAGATGTCTAATGCATTGAAGAGAGCAATGGGTGAATTCAGGGATGATATAACTGACAGTATGTGGGAGGAGTACGTGCAACGTCGACGTTAGTGGTTGGCATGTCTAAGGATTCACCTTTTTTGTTGGGACTTGTATAGAGCTAATACTCAGTCCCATGACATTTTGTTGGGACTTTTGTATAAGTCTAGGTACCGTGACTAGAAGTCACTTAGCATGACACGTGATGCACCATTTTGGACATTATGATGCATTTTTTTTATAATTAAGATTAATTGTACACATGCTTACATGTAATGACTAATGTCAATAATCTATTAACATTTCTGATGTAATTCTTTTTGGCTATTTTAAAGTAAGTGTATGTAATACCTATTGGTAATGTAAGTACAGGTGGACATGGTTATATGTAATACCTTTTCGCAATGCATTTTATATATAATACCTTTTTGCAATGGAGTATTTTTGAAGGACCAATTATTGTGTATCTAATATTGTTATAGGTGGATAATTATGTTATATCACCTTCTAAAATATATAGGAACTCAAAACAGGGCATGTAATCTTTTTTTTTTTTTTTTTTTTTTGTTAGAAAGGGAAATTCATAAAACACTAACACAGCCAAAAGAATTTCAGAACAAAGCCTATTCATAATACAAACTAGTGGCATTAGCCTCCAATGTGGAATGATTGGGACAATATCAGGAGTTTCTCTAAGTTTTTCTTTAAAGGCTTTATCAAAAAAGTTTTTCTTTAAAGGACTAATTTTTTTATACTAGTATTTTGTTTGTAATAAGTAATTTATTCTTTTGAAACATATTACAAACCTAACATATATATAGAGTGCACTTTTCTTCTTTTTTTGAGATAAGAACATATTCTTAATTTTTATTTTGTTAAAAAGTGTAGATTTTTTTTTGATAAACACGTAGGTTTTTATTAATAGTACACTTATTATCCTGGTACAGCCAAATACCATTACAAAACAGCAATTATATATATACGAATCATACAATAAGTCTGTCATTCGACACATACAATTGCCAAGTCGAACACCTACACTAAAAGGCACTCCCAACATGTACAATACATTTCCAAACAACTAATAAAAATTAAAAAGGTCATGGCAGACACATTTGCCGTAATCCAACATCCCTATTACCAAGTGAAAATATAATGAACACCACAATTGCCAACCATGACATAAGTAGAGCAACCTGATATTTACGTGCTCGCGCATTGGCCATACGAAGGGAAACCATTGCTTTTTCAGCACTACGCTTTGCTACTCTTTCCCTGTGGAGTAGGTTTGCTATCATTGCACGGGCTTCCATCTCATTGTTTTTTGCCATAGCTACCTCGGCCTCAAGCCTAGTAAATTTCGCAATGACAATCGGTGTTGTTTCAGCTCCACGCCTACATGGAATGCCATCCAACCATTTAAAGGACTTACAATGTTCGTTTCTGCCCTGCATATTAAACAAAACTGGTAAGTACATGAGCTGAGGAGCATAGCAACTTTAACTATGAAACAACAATGATAGTAAGCGCGCAACTGATACTTACAGGCTTCCAATGTCTACAGCCATAAAACCGTCTACCGAAATTATGGAGCTGCAAAGATGTCCGCAACACGCACTGATTCATGTCACACACATGACCCCTATAGTTGGAGTTATAGCTACTGGCACTTCCCTCCGACATTGTGGTGAATCGTCTAGCCCTACAAGACATATTCACTGTCATTCAACACATAGCCAACCATGTACTAAAAGTTTTCATCAACATGTATGTAGTAAGAGATGACAGTAATGCAGATTTTATATCCTATTTTGGTCAATGACACTAGTGCAGATTGTAGTCCTGCTATAGTTTTATTTTTATTTTTCAGTTTACCTTATTATCACACCCTTCAATTTAGAAAGAGTGCCTGCAAATTCTGACTAGACCAGCCCAGCCAACCTGCCCTTCTTTACCTTTTATGAACTAATGTTGTTTGGGTGTTTATGTTTTAAGATGAGTGCTACACCTAATAAGATATGAAAATTTAAAGGCATTTCTTCAAATAAAGAGGTACAGTGGTGCCTATAAAGTTACAATATTAATCAAATCCTTTATTACACATCCAATGCTTCAAATCAACTCCAATTAGGTACATGAATTTGGGTAAGTAAAGAGTTCACATAACAATAAAATTGAATGTTGCAGTTCAAAGAGATAATTGTTTCTCAAAATTTTTTAAAAACAAATGTTCAAAGAGATAAAGAATGCATGTCAGATATATGTCTAAAATATTATATACTAACAATTATCATCTTTTACCCAAACAAAACTCTCTGACCTCAACAGACCCATGGATTATAGTCGAAACAGAGGGAAATCACCCATCGTAATAAGCAAAAGACAGAGGCCTCAAAAGACAGAGGTCTTACAATCTTCATATTAAAAAAAACCTAACATAAAAATGTTCAAATCCAAGCGGAGTATTCACAGCATTTGATTGTTCAAATCCAATTTACAAGATCTGCAGTAAAATATTTACGAAATATAAAGGCAAAATCATGAGAACGGAGAGAAATTTAGTGCATGTACCAACAGAGGGCTCACGAGTTTCTCTTCAGCAGACCCACAGTGCCGTGATGAGTTTACAAGTTGAAGGTGAGGAAGATGAGCAACGTTGGATACGACAAACTCTCATTAAAACAAAAAATAAAGTGAGATTTTTAAAAAAAAAAATTATGAAAATAAGGCAAACTCATAGTTAACACTCTTAGCAAAAATAAATAAAAACCCACTACATAAACATAACAAACACTATCATAATCATAACAATTATAATCAAGATCATAAAAATAAAAATAAAAATAATAGAAATAAAAATAAAAACCGACCCAAATTTAAAAAGAATAATCGATTACCACATGCTACCGCGATTTTTGATCGTGTAAGGCCCACTTTCCGACGTCCTCCCAAACGGGGTTATGTTCAGAGTTGGGAGTCTGGGATTCCTTCGTGTGGGTTTTCTGGAGTTCGAGCTGAGGGAGGATCTAACGCAGTGGAGGCGAGGAAGTGAGGGGCAACCAGATCCTCAAGCCAGGTCCGAATGCTGAGAGGAACTCGGGTTTTGCGCAGACAGGTTCGAGGTGAGGAAGAAGAGCATCACTTCGATTTGCTATTCTGGGCGTTTGCACAGTTCCATTTTGATAATTTTGGGTTTCTAGATGCTAGGGATGTTTTGGGGTGGAAAGGGTGTGGAGAAGAGAGACAGAGAGAGAGAGAGAACGCGAGTAAACTTATGACCATTCTGTACAGAGATTTTTAATTGATATTTGTGAGACCCAATGAGTTGACAATAAAGGTGAGTGATGGAGTTTCAAAACTGAGTCAGATATTTCACCCAAACAAGCCACAAATAGAGTTATCTGAAATTGGGGTATTTTTGAGTGATAGTGATAAGTGATAAGTGATGAAAACTAAGTGATGAGTAATGAGTGACCATTTTTTTTAAACCAAACAAGGCCTTAATATCCTGCGGAATAAGTTTTGATGCTAGAAATGTAATTCTTTGAACTTAACTGATAAAATTTAATGGATTGGCTCAATAGAAAATTAAGTGGATAGAACACAAGTACGTGATAATATAGAATTGGACTAATGAACCATATTTTTGATTGGATATTGAAGGAGTTGGGATGGCAAGAGTTTATTTTGAAAGACTACTACAATTTGAATTATAGTCAATTGTTGTACCTTTTGTTTTATATTAGCAGATTGTTAGTGATTATAAATTGCAATGTACTCTTAAGTTCTAGACTACTAGGACTATTATTTGCAATGAGGTATAGCGCAAATGTGGCTATCGCTTTTCCTTGGGTCATTACATATAGTATCAGAGCCGGCCCGGTAATCCTGCATTGGCTCTGAGGTACTACCTCACAAAGTAAGCCCTAACGAGTACGTTAGGTATTTAAGTGGGGGGAGATTGTGATACCCCAATTTGATTGATTGTGTGATGTGTGATGAGTCCCACATTGAGTATTTACTAGATAGATTTAGACTTTATTAACAACTACAAACCTCAATTGTGACTAGTCCTTTTGAGGTATAGCGCAGATGTGACTAACGCTTTACCTTGGGTCGTTACAGAATCTGATCTCTATATCAATTACTATATAATACAATGCAACTCCAAGCATCAATCAACCTCAACAGGCCCATGATATAGAATTGATCTCGTCCCTGGCTGACTGGTATAATTCAAGCCTTTTTGCACATTGTTGCCTCCCCTCCATCAATTCAGGGTCTTCATCCAACGATTGTGCAAGCTGCTTAGCCTGAAATAAAGGCATGTTATATGTATCATCAAGTTTAATCAATACATCTAACAGGGTGTTAATATCAAGGATTACAACAGCACCAAGCCACTCACCCCAGCATCAACGGCAATAGGTCTACCAAGATGATCCATCACCGACTCAAGTGCCTCGATGCTTTTGTTAATCAAAGATGTTATACTTGGAATCCGAGCCCTAATTACAGACTCCAAGTGCTATATTCAAGATCACAACATCAGTTTGATATCCCATACAAACATCATCTTAATTTGCAAGAGAGATGCACAAGAAAAAACCTTTGAGAGAAGTTTTGCAAGATACTCTGAACCCATTTTACTGGCTAACTGCCCATATTCAGGACTGGTTGCAAAGTACTCCCGCTCCTTGTGCCTTGCAACTATTATGTCAACATTTTTATTGATGTCAGCCTGGGAACGGTTAACAATTCCAACCCAAGGATGTTGCAAGCAATACGATCTTCCTTCAATAACCTGAGAGCATATAAAGTATGTAAGACAAAAAGAAAATAAAAATTTTAAGACATTTATATTTTTAAAAGAAATTTTGAATCAAGAAAATGCACAGGACATCCAGCAAAAATTAACTGTTATAGCAAAGTATTAAGGAACATTTCAATAAAAGGGGAAAAATGTATACGCTAAAACACTGTTCTAATCTGAATACAATTCAACCCAATGAAATGTTAATCCCAATCACTTGGAGACTTAAATGCAGATAAATTAGATAATAATTAAAAGCTAAGCTAACATGATCAACAAAATCCATTTATAAAGGTGGGGGTATTCACACAAACAGAGACAGAGGGACTGCGTGAGAGATAGAGAGAGATCTTACATCCAATGCATTAGTTCCTTTGTCCATCAAATCCAACTTCGTCAACACACCAAATGTCCTTTCACCTGTGCAATTTACAAACAGGATTCATAAGGGAAGGCAAAACAAAGCGACTAGTCAAGAGTTCTGCAAAAAGTGCATAAACATACCAGTGGGATCCACTTCCCTAGCAAGTTTGATAGCATCTGATGTCGCAATATCTTGATTGGCTGGAGATATTGCGAGTATGATACAATTAGGCTGCAAAAAGCAGAGGACAGAAAATTAACTTGAGACAAAAATAGAAGGCATTGGACTCTAATTGAGGACAGATAGGCTTGCCTAGAGGGGAAGAGAGAGAGAAGAGGGAAAATTATTTATAAATCTACAGATTATTAAGTGACCCATAAAAACTTTAGTTGATTTTTTTTAAGCACAATAACAGTCCACCAAGAGAAGCAAAATCAAAACAAAACAAAACAAATTGCAGAACAAGGATCCAAAGAAGAAATAATTAGTTTTATTGTACATCATGCAACAATTATAGGCAAGACAATCCAAGAATTTTTTATTCATTATTATCCCCTCACCCATATCTATACAGTTCTTTTAAGCAAAAAAATGTAAACAGCTTGTAGTATAAGATCACAAATCTAGAGTGTGATAGCTACATGATATATAAATAATGTTGACAGATCAAGAACTGCTCATTCTGATAAATCAAATCCTGCGTAACAACGATCCAGAACACGTGATAATCATAAATATAATTAAGACTAGATTACAAATTACACCCAATGACCTAGTTGCAATATAGTCCTTTTTAAGTTTTTTTTTCAGTCCTTTAACTTCCATTTGTTTTCAACAGTCCTTCCATCAACTTCTTGCGAATCTTCACCATTAAGTCTACCAAAACATCATTTTGGAAAAAATATTAAAACCAACAAGTGATGGAACTAGACAAAAGGACTAGCACTTATAAAGGGGAGGAGGAGCTAGTTGAGCTACAGCTCAATGACTGAAAACAGATTAAACTTAAAGGGTAGGAATGGAGAAAAACAATGAAACATAGAGGATTGAATTCAAAACAAGTCAAATTTAAAGTGTGTAATCTGTATTTTGCCTATAACAATCATGTTTTCAAATGAGCCTATCCATATGGCACTAAGCGTCCCTTGAGATGTGCCTAAGAAATCAGCAAAATATGCTAACTGTCCTATGGGATTCATTAATATCTCAATAATTACTATCACTGATTCCCATAAAGTCCGATTGTTCATGATGTTATGGAAAAATTAGACCTCGATATATGAAGCACCATATTCTCATATCTAATAAAATTGACTTTGCTTAATTGGAGGAAAAATGGGGGAAATGTTACCACCTAAGCAGCTAGGCTTCTTAAAAGAGTTAAAAGAGTAAACTGTTGCAGTGAAAAACCATAGATCACCAAAATGGAAGGGTCTACCACACATTACACATTGATGTACCCTTTTTGAGGAGAAAAAGTCCCATTACCTTCTCAACATAAGTTCGGACCATATTTTCAATATCTTCAACAATACTTTCAGGTTGTCCCTCTGGAAAGAGGAAAAAAAGGAACAAATATCTTGGTTAATGAATGGTAAATAATCAACATATAATCCAGAAGTTTTATCAGATACAGAACATACCAACAGCAACTTTTGTTAAACCCGGTAGATCAATCAGGGTTAAGTTGACAACTGCCAAATGACGGAAAACAAGAATAAGTGTTAAAAAAATATATTACAACATGGGGAATAGAATGATATCAACTATTTATTCAAACTTCATGCCATGCAGCAACATTACCCAGTACGAGACATCAGGGGCAAATGAAATTTAAGTGCAAGCAAGGAACACATCAAATAATTGAAAATAACGTCCCAGGCATTATAGCCAATAGTTATTCTTTAAACATCACACACACTCCTCAAGATTGCACCAATACAAAACTTTAGAAATCACACATTCCTCAACACCCACAGAAACCAATTTGTAGTCTATCTTTCTCTCCCTTCTTATATTATTATTTTTTTCTTCCTTTCAGGCATTATATAGCCAATAGTTATTCTTTAAACATCACACACACTCCTCAAGATTGCACCAATACAAAACTTTAGAAATCACACATTCCTCAACACCCACAGAAACCACTTTGTTGTCTATCTTTCTTTCCCTTCTTATATTATTTTTTTTTTCTTCCTTTCCTTTAATATATGCACCATGCACATGGGAGCCAATGATAAAGAAACCATTAAATGATTTTTTTAAAAGGACATCTAATCTGCAAAGAGAAGCTAAATATTGAGATTTCACAATTCAAACTACTGCTAAACAGCCTTACTCAAGTGACAAATACATGCATACAATGTTTTCTTCTCAAGCAACTATTGCAGGGACTAGTTGTTTTTCATGCAAAAGATAATATTTATACACATTAGTGCATTTTGCATCAGCTTTTTGGATTGTTACAGGGAGAAGTTAACATTTATTTTTTTCAGTCAAACTATCACTTCTTTTCAGTTTAGAATTATGTCAAGGCAATTAACTAATATTGAAGAAAAAATTTTGCTGTGCTTAAAATTGCAAAGTAATGGTATTACACAAGCATCATAAAATGTCATGCACTCAAATAAATTAAGATTATATTGCAAAAAGCATGGCTTTTCCAGATGAAGCTAAACATATTCTGCGGAAAGTATGTCTAGCACTAGAGATTAATACAATATAGCATAACTTGCCACAAATGACAAATGAAAATCATATATGCATTCTGAATGGAGCAATAACTGCAACAAAAACTCCAAGGACTTAAAAAAAAAAAAATAATAATAATAATAATAATAATAAAAAAACAAGTCTAAAGAAATTTGACACAAAAGTAATAAAGCTTACGCACCATTTGGAGAGTAGATACTGAGATGGATAGGAACAGGAGAAATCATTTTTGTCTTCCCAGTTATTCTATCACTCTCATCCTGAATCTCCTTGCGAACCAGGGCTGTGCGAAAAACTCAGAAGGCAAAATATCAGCTCCAACATCATTTTTCTCTTAGATACAGAAGGCAATAAACAATGTCAAAGAAATCTTTATACATTGAAGAATGTTGATACAAGTCAAGGAGGAGAATTCTAAACTCATGCCACTCCCCACAGAAAGCAATAGTAAATTTGAATTGGCAATCAAGTTGAAAATAATTCCATAAATCCTTACAAAATAATGTGCTTTAAACTATTGAAGTTCTTTTATTGGTAATTTACAAGCACCTAATGGGTTTTAAACCCATGACCTCATCCTCCACCCATTTTTATGGGTGAAGGAAATGCCATTTAAGCTAGAGCATATTGGCATGTTTTAAATATTAAATTAAGCATTAAACAAAGCCTGAAAAACTATAAACAGAAAAAGTTACCTAGTCTGGTCACAAATTATGGGACCAAATATATATATATATATATATATATATTTTAAAGGCTTAAGGTCCTTAAGGAAGCTATGATGGAAGCCCAACATTGTGATAACTTCTCCATCCTTTTCTTTTCTTTCCTCCTTTTTTGATGAATTACTTATCCATCCCATTTTCTAAGGTCTTTTCAATCTCAAGGAATAAAAGACACAACCAGATATAAATTATAAATGCTAGAATAGACTAGATTACCCTTTGCCTCCAAACATGGCTTATGAAAGGTGACCAACAGCATCTTTCTAAAATATTAAAACAGAGTACCTAGTCTACCAAATAACCATTCTATAAGTAAAATACCAAACCAGTTTCATTAAACATATTACCCAAAATTGGAGATGAATCCCACAAAACCTTACTCTAAAGATAGATTTCCTCTATAAAAATACCCTTGGCAACCTGTGTTGGACCACTATTTTCTCTCTCTTTCTTTTTAAAGAAAACCACTTTCCTTGATTTGGGAGTTCACAGCTTCAGCATAAAGTGCCCGCATATTAACAAAGGCAAGCATAATAGCTGGACCATAATTTCTAGAGCAAGAAAGCCTAGCCCAGACTACAATTCCTTTCACAACAAACAGGTCAGTGTAAACCCATTGAAAAAAAAATTCTCATTCCATCTAATTCTCTAATAAAGAGCTTCAAATAGAGGCTTTTAACCCAGTTGATAGTAGATAGGGTAACCCTACATACCCATAAACAACACATGACAATAATGCTTTAAAAGCTTCAAATAGCAGCTAGAGATAGTTATTATAGGCAAAAATAATTAGTTGAATCTCATAAAACTTCATTGATAACAGCTAGATATCATCAAAATTTCAAAATTTACTAATGAAGACCGAATGCTTATTCTTCATAAAGTCACTAATACAGAAATACTGACTACCTACTATGTCTCATCCATATTCTTACATTATCTCACGCATAATATTGAACATAGTTATGGCCCACGAAAACTGAAACCGATTGTTATTCATAAATGTAACACTGCCTCCATTTGTAGCTTATTTCAAGCAACTATGGCTTATTTCACAAAACTTAAAATACACAGACATAACAAAACAAGCAATTCACTAAAAGAGGAAAAAATATCACGCACCAAAATCAGAGAACTTCCTCCTCGGGATGTGAAGGAACTCGGCATACTCCTGCATTCCATCATCCGTCTTGTGAAGCTGCAACACCAAAGGCTGCCTCTTCACGATCCCTACAACGATCAAAGCAAGTCCAAATACCACAAATTCAACACAATTAGCAAAATAACAAAAAATGAAAATCAACTAATAAAGCTTGCTCTTTTTTTTTTTTTTTTTTGAAACACGCACTAACCTGATCCTCTTGGAAGAAAGTCACGCCCTACAATACTCTCCAACACCGATGATTTTCCAGAACTCTGCACTCATTTTAAACCAAAAAAAAAAAACCATTCAGACAAAAAATTCAGCTCAAAATTTCAACTTTTCCTTACCAATAAACTTGAAATCTCTCTCTCGGAAATGAAAATTTTCACTTTTTTTCTCTCTCTAGCAAAACTCATTCTCTCTCTAGAAAATCACTCCTGACTCCTATACATTCTCTGCGTCAAGATTCTCTCTCTCTCTCTAAAAAGTTACAGAAAAGGTGAGAAAAGAGGAGTGTTGGGGGGGGGGGGGGGACCTGGCCACCGATGACGGCAACAGTGGGAAGAGCTTCCCAGAGAGAAGGGAAAGGGTTGCCTCCACTGCCATAGTCACCGAGCACAGTACAGGCTCTCTGAATCCGGTTCACCAGTCCGATCAAACTCTCCATCGTCGTCATATCTTCACAGCAAAAGCAAAATCCAAACAGAGAACGAGTGCTACATCCTAGTGCCATCTGTATCATACCAAAATATGTATAGATTTTTAAATTCATTAAAAAAAAAAAAAAAGTTATTTCATCACAATATTACAAAGTACGAAGTATCACATGCACCAAATCATATATATAGTACCTCATTATTTGAAGAACTAGATAACTCATCATCACCAATAGCTGGTATATAGTCGTCGTCATCCACCTGAACAATTTCTTTCTTTCTTCCCACACTTGCACATTTAGGCAAAAAAGTTGACAGATGCTTCAATCCCAAAGGATTTATTCTCTCTTGGTTTTGCTTGATTCTTTGTGCTCTTTCCATCTTATTATTTGTTATTTTATTTCGAGTGTCTTTACCCTTTTTGGCCATTTCTGCAACAATAGATTTACATAGAAAATAAAATATAATGTCTATTCATTAAAAATTATGGTACCACATTCAGCAAACAATCTTTGCACAGTACACACATACCCTATAAACTCTGATTCAAACACTATTTAGCCAAAGACTCATAATAGAGTCACGATCAACTTATGAATTAATTGAATATATCTTGTTTGCTGGATGCACTTACCGTGTGGTGAGACATGCGACTTGAAACAAATGGTTGAGTCTTCTGCTCTAAGGTAAGGAAGTACAGCATGAACAGCTCCCGTAGTAGGATGTACTAGATGGAAGCTGTCGTAGGATTTCACCAAGACTTGGTCGTAGGAAAGCACGAACAACAAAGAGCTAATAACACTTCTAAAATGAGGAAATTTATAAGTGTTGGACCATCTTCCCTCATCATTGGCTATCCAAACATTAGTGCTCTCATCATTCTTGCAGCTGATTGCCAGTCTATTATATATCGGTTCAATATGAACGTCCCCCACTTTCATTTGAACAATGGATACAGGCAAACGATGGAAGTCAAATCTCTCACTTTGAAAGTTGAATTGAAGCAGTACCAACAGAACCGAAGAAATTTTATCTTTCCGTTGTGGCTTTTGGGCCAGAAAATAAATGTCTCCATTCAAATATTTCCCAGGCTGTATTGCGTAAAGATAATCTCCGGGGCCCTTTAAAATCTTTGTCCAAGAAGGCCTCTTTGACCTATATAATTGGTAAGGAAAGAATCGTTGCTTCGAGACATTATCCACAGCTATCAATTTGAATCCCTCATTTATCATGCATCCGAATCCGAGAATTTTCTTTATTGTAGGATTTGGAACTATTTTAATTTTACTAGGGTCGGTGGGGTTCAAAATTGTTGCCTGCGATTTGCGATCTACGCAAACTAAGCCCTCTGCAGAACACAAAATTCTATCAGTGTGACAAAGGCTATAATCATTTTTAGAGCCGACCTTGCTAATGTAGTCTGGAATCGTAGCTTCTTTCAGATTCTGCAATTTTCCAATACAGCATTTACTTATGCCAAATTTAGGGTTTGAAATTTCACATCTGATTATACCATATTCGGTCTTTGAAATTGCATATCTAGCTACCAAATTAAATCCTTCGAGGGACTCAGGAACGAAACCCTTCACAAAATCATTGTGATACACCGCGAATTTTAACAATGAGGGTAACCGATTAAGAATCGTTACCTCTATTTCTTTTGGAAGTAGGGCCAACCCCCTCCAAGAAGGAGAATAGGAAGCAGGTGAAGACTTTGACCGTGTAATCGTCGAATTGGAAGAGGAAACCTCTTCTAGGCCCTCTTTGCTGCTTCTAGGACAAGAAGAAGAACGAAAAGTTGGTGAAGATTTTGACTTTGACCTCCTTCTAGTTTCTTTGACAGCAGGCCCAATCCTCCAAGAAGGAGAAAGGGAAGCAAGTGAAGACTCTGACTTTGACCGTGTAATCGTCGAATTGGAAGAGGAAACCTCTTCTAGGCCCTCTTTGCTGCTTCTAGGACAAGAAGAAGAACGAAAAGTTGGTGAAGATTTTGACTTTGACCTCCTTCTAGCTTCTTTGACAGCAGGCCCAATCCTCCAAGAAGGAGAAAGGGAAGCAAGTGAAGACTCTGACTTTGACCGTGTAATCGTCGAATTGGAAGAGGAAACCTCTTCTAGGCCCTCTTTGCTGCTTCTAGGACAAGAAGAAGAACGAAAAGTTGGTGAAGATTTTGACTTTGACCTCCTTCTAGTTTCTTTGACAGCAGGCCCAATCCTCCAAGAAGGAGAAAGGGAAGCAAGTGAAGACTCTGACTTTGACCGTGTAATCGTCGAATTGGAAGAGGAAACCTCTTCTAGGCCCTCTTTGCTGCTTCTAGGACAAGAAGAAGAACGAAAAGTTGGTGAAGATTTTGACTTTGACCTCCTTCTAGTTTCTTTGACAGCAGGCCCAATCCTCCAAGAAGGAGAAAGGGAAGCAAGTGAAGACTCTGACTTTGACCGTGTAATCGTCGAATTGGAAGAGGAAACCTCTTCTAGGCCCTCTTTGCTGCTTCTAGGACAAGAAGAAGAACGAAAAGTTGGTGAAGATTTTGACTTTGACCTCCTTCTAGTTCTTTGACAGCAGGCCCAATCCTCCAAGAAGGAGAAAGGGAAGCAAGTGAAGACTCTGACTTTGACCGTGTAATCGTCGAATTGGAAGAGGAAACTTCTAGGCCTCTTTGCTGCTTCAGGACAAGAAGAAGAACGAAAAGTTGGTGAAGATTTTGACCCAATCCTCCAAGAAGGAGAAAGGGAAGCAAGTGAAGACTCGACTGACCGTTTGACCGTGCTGCTTCTAGGACAAGAAGAAGAACGAAAAGTCGACCTCGTTTCTTTGACAGCAGGCCCAATCCTCCAAGAAGGAGAAGAAGCAAGTGAAGACTCTGACTTTGACCGTGTAATCGTCGAATTGGAAGAGGAAACCTCTTCTAGGCCCTCTTTGCTGCTTCTAGGACAAGAAGAAGAACGAAAAGTTGGTGAAGATTTTGACTTTGACCTCCTTCTAGTTTCTTTGACAGCAGGCCCAATCCTCCAAGAAGGAGAAAGGGAAGCAAGTGAAGACTCTGACTTTGACCGTGTAATCGTCGAATTGGAAGAGGAAACCTCTTCTAGGCCCTCTTTGCTGCTTCTAGGACAAGAAGAAGAACGAAAAGTTGGTGAAGATTTTGACTTTGACCTCCTTCTAGTTTCTTTGACAGCAGGCCCAATCCTCCAAGAAGGAGAAAGGGAAGCAAGTGAAGACTCTGACTTTGACCGTGTAATCGTCGAATTGGAAGAGGAAACCTCTTCTCGGCCCTCTTTGCTGCTTCTAGGACAAGAAGAAGAACGAAAAGTTGGTGAAGATTTTGACTTTGACCTCCTTCTAACCATAGAATCCACTTCTTTGCTTTCATCGAGAAGCCCTTTTCTGTTTCTAGGAAGTTCGTCCCTACGAGAAGAGGAAGGAAAAGTTGGTGAAGAGTTTGATTTTGACCCCATTCAATCTGAGACAGACCCACCGAGCTGGTTTTGCGCCGATTGAACTGTTAGCGAACGGAGGCCTTGCCGGATTTTCAACTTCAGCTACTCCTCCTCCGCCGCCACAAACTCCTCTCTCGTTCCCTCTCCCTCTCTAACAATAAAAAAAAGCAACAAAAACAACCCTATATCCGCTCCTCTCTCTCTCTCTCTCTCTCTCTCTCTCTCAAGATATCCTCGTCTTTCTCCCTCTCGGCCCGGCGGCCGCGGCGAAGTGAGAAATGGAAGATCGAAAGGAAGATTTGGGTTAGGATAGTTGGTATTTATAGTTAGGGTTTTTATCTTACTGTAGCTACAGTGCTTTGGTTTCGACAACCTCTGCACTGTAGCTACAGTGTCTAACTTTTTTTTCCGCGCTAAAGCACTGTAGTTACAGTGCTTTGGTTTCGTCAACCTCTGCACTGTAGCTACAGTGCTAGAGGTTTTTTTTTTTTTTTTTTCTTCTTTTAAATATTTATGTAAGGTTTTTTTTTAGAAACAAATCTTTATGTAAGATGGTATATATATATATATATATATATATATTATTCTGACATAATAAATTTTATAATATTTTTAAAATTATTGACGTGTCAATTTTTTACAAGTCGAAATAAAATAATAAAATATGAGAGTATAACCAACCACAACTAAAAGTAAATGTTTTGAAAAAATGTTACAACACTTATTGTTATCATAATATTTTCACAATTGTTGAGATCCTAGTTTCTTATAGATCAAATAAAAATATGCTAAGTCTACAACATTTTAACATTAATTTCTATAGTGCCTAAAGTTTTTTTTTTTTTTCCAGTAATCTGTTTGTGTGTGTGTGTGTGTGTGTTTTTCCTTTTAGTGAGGCACACTTTTTCTTTTCTTTTTTTTCCTTCAAGTATGCCAGTCGGTTTGAGCTTTTTTTTTTTTTTAAGTTTTTTATATGTTTATACACATTTGCACAAAAAATGGTAAATATTGTACAAATTTTGTAAATGTGTACAAAATTTGCTAATTTTTTTGTGTCTACAATATAAATTTACAATGTATACATAGAGATATTGTGAAAATGTTGTGATATATGTGTCAATTCCTTATGGGTTAAAATAAAATATTATACCGAGATCTAGCATAACTAAAAATGTCATGGCATTTTGTTGTTATTACAATAAATTTACAACTATTGAGGTATAAGTTATAGGTCAAAATGAGATAATAAAATATAAGACTAGGATCCATCATGGTTGAAAATAGAGGTATTGTGAAAACATTGTAATATTTTGTTGTATTCATAGACTTTTTTTTTTTTTTTTTTGGTTTAGTCAAATAATTTAGTAATCTATATATAAAAAGAGTAAACGAGAAAAGTTTTCATAGCTTCGCTACAGTAGTTTTGACTTGTTCAATTTTCAATGTTTTATGGGCCTTTTTTTTTTTTTTTTTTTGTGAATGCATAAAGCTGCAATAGATTTGCTATATTATTTTTGGTTTGTCCAATTCACACTGTTTTACATTATAATAAAATATTAAAACAATAAATTGGCACAATATTTTTACAATTTTTGAGATGTTTTTTTTTTGAGAAAGAACTTGAGTATTTTTATTAATGTAAATGAGTTACATCCGAAAGTAAAACCGACACAATATGAGAAGGAACATCTTCCATCCATACTTGAAAATCTGGTATGCCTATAGCATATCTCGCCAGATTATGAGCTACACAATTACCGTTTCTCTTTACATGAGAATACAACACTCTTTGAAAATGATTTGAGTAAATTTTAACATCCTCTACCAGCAGACCCAATGGGCATAGGTTCTGTTCTTGAGATTTCAAAGCTTGAATCAAATGTAATGCATCACCTTCGAGAATGACATTTTGGAACCCCAGCTCATGTGCAAATGACAAAGCTTTCCGGGCAGCCAACGCTTCTGTCACACCAGCCTCATACGCCTAAAAAATACTCTCTGAACAAGAAGCCAAAACAGCACCATAGTTATCCCTTATTACAACACCAACACCAGCTCTATTTGCATCATCAAAGACCGCTCCATCAAAGTTAACTTTCACAAAACCAGCTGGCGATGCACTCCATCTGTTTCCTCCATTTCCGTTACTCCTTACCTCTGTACCTGCTGCTTCTGTGCTGGTTTTATAATGTGCCAACCATTCAGCTGCCAGATCAGCAACATGATGCAACGGACAAGCTTGCAAATTAAGCCTCACCTTGTTCCTTTGATTCCAAATAGTCCAGGCCGTGTAAGCCAGCAGCTCCAAAGACTTCCCTTCCTCTATCATCCATGACAGCAACTCTCTGACACAAGTGAACTCCATTTCGCACCTAAACCCCCATTTTTCCTGATCAGTCCACACTACATCCAGCTCTGGGCATAACCACAAAGCATGCACCGAATCCTCCACTGCCAGTTTACACCTTTCACAGATTGGTTCCTCTAAGATTTTCCTACACATCAAAACTTGTTTGGTTGGAAGTATATTACGGCAAGCCCTCCAAAGAAAATTTTTTATCTTTGGGGGAGCTTGCATCCGCCATATTTCCTTCCAAACTCGCTTATGACAGATAGGAGGAGTTTGAGAATTTAATTGCAACTCCTCTTCTTCTTTAAGGAACCTATATCCGGACTTACATGTGTAATTTCCTGAGGTTGAGTAAGGCCAATACAAAGTGTCCTCTGTCACATGTCGGCTTAGGGGGATTTTCTTGATCAACTTAGCATCCTCTTCCACAAATAACCCATCCACCATCTCTTCATTCCATCTTCTTGTAGTTGGGTCAATAAGTGAATCTACGGAATAATTTTCAAGACTCTCCAATGGGCAGGAAGGCAGAAACGTTGGGTGTTTTCTTGGCAGCCAACGTTGCTGCCAAATGTTTATTTTTTCTCCATTTCCTACCCTCCATATTGCCCCCCTTTGAATGATGTCTCTTCCTCTAAGGATACTCTTCCAAGCATAAGACCCCATCCTTGACTTGGCAGCCTCCATAAGCGATGAATTTGGGAAGAAACGAGCTTTAAATACTTTGTAAAAGAGTGAGGATTTATTATTCAATAGCCGCCATGCTTGCTTTGCTAAGAGGGAATCATTGAACATAGCAAGATCTCGAAAGCCCATACCTCCAATAGTCTTAGATTTTGTCATCTCTCCCCATTTAATCCAATGGATTTTCCTACGGTCTCCCCTTTGGCCCCACTAAAATCTTTTGATTAGAGCCTCAATTTCATTGCACAAACTCACTGGCAATTTGAAACATCCCATAGTGTAAGTGGGGATGGCTTGTATGACCGCCTTTATAAGCACTTCCCTTCCGGCTTGTGAAAGTAACTTTGCTTCCCACTCTTGAAGTTTCCGCCAAACCCTCTCCTTAATGTAGCTAAAACTTTCTTTTTTTCCTTTCCCAACCAAGGAGGGCAGCCCAAGGTATTTTTCATAATGCAAGATTTCTGGTACACCTAAAGCCGCCTTAATTCCATGCTTCACCCCCTCCGGAGTAGACTTGCTAAAGAACAAGGAGGTTTTACTCTTATTCATTTTTTGACCCGAGGCTTCTTCATACTCTTTTAGTATCTCTAAGACATTGTTGCACTCCTCCATTGTTGCCCTGCAAAAAATAAGACTATCATCTACGAAAAGCAGATTCGTTAGTTTTGGGCCCCTTCGACAAAGGGAGTAGCCATGGATATCACCATGTAGGTCCGCCTTTTTAATTAAGCCATTCAACCCCTCCGTACAAAGAAGGAATAAGAAGGGGGAAAGTGGATCTCCCTGCCTAATCCCCCTTGTAGGATAAATCATCCCACATGGTTCTCCATTTACCAACACAGAATATGAAACTGTTTTTACACAACCCATAACCAAATTTATCCACCTCTCCCTAAAACCCATTTTCCTCATTATTCCCTCCAAGTAATACCACTCCACCCGGTCATACGCTTTACTCATATCCAATTTCAGTGCCATATAACCATACTTACTCCCCTTGTAATTTTGTAGACTATGCAAGGTCTCGAAGGCCACCAAAATATTATCAGAAATTAATCTACCCTTAGTGAAGGCTGATTAGTGTTCAGTGATAATGGATGGAAGTAATTTTTTGAGGCGATTTGCAAGAATTTTGGAATAAATTTTGTAGAGGACATTACAGAGGCTAATAGGGCGAAATTGGTGTGCATATTCAGGGGAGTTTATTTTTGGAACAAGTGTGATAAAAGTATGGTTTAGGGGAGTAGGTATAGTACCTGAGATGTTAATTCCTTATAATTCGAAATAAAATAATAAAATATCATACTAAAATCAACCACAACTAAAAACAAAGGTAATGTGAAATAGATATTTATATGTTAAATAGCTCTCTTAACTTTGTGATTGATCAAAATTCACATACGAATGAGGTTAAATTTTTATGACATAATTATCAAAATTCTTATAATTAATGTCTCTTTTAATTAATGCAAATCTCTATGTATTTTAAAAATCAAATTATTTATATCTTTATTTTGTGATACAAATAAAATCTAGAATTGATCCTAATCACTACTTGCTTTTTTTCCGTGGCTAGCACATGCCTTGCACGTGTTGCCCTAACTAGTTTTTTTTTAATATATATATATATATATATATATATGCGGGTCAGGTTTGGGTCGAGTATGCATAATACCCGAACCCGTTACGGGTTTTATTTCTAAAACCCAAACCCGCCCCATTTGCTTCACGGGTCAGGTTTTACCCGATCCATTAGGGTTGAATTGGACCAGGCACCCATGAGTCGAGCCATTTTTGCCATCCCAACTCTCCGGCCTACTTGATACCTAATCTAATAATAATAATAATAATAATATATAAGTTTTACTTTAAAAATTTTAGTAATATAGATCATAGACAATTTTAGACGATTGTACTTGTTTTTCATTTTAGATTTTTAATTATTATAAAAGTATAGAATATAGTAATGAAACTAGTTTGGAGAATACGAGTGTGTTGCACGTTTGTATGTCATTATAACCTACTACCTAAACTCTTTTGTACTTGAGATTTACTCTTTTTTTTTTTTCTTTTTTTCTTTTTTAAATATTTATGTAAGCCTTTTTTTTTAGAAACAATATTTATGTAAGCTAGTATATATATATATATATATATATATATATATTGTAATTTTGACACAATAAATTTTATAATATTTTTATAATTATTGACGTGTCAATTTCTTACAAGTCGAAATAAAATAATAAAATATAAGAGTGTGACTAACCATAACTAAAAGTAAATGTTTTGAGAAAATGTTACAACACTTATTGTTATCACAATATTTTCACAATTGTTGAGATCCCAGTTTCTTATAGATCAAATAAAAAAATGCTAAGTCTACAACATTTTAACATTAATTTCTATAGTGCCTAAAGTTTTTTTTTTTTTTTCCAATAATCTGTTTGTGTGTGTGTGTGTGCGTTTTTTTTTTTTTTTTTTTTAAGATCTTTATATGTTTATACACATTTGCACAAAAAATGGTACATATTGTACAAATTTTGTAAATGTGTACAAAATTTGCCAATTTTTTTGTGTCTACAATATAAATTTACAATGTATACATAGAGATATTGTGAAAATGTTGTGATGTATGAGTCAATTCCTTATGGGTTAAAATAAAATATCATACCGAGATCTAGCACAACTAAAAATGTCGTGACATTTTGTTGTTATTACAATAAATTCACAACTATTAAGGTATAAGTTATAGGTCAAAATAAGATAATAAAATATAGGACTGGGATCCGTCACAGTTGAAAATAGAGGTGTAAGGACACGATTAATAACGACCCAAGAATGACATTGGGCTCATACGTAAAGGGCCCGAACAATATAATTTGTAGAGTGTGAGCTTGAAAGGTTTGACCTTGGTCACTGAACAGCGGTCTAGTCATGGTTTTTATGGAAGTTTATATGAGGGTGGACCTGGCGTGACTGACAAAACCTTCTTTCGGTGCGACCTGTGGGGTTTTTGTCCTCGGACACCGTCCGAGGAGCTTAGTGTTCTTCTCATTCTCCCTCTTTTAGGATTTCTTCCTCTGGGGGATCCCCTTCCCCCTTGGTTCTTTTTCCCTTTTATACTAGTAGTTACTTTCCTTTCAATGTCCTCGTGTAAGTTTCACTTTCTGGGATGGAGACTTATCCTATCAGCCCATACCTAGAGTGGTTGGGAGTAGACGTAAAAGTTGAAATAGCATGGTGAAGAGCACGGGCCTATCAGACGTAGAGTTCTTTATTACAGTATTAGCAGCTTTTTCACTTGTCCTGCCCCTGCACTGAGCTCGCCCTTTCCTTCAGGCGTTTTGTGGGGTGCCAAGCATAAGATCGTCCTCAGCCAGATCTTTAGCCCCTTTTTTGGATTTTCATTATGCGTCCTTGGCAATTGCTCTCCTCGGCTTAGGTTTTGGGCCTTAATGTAAAGTGGGCCAGGGTCGCAGATTCTCTGGCCCCACAAGAGGTATTGTGAAAACGTTGTAATATTTTGTTGTATTCATAGACTTTTTTTTTTTTTTTTTTTGGTTTAGTCAAATTTAGTAATCTATATATAAAAAGAGTAAACGGGAAAAGCTTTCATAGCTTCGCTACAGTAGTTTTGACTTGTTTAATTTTCACTGTTTTGCGGGCCTTTTTTTTTTGTGAATGTGTAAAGCTACGATAGATTTGCTATATTATTTTTGGTTTGTCCAATTCACACTGTTTTACATTATAATAAAATATTAAAACAATAAATTGGCACAATATTTTCACAATTTTTGAGATGTTAATTCCTTATAATTCGAAATAAAATAATAAAATATCATACTAAAACCAACCATAACTAAAAATAAAGGTAATGTGAAATAGATATTTATATGTTAAATAGCTCTTTTAACTTTGTGATTGATCAAAATTCACATACGAATGAGATTAACTTTTTATGACATAATTATCAAAATTCTTATAATTAATGTCTCTTTTAATTAATGTAAATTTCTATGTATTTTAAAAATCAAATTATTTATATCTTTATTTTGTGATACAAATAAAATCTAGAATTGATCCTAATCACTACTTGCTTTTTTTCCGTGGCTAGCACGTGCTGCCCTAACTAGTTTTTTTAAATATATATATATATATATATATATATGCAGGTCGGGTTCAGGTCGGGTATGCATAATACCTGAACCCGTTACGGGTTTTATTTCTAAAACCCAAACCCACCCCATTTGCTTTGCGAGTTGGGTTTTACCCGACCCATTAGGGTCGGATTGGGCCGGGCACCCGAGTCGGGCCATTTTTGCCATCCCAACTCTCCGGCCTACTTGGTACCTAATCTAATAATAATAATAAGTTTTACTTTAAAAATTTTAGTAATATAGATCATAGACAATTGTAGACGATTGTACTTGTTTTTCTTTTTAGATTTTTAATTATTATAAAAGTATAGAATATAGTAATGAAACTAGTTTGGAGAATATGAGTGTGTTGCACGTTTGTATGTCATTATAACCTACTACCTAAGCTCTTTTGTACTTGAGATTTACTCTTTTAATAAGGTTAAGGCAAACTAATTAGAAAACATTTGTGATCACAATTTATCACTAATAAGTTATTACAAATAAATGAAAAAGAAGGGTTGCAGCAAGGTCACAGTCTTGCACTGTTGCATATCATGGATTGTGAGTTCTCTGAGCGCGAGAGGTCTTTGGAGGAGGATACTGAGCTCCAACGTAGCAAAAAGAAGGTTAAAGAGTCGAACATGGCCCCTGCTTTTGGGGCAACCATCTCCTACAAGGATAAACTTGTAGGGGAGATGCTTGAAGCTTTTGCCCAGGCTTTTAATCTCAACTTCAAGGAGGACTACACTGAGGAGCCAAGGATGGATGTTGAGGGTCTCAATAATGGGTTATTAGTAGTTAAGCTATCTCCTGATACGAGGAAGTAGATTAGATCGAAGTGGGCACATGCTCTCATAGTCAAAGTCGTTGGAAGATCTGTGGGCTTTCATTTCCTTCATAATAGAGTCATGAGCCTTTGGAAACCAGTGGGTAGGCTAGATTGTGTTGACCTGGGCAAGGATTACTTTCTTATGAGGTTTGGACTAGTGGAAGATTACAACAATGTGCTAAATGGTGGACCCTGGTTTATCGAAGAGCACTTCCTATCTATACGAAGATGGGAACCGAACTTTATACCGACTAATGTGTCGTGTAGTTTAGTGGTTGTTTGGATTAGACTTCCTGAGCTTCCCTTTGAGTATTATGATCTCGATGTCCTTAAGGAGATTGGTAATGCCATCGGTTCGGTATTGAGGATTGATTCAAACACAACGTCTGAGGTTAGAGGTTGGTATGCCAGAATATGCGTTTAGATCGACCTAAGCAAGCCGTTGATAAACCAGATTCTTTTGGAGGGTGTGGTTCAGGAAATCCAATATGAAGGATTTTGTTCTTTGTGTTTCTTATGCGAGAGAGTCAGTCATTGCAGGGAAGGGTGTCCTTATACGATTAACGCCCAGACACTGAAGGCCCATGTGGCGGCGGAGACCATGAATATGGAGAATGGGAACACATGCGAAGGTAACTAGGGTTCATAGGAGGCGGGAAAGGCAAAAAAGGAGGGAAAGAGTGATTTTGGACCTTGGATGCTTGTTAGAAGATGCAGAGTTGGGCCCAACAGTAAGGGAAGCCGCATTGGTTACCATTCCCCCGACCCAAGCCCAGCAACAAACTCTGTTATGACATCAGGGGCTTATGCACACTCCTCAAAGACATCGCCTGATAGGTCTGATCATGGTAAGGGTCATCAAATAGCCCATGACCCATGGGCTGGCCTAGTAGCCCGCTAGCTCACCAGGCTAATGGGCAGCCCAGCTCGGTAATATTGAAGCCCGTGGGCAGCCCAGTAGCCCAATGGGACAAGCTATGGGTTGGTTTCTTTACCCATGGGCGCTCGATGGGTCGGCCCGTTAGCCCAACCCAGTAGCCCGACCCGTTAGCCTGACTCATTACCCAAAATTTATAACAAAATATTTTGGGGGTTGGGTGGGTGAGGGATTGAACTTTAGACATTATAAAAACTTTAAGACCACACACTTAACCATTAAATACTTGGAATGATGGTGATACAATATGCATAATAAATATATATTTTGGTATTAGTCTAGTAGCTTTGATTTTTAAAACAAAGTTACTAAGATGACTGTTGCCCTACTTGAGTGCCTCTGGAAAGAAAGTCATTCTTTCCTTTGATAAATTCCAATTCTTTCCTTACAAGTTACAATTATAGAAGAAATTCCTTAAAAAAAAAAAAAAAAAAAAAAAAAAAAAACTTACCGTTGGTTGGAAGAAATTCTTTCCTTAATGAGTTGATATTGGATTCTTCATATATTTCCTTTACGAATTGATATTTTATTCTTCAAATATTTTCTTTAAGAGTTGATATTTAATTCAATGTACTTATTTATTCTTATCAATAAAAGTTAATTAATCTTATTTTAGTACCTTTTTAAGAGGTATGTCTTAGTATTTTTTTTAATAGAATCTTTTCAGTAGATTTAATTGTTCAATTTGATAGTTTGTAATAATATATAATTATAAATTTTTTGGTTAAATTTTTATAACCCCATTAAAGACCTGTTAAAAATGCCCATGGATAGCTCATTAAACCCACCTCACTAGCCCAACCCGCTAAATCCCAAATGGGCATTGCCGATGGGTAGGGCCATGGGCTAGGGTTTTTCCATCCAGCTCGGCCCAACCTAGCCCATTGACTAGTCAACAGCCCGTTAAGCCCAGCTCATTAGACCCATGGGCCAAGTAAAAACAGGTCGGGCCGGCCCGACCAGGCCCATTGACAAGGCCTAGATCATGGTGTGGCTCAAGGAGTAGTGGGTAGCTAGAGGAGTAAAGGACGGGGCACTGATGGTATTATGGGCAGTAGGCAGGGAATTGTCCCATCAGCTAGCAGATCCGCTTGTTTTTCTCAGCAACCCCACTAGTCAATCAATGATGTCAATCACTCCCTGTTGCTCTCCTTTGAATTTGGTAGTGGAGCTCCACAAAGATCAAAACCGAATGGGAAAGTGTCTATAGTGGGGAAAGGGATAAAGGCTAAGAGCAGAATTTTTGTATCAACAGAGGCAAAGTTCAACGGCAGTCATCATGGAAGTAGGGTGGAAGCATCGATGGGGGATTTTTTGGCAAGGAAAAGTGATGGTTTTGTCACCAGAGATGCTAGCACAAATAAAAGCCAGTCCAACTATGATCTGGGGCTAGTACGACAAGGACGAGATGGAGGCTTGGACTTATATCTTCCCTGTGACATTGATAAGCCTCAAAGAGAGCTCCTTTCCATTAACAGATCCAGCGTGGATGGAGTGGGACCACCCTTGGTGGATATTCCCATCAGACAAACCAACGAAAGTAGAGGCAAGGATCTTCAGTTGGAGAGCTTTATCGCCATTACCTCTAAAGTGAAGCTTGAATGAATCAAGTCAGGTGGAAGATGTAAAGGAAAGGAAAACTTGGATTGCAAAGGCAGGGGCAGTGAGGTGTTGGGGAAACGAAATTTCCAAGGCAGTGGTCAGGGTAATCCCTCATGTCTTCAATCTACAAGTTAGCTTTCGGAGCAACCATTGGGGATTCTAGAGCACATGATGGTTGTGGTGCAAAAGGGTGGAGTTGCCCAAGAAACAGTTGAGGGAGATGAGATGGAGGTGTTTGATCAGGTCGGAGGCCATGAATCTGCTTGAGGCAAAACTCGCAAACCTTTCATATTTCCCAATGAATATTGTTTTCTAGAACTGTAAGGGGGCCTTGAACCCCCGTTTTCATAGTGTATTGTCGGATTTACTGAATAGACACTCCCTTACAATTGTTGTTGTTATGGAAACAAGAATGGGCGGAGAAAGGGCAAAAGCCATCACGGATAGGCTCCCTTTCAATGGGGCGATCCATGCCAATACTATTGGCTACTCTGGAGGCATATGGTTGCTGTGGAATTCAGATGTTATGGAAATTATATAGCTTGCTAAGACAGAACAGGAGATACATGTCACAGTTAAGGTACTTGACTCTAACCTTTACTGGATTTTATCTTCCATTTATGCAAGTCCTAGATTAGCTGAGCGTAAACTTCTGTGGAATAATTTAACCTCTATTGCTAGTCTACACCAACTTCCCTAGCTTATGGTTGGGGACTTTAACGAACTCCTTTCTTGTAATGATAAACAAGGGGGAAACCCGTTGAATCCTAGGAAAGTTCAACTCTTCAAAGATTGCTTGGATGCCTGTGGGATGGTGCATTTGGGCTTCCATGGGCCCAAGTTTACATGGGTCAATAAGAGAGAGAGACGGGTTAGTTCATTCAAGAAAGGTTGGATAGGGCTTTTGCGAACTATGATTAGAGGGAATTGTACCTTGAAGCCTCAATTAATCATCTGGCCCGAACCTACTCAGATCATTGCCCAATTTTGCTCAGTTTGGAAGCCCCCAATGGCACAAGATTAGTTAGACCCTTTCGTTTTCAGCCCATGTGGATGTCACACCCAGCTTTTCCTAAAGGCATAAATGCACTTTTAGTCCTTATATTTTGGGGTCATTTCTATTTTGGTCCCTACATTTTATTTTTACCACTTTTAGTCCTTAAACTAATTAACACTTGACATTTAGGTCCTTTTCGTCACTCAACTAACGGTAAAAGCTGACGTGGCAAACGAGCGCACTGGTGGCACAGTAAATGCTGACGTGTCCATTAAAATAATATTAAAAATACTATATCAACATCCACGTCAGCTTCCAAATAAGCATCTAACCTTAAAAAATAAATTTATCAATTTTAAAAATTATAAAAAACAAAAAAACATAATTAAAAAAAAAAATGGTGGAATTTAGATCTGTTATGTTTGTGCCTAGTTTCTTTTTCTTCTTTATTCTTTTTCTTCTTCCCACTTTGCGACTCTGTCAATTTCTTCTTCTCTCTTTTCACAAAATTAAATATACTAGTTTTTAGACACAAAATAAAAAATAAAAAGTTTCCCCACAAACCTAGATCAAAATCCCAACCCACTGACAATATAGATTCAAAATTATCTCAAGCCCTTTCTCTCCAAACTGTTTTAAGTTTAGACTCTCTCTTTAACTCACCCTCTCTCTTTACCTCTCTTATTGACCTTTCATATTAGATCGTGAAGAGAGTGAGTGGGCTTTCTTTTCCTCTCTTACTGGCCCTTCAGATTAGACAGAAAAGAGAGAGAGTGGGTGAAGGTGAGAGATTTAGTGAGGGAGGTGTGGATTTGGGAGCTACTGCCTAGGGTGGTGGCATTGGTGAACGGTAGTGGGCGAAGGCAAAGAAGATAAGGATGGCGGTTAGGGTGATTTTGGAGTGGCGGCTTGGGTTTTTGGTGGACAGGGATGGATCTTGCAATGGCGCTCTTCTTTAGATCCCAGCGAGTCCACCTCCACCACCGAAGCGGCAGCGCTCTTCTTCAGATCGGTCAGATCATTCATTCTATTTGGGTCTTACTGGATTTTGCTGGGGTTTGTCTTGTGGGTCATGCTGTTTGGGTCTTGAGACTGTGAGAGTTGATCTTGATTTTGAGTGGTCATGTTGTTTGGGTCTTGAGACTGAGAGAGTTGTTCTTGTTGGGAATGAATGGGAAAACTTGGGTTCATCAATGAAAGAGTGAGAGATGATAATTTGTTTTTTCTTTTCTTTGGTGTTCTTGTGATGGGTTTGAGTTCTTGGATGCTGGGTTTGATTTGGGAAGAACTAGCTGTTAAATGAAGAACAAGAAGAAATTTTTTGATCTCTGTTTCTTTTTTTTTTTCATTTGCGTTGTTGTGATCTGGCTCTGTGTTTGTGTTTGATCTTTTTTTTTTTTGTTTTTTGTTTTTTTTTTTTTTTTTTTTTTTTTTTTTTTTTTTTTTTTTTTTTTTTTTTTTTGTTTTTTGTTTTTTGTTTTTTGATTTTTTTTTTCCCGTTTGTGTTGTTGTAATCTGGGTTTGTGTTCTTGTAATTTGGGTTTGAGTTCGAGTCCTTGTTGCTAGGTTTGTGTTCTTGTAACCCAGGTTTGAGTTCTTGTTGTTGGGTTTGATTGAGAAGAATAAGAAGAACAAGTTGTAATGTTCTTATGAAAATTAATAATGATAAGTAATATTTAAAAAAAATTTAAATTAGATTTAAGGTTTTTTATAATTTTAATAATATTTTAATTGTCATGTCAATGCCACATCAGCTAATAGGGTGTTCCGTTAGCCACATCAGCTTTTCTTGTTAGTTGAGTGACCGAAAGGACCCAAATGTTAGGCGTTAATTGGTTTAGAGACTAAAAGTGGTAAAAATAAAATGTAAGGACCAAAATAGAAATGATCCCAAAATGTAGGGACTAAAAGTGCATTTACGCATTTCCTGAATTTGTCTCAGCAACTTGGGCTGAGGGCTTAGGCCTCAAACCCAATGTAGAGAAGTTTATTAGCGATGTCACATCCTGGAATAAAGATGTCTATGGCAATATCTTTCACAAGAAGAGCAGGGTTGAAGCTAGGCTACGTGGGGTTCAGGTCAGCATTGCAAATAGACCTAGTGAGGCTTTGTTCAGACTTGAGACTTAGCTTAAAAAAGAGTATTTAGATATCCTTAAACAAGAGGAAGAATTTTGGTCGATGAAATCTAGATACAATTGGCTAATCCAAGGGGATAGAAACACTAGGTTTTTTCACATCACCACCCTGATTAGAAGGAAAAGGTATAGAATTTCATGCCTTCAAGATAACCAAGGTAATTGGCTCTGTGATGAAAATGAGGTTGCCGAGCTAGTCAGATCTGGCTTTGTTAATCTTTTCTCTTCAGATAGTGTCAGTGTACTTAAGAATCCTTGGGAAATTCCCCATTAGCCGAAAGCCCTTAATCAGGAAGAAGCAATTGAGGTGGCTGCTGAACTTGCCAGTAGAGAAATCAAGGAAGGGTTATAGAGTTTAAAGCCTCTAAAAGCCCCAGGGCCAAATGGATTGCATGTTGGCTTTTTCCAGGCCTACTGGAATGTGGTGAGGGATACAATTATCAAGGAAGTCAAGGGTATTTTTACTAGATATGTCATGCCAAGCCACCTTAATAAAACTTTGATCTCCTTAATTCCCAAGCGACCTGGGGCTGATTGCTTGGCAGCCTTTAGGCCAATCAATCTTTACAACACTGTGTATAAAATTGTGATGAAGATCATAATGATGAGGATGCGACCCTTGCTGCCCAACATTATTTCTCCTCTCCAAACGGCCTTTATTCCTAGCAGATTGGGACTGGACAACATGATTATTGCCCAAGAAATCCTTCACACCATCAATGGAAAGAGAGGGCAAACGGGTTACATAGCCATCAAAATAGACTTGGAGAAAGCTTATGATAGATTAGAGTGGCACTTTGTAAGAGACATGCTTCATTTTTACAAGTTTCCTAAGCCCCTCACCAAGTTGATTCTTAGCTGTGTATCCACCTCTTCAATCTCTGTGTTGCTTAATGGTGGAAAGTTAGAATCCTTTTTGCCTTCTCGGGGTATCAAGCAAGGTGACCTATTGTCCCCGTATCTTTTTATAATATGCAAGGAGATGCTAGGGTTCTTGATTGATATGAAGTGTGAAGAAAATCTATGGGATTCGGTCAAAGCATACAAAAATGGACCGGCCTTCTCCCATTTATTTTTTGCCGATGATCCGGTACTTTTTGCTAGGGCTGATATGAAAAACTGTTGCAATGTGAAGGAAACACTTGACACATTTTGTGAGCTCTTTGGGCAGAAGGTAAGCTTGGCTAAATCAAAGGTTTATTTTTCCCCAAATATTAGGCTTGAGTAGCGTGAAGAGATGTGTGATTTATTGGGTATGAGGTCTACGCCCAATCTCGGCAAATATTTGGGTTTTCCCCTTAAGCACCCTGGGTCAACGTCTTAAGACTTTGATTTTGTTATTGAGAGAGTCTAGACTAAGCTTCAGGGTTGGAAAGCGAGTCTACTTTCCATGGTTGGGAGGGTACTTCTTACCCAATCAGTGACCTCAGCCATCCCTTCGTATTTGATGCAAGGCTGTTTTCTTCCTTCAAGAGTTCTAAATTGCCTTGACAAATTGAATCGAAACTTTATTTGGGGATCATCAGAGGAGAAGAAAAAAATGCATATGATTAGCTGGGAGAAAGTAACTAAACCCAAGGATAGAAGGGGATTGGGCATTCAAAGTGCCAAGGGGATGAATCTTACATTGGCTGCGAAGCTGTGTTGGAGAATGGAGACCTCTGAGAATGCAAGGTGGGCTGAGGTACTGAAGAAGAAGTACAGATTAAGGACACACAACAGGAAAGGGAAGCACTTGTGTGTTTGGTTAGCCATAAAAAGGGGTAAATCTCTCTTTGATAAGGGAAATGGCTCATTGGGAATAATAGCATGCTTAGTTTTTGGCATGACAAATGGATTAATGAAGGGACAATTTGAGGTGGGTTTCTCTGTCTCGCCTCTCAGCTCTCAAGTCTCACTTTCCTTCTTTTTTTTTTTTTTTTTTTTTTTTTTTTTTTTTTTTTTTTTTTTAAAGATTTACATGGGTCATGGGCTGGTCGGATGATGGGCAGGGGTTCATATTTTTGGGAGGGGGGCCCGAGCTAAAACTAAGGGGGAGCCCAAGCTCTTTTCTCTTTTTTTTGGGAAAATTTTAGCTGCTACAGATACTAACTATAAGCATGCTAAAGCGAGTTCAAATATAAGTTCAAGTCAAATAATTTAACAAAATGATGCATGCATAGGCTAACGCCAAGAAATTTTGTTGTGTTCTTGATGTTAATATTATCCCACTACCACGAACTTTCATTCATCTTTTTCAGTGGAAACTACTTGTTACTTTCTTGTAGAAAATAATAAAATTTTGGCAAAAATGTAGAACTGACCCTTTAACTTTCAGCCTTTTTCATTTCAGTTCTTTAATTTTTAGTTTTGTCATTTCAGTTATTTAACTTTCAATTGTTGTCAATTCGGTATTTTGTTAACCATTTGTTAAGTGTTTCCGTTAAATGAGCAAAACGACGCCCTTTTGTTTTGTTTTTTGTTTTTTGTTTTTTTTTTGTTTTGTTTTTTCGTAATTAAAAGAAATTAAAAAAACTGTTATTAAAAAAAAAAAATGAAGAAAGGAAAACTCTGTCGATCTGGGTAGAATAGAGCAAAGAGAACATGAAGAAAGGAAAGGAACCCACATGCTTGATCGATTTCTAGATGCAAGAGATTGTGAAAGAGTTAACAGCGTGCGTGTACTTCATTTGCGCTATTTAGTCGCCAGAGCTCTGTACCGTAGAATCTCACGCGCCACCGTGTGCGTGTACTTCATTTGAGCTATTTGGTCGCCGGTTATCAAAGAGTTGGACTCTGACAACCATATCAACTTGACTTCTTCACACACTTTCGCCAAAACCTCCAGATGCTAGTCGAGGAGAGTCACGACCCAGAGGAGCGATGAAGTGGAAGCGTCTTGAGCAGCAAAGAGAAAGTCGAAGAGGTAGCTTCCGATTTCAATGTTGTTGGTGTTTGGCGGTGGCAGCGTCATGGTTTCACCAGATTTAGATAAAGCTATTAACTTCTTCACAGTCTCTTGCATCCAGAAATCGATCAAGCATGTGGGTTCTTTTCCTTTCTTCATGTTCTCTTTGCTCTATTCTACGCAGACAGATTCTTCAACTTCGTTTTTTTTTTTTTTTTTTTTAAATAACAGTTTTTTAAATTTCTTTTAATTACAAAAATTTAAAAGAAGTTCATATTAAAGAAGTTTTCTAGTATGTACTAGTGCAAAAAATTCCTCTCTACCTCCAATGGCAAGAGGATTGGCATTCAGTATAGGACTCAAGACCCTTATTGCTCTTGTACTAGTCCGTGAAACTTGGAGTGCTACTACTAAGGTTAATCATTACTGTCCTCCTTCTTCGTTTGGCCAAATCCTCAACATAAGCTTTCCTTTTCGATTGAAGAGCGATCCAGAAATCTGCAAGGACTCAAGGTATGAACTATCATGTGAGAACAATTGAACGGTGTTGCACTTATTTGTTGGAAAATACAGCGTACAAAAAATCAATTACAATAACTACACAATCAGGGTTGCAGACTCTAGTATACACGATGACAATTACTTCTGCACCCCAAGTTATAACTTATATCACTATAGGCGAAAATGGCCCACTATTACTAATTCCCAAAAAAATTAGCAATATACCATTGTTTTGAAAATATATAGGGATCTACCACCTTTTTTGAAACTCGAGTTTGTGAAACTCGAGTTCTTTGAAAAAATGTATTCAGAAAAATTTTGAAAATTTTTTATGGTACTCGAGTTCATGAAATTGGAGTACCATAAAAAATTTTCAAAATTTTTCCATGGTATTCGAGTTCTATAAACTTGAGTACTATGGGAAACTTGATTCCACTACACTCGAATACCTAAAAAGTGGTAGATCCCTGCATATTTTTAAAACAGTGGTAGATTACAACATAGTTTGCAAAAAGGTACTATTTGGCTATTTTCGCCTATCGCTATAATTTCAGTAATCGATATGACTCTGTATATACCACATATCAGCTGAAGAAAGAGTTAGTATTGGTGGAGTATGGAGCTCAGGAATCCTGAACTATCATGGAGTTTGGTTTTCATGAGCTGTGATAAACTGATGAATTCTCCTTACTATTTGGACACTTCTACTTGCATCGACAACTCTTCTAATTATATACTATCTCATTCCAAGGGGTATAGAAATGTTAAAGTTGGTAAAACGAATGCAAACGAAGTGAAGGACTCGTGCCGAGTAGAGAATATAACTCGGACATCGTGGCCAAGAAATGATGACCCAAATGTATCCTGTAAAGATGTCCACAATGAATTGGTATATGGTTTTGAGATTTCATGGCTCGGAGGTAATTGTAAAAGTATTTGCGGAAGATAGTACGAGTGTTGCTATCTCAATGACATGAACCATGTTTAGTGCTACGGCAAGATCAAGGGTGGGTAAATAATGCGATAAAGGCCATAACACTTTTCCTTTTCTAATTTACATATACATGTTCACCATTATTTTCCTTTTGCACCTCTTTCACACTGTCACTAATTGTTGTATTTTCTCCAAAAGCTGATGATATTATTTTTCTTTGTCAAATCAGGGTTCATGGCCATTGTCACGCCCCAAACCCAAAAGGATCCAAATAATGAAAAACCGAGCCTTAAAAGAGATATTGTCAAGGATTTTTTTTTTTTTTTTTGGATAAAGATAAATAGACATTGTGAACTCTCCACAATATAAGTCAGAGTTCTATGAGACATTTACAAACAATACAAATAACAAATGATGCCTCCAAATATACATGAAATTCCAAAACTCCAAATGGATCAACATATAATCACAATTCTTCCTAGGATGGGCAACCTCAATGACAGAATCTAGGCCTACTATGCTTAAGGCTAACAAATCACAAGAGCCAACCTTCGATAGAATTAGTTATGGCCTCGATAAATTTAGTAAGTTGAGTCACCAACCAATCATAGCATAAATCTCTCAATTAGCATAATGCACCAATCACCACTGATAAAACAAGCTCCATGCCCGAGGTATAGCAAATTTATCTGAAAAGCTATTAGAGAGTGGGATGAGCTAAAGCCCAATAAGAAGTATAATTAATGGGGGGGGGGGGAAATGCAAGTTTCATGACGATAAACAGTTTACAAAGCATGTTTTAATTTGGGAAAATTCTAACTGAATACTAGAAGATCATTTCCATAATCGTATGACAAGAATGATTAAATAATGGAACACAAAATTTCTCAAAGTAAATACCTTAAAACTATATACCATAATCTGTGAGCGCTAACAATATAGTTTTCAAAACCATAAAATCTAACATACAGTAATTTATCACAAAGATACCACATTATCACATAGATTGGTCAAGGGATCCACCCATCCACAACTGGCATGATATTGTCTTCTCTAGTATGCAGACTCTTGGCCCTATGGACAGGAACCTCACCCATACCCTCAAGGTTTTTCTCTTCCCCCATGGGCAGCAGAGAAAGCGTGTCTAATAAGACCTCTCTTGCATGTGGTCTCTTGGCCCCATGGGCAGCAATCTCACCTACACACAATTAAGGAACCTTTTCCCCCTATGGGCAACAGGAAAGAACACATCATCCAAAGTAAAAGGGCACTGACCTGAATTTGATTCTGTTGTCACAAAGACTACGAAAACCAAATCACATATGGCATGGTGTTAAAACCACATAAAGCTCATATGTTACATATACTTTGAAACACACAATTTATATCTAGGTAATTTCAGAAAAATCTTAAATAATCTAACTTCCACAAAGTTTGTAAGGTTTTCAACTTCATTCTTGTCAATAGATTTTCTATCAATTTCCCGCATAACAAAACAAGATAAGCATCTTTAAATTTTCAAATATACCATAAAATCCATGATTTCCTTATCAAAGATTAAATAAAAGATGTTCATTTTTTTCATATTAACAATTCATGCATTTCCCCAATTGCAATACTAAATATGATGCATTTTCATATATAATCATTTATATATATATATATATATATTAAGGTTACAACACAATAGTTTTTAGGATCCATAGGTAGTTTCCAAAAGCGTGTCTAACCCAAAAACAACATTTATGCAACATGATTATTTTTTCAAAATCCCATTAAAAAGCTATTTACCTTAGCAGTCCAATCCAAATTTACCTCAACTAGGCACTGCATTCAACCAATTAAGTTACTAGTTCCATCACGAAGTACCTTGGAACCTAGAAACACAAGTATCAAGCCTATTAATAACAAGGCCTACTATAAAATTACGCTATCAAATTTGTCTTAATAAATCAGAAAGAATTCCCTCAAAAATCAAACCTAAGGCCCTAAAGCCTAGCTTGACCATCCCAAGACAAGTACCCCTACCTAAATGGGAACCAAATAAGCATACAAGAAACTTATAGGACTACAACACAACCAAAGCCTTTAATTTTGCTTTAGCAAACGATGTCCATTTACCAACTTGATACAACGTATGTCACTACCAAACCATGATAAAATTAGCCAAAGTAAAACACTTGTCATAGAAAGCATATAAGAACTTACAAGCTAAACCACACAACAAAAGCTTGGAGTAAATTCCTTAAAGTCTCAGCATCTTAATTACACTTTCAGATAACTTCCAATAGGTCAGCCTTTTTTTATAAAATTTGTTTGGTCCACTTAGATTTATCCAAAAAGCTTGAAATTAAATAGGGAGAAGCCTTTAAATGTCTAGTATGTACAACCAAATATTCAGCTAAAAAAGATTTTTCTATAATTTTTAAAAATCACGTAATTCAGCATACTCAAATCTGTCAGGGACAGATTTACAGTCCCAAAAGAAAAATCATTATAATTATTATACTAGCCCAAATGCTTTGAGACTTGAATCAGGTAAAAGATGTATATTAGCTTTCATTATAGCCATCTTAGGCTTCCAGATTCAATCTATGGTAGTTATTATGAACTTTTAACTACAATGTGTGCAGAGTTTCTACAGAAAACAAATTGAGTATTAAATATGGTCAAATGGTATTTTTGAACACCAAACTTCATATCCCCTTTCGAGAAATATCATATGTTCATTCTCAACAAACCATTTTATCATTGATACTATACATAAATAACAGAATTTTAAGAAATTAACACAACAAGCGACCACAAAACAAAGTTTAGCAAACTCATACAAAGCCATAAATCGTACAAAACTAAAAAAAATCTCACACAACCCAAAACTGAAGCTTGCATTACCCACTTTTTAAACATCCTCAAGAAGAAATACCCATATCAAAATATTATCCACACCTAAGAGATTGACTCTACACAAGCTTTAGACCATAACCAAAACAATAAGGAGATCCAAGAAAATTTCACCTTTACACCACTGTTTCAGCAACTCAAGAGGAACACTTGTTGCCTCCATTAAAATGGAACAATGCTGGTGTGGTTTAGGTTGCTTTAAGTGGTGATAATGGGTGGTTGTGAGTAGAGGAAGCTTGCAATGGGTCGGCCATGAGGTGGAGAAAACAGGAAGAGAAGAAGAAGCTAGAGAAGAACACAAGAAGAGGGAGATAATTGTGTGGATCCAAGGAGGGGTTGGGGGGGGGGGGGTAATTTGCCCCCTAGCAAAGTGGTGGGCAAGAATATTATAAGTTAGCGTGCAAGTTGAAAGATTTTTGAAAGTAGCATCTTGAGTTTCCAAATCTTGAGTTCTTAAGTCTACAAGACTCGAGTTTCCCTTGAGGATGTGGCAGTTTTAGGCCACATGGATCTCAAGTCTATAAGACTCGAGTTATGTCTCAAGTTTCCAAAACTTGATTTCTTATGAAATAGAGTCATAAAAACGTGCCACACTACCACAACGAATTGGCGCCTCACTGATCTTGAGTCTACAAGACTTTATTTCTACTGGAATAAAATCAGGTAGGTGCCCAATCTTTTGGTAATGGTGATTAAAAAAAATTGGAATGAGGATTCATCAATGATGACTCAATGCATGAATATGAAGTATGAAAAATATGGTTTATCTTTCAAGAATTGTTGTTGAAATATATCTACACTATTTTCTTGTTTCTGTTTCTAGTTTGTTGCTTCTGTGTGGTTTTGGTGCTACTTGCATGTCTACCGCTGATGGGTTTTATACTGCCGATGAGATGCGCTTGTCTCTGATAGAGTAAGGGTTTGGGGTTTGTATGTTTGGGTGTGAAGGAGAGTGAAGTGAGAGTTTGAAATAAAAGTTGAGTCTGTGCTTGAAATATGATCACAAATCGAGTATTAGAAACTTGATTTCAACGTGTCTCCACGTGGAAAAAAGTCCACGTTAGATGTTTGGTAGCTCAGGATCTCAAGTATTAGAAACTCGATTTCTACCCTAAACTCGAGTTTTAAAAACTTAAGATGCTACTTTTCCACTTTGTTTTGAAACTGGGCAACTAACAAAATCCTTAGCAATCTAATGTTAAATGAGAAAAAAATAAATAAATTCAAGGAGGGGGCTTTGTTGATTGTGGACCATTAACTACAAATATCTTGAGGAAGCATTTACCACTTTACCCTTAAGTTTCTTCAATTCCTTAATTTTCACCAAGCTCATTACCACAAATCACATAAATGCCATTATATGCTTTAGATATTCAAAAGACCTTTTCAAAAAAATAATTAACCACCTTAAAGAAAAAAATTAAAATTCACTTGAGATATTATGCACATCTAAATTTTCTTAAGAAAAAGGCTTGGGGTGTTACAGCCATATTGAAAGCTTGTACTGGCATCATGAAAAATATATAAGATATATAAGCAGAGGTACTAAGGTAAGGAATCGGATAATATCGACTAGGACTATGAAAATATATAGAGTTGCACAAGTTGTTTTTGTTTTGTTTTCCCACAACGTGATTGCAAGCTGTGTGCTTGATCTCCAACTTTTACCCCTTCATTTAGATCTTAGAAACCATTAGAAAAACAGAACGATGACTATTGAAATTCTTGTTTGTTGAGACTTGAGATGGCTTTAATCAAATCTCAAGCCAAGTTGAAGCACAAATTACTAGAAATAATTATCTGAAGTATTGAATATATGTATACTCCCTGCATATATATAGTATGTGAACCGCAGAGTCGTTGAACTTAGTTATCACTATTGATGCATGAGATTCTTTCTCATCTACCATGCATAGAGAAAAATATTTAGGCGTGACACAATTGATAGTATTAAAAGTTTAGCTGTTTATGTACATTTTCTAATCTGGCCTTTAACTTCTTTTGATTTTAATCGATTTTCTTTTTTTCATTTTCTTTAACTTCCTCTTTCTTTTTGCAAAATCATTTCTTTTAAAAAGAAGGATGAAGAATATTTGGCCGACCGTTACACAATTCTCTTTTTAGTTCAAATCAGTGTAAATTTAATTAGATTTAATCCTATTGTTTGAAAAGTTTCATTTAAAGTCCTACATTTTTTAAATTGTTTCAATTTGTCCCTCAAAAAGATCATTGTCAACTAAATGTTCTGAAGAATCAAATAAGTTGCACATAAAGACCCGTCAAACATCAACACAAAGTGATATTTTATTCGCAGAAAAAAAAAAAAAAAAAAAAAAAAAAAAAAAAAAAAAAAAAAAAACAAACAAACAAACCTCACAAAATGATCAGATCATCAGTAGATTGCATTTATTTGCTAGGATTATTTAAAATAATTTTGAAAGTTCTTTTGCGCTAAATGTTATATATGATTCACATGGAAGCATTTGTGATATCTATATACGTTTTAAATATAAATTAGATGAATTTCCTTTAGTTTTTGTTAACAAAAATTCAATGAGGGGGTCGAGTGAATTGATTTAAAAAGTTATTGTTTCAATTACAATTTTAAATTTTGTATACTTAATTTGAAACCAACCCCAAAAATAGGAGAAATTATGTAAGTTATCACAAATAATTTAGTAGTGGAGACAAGATAAAGATACTACACTTGAAACAAAGCCTATTCAAGCTATTAATAAAAAGAATTTAGCATGCAGTGATACACTTTGCAGCGAAAGGAAGCAGCTAGTTGATAACTCGTTTCTAATGGGTTTTTCGATTATGATCTTGCAGTGATACACCTTGCAGAAAAATTTTTATTTGGGACTCCATTTGTGGTCGCATTTTTAATTTATAAATGGCGTAGGAGGAATTTATCAACGTATGACGCAATTGAAGATTTTTTGCAAAGCCACAATAACCTCATGCCCATAAGGTACTCCTACCCAAAAATTAGGAAGATGACCAACGGTTTCACGGAGAAATTGGGAGAAGGAGGCTTTGCCATTGTATTTAAAGAAAAGCTTCGAAGTGGTCATCTTGTAGCTATAAAGATGTTGGATAAGTCCAAAGCCAATGGTCAAGACTTTCTTAGTGAAGTTGCAACAATTGGAAGGATTCACCACACAAATCTTGTGCAACTCATTGGCTTGCTTTTGTGTTGAGGGACCAAAGTGTGCACTTATATATGAATTCATGCCTAATGTTTCTCTCGACAAATACATTTTTTCTCAAGAAGGAAGTATCCCCTTAAGTATTGAGAAAATATATGAGATTTCTCTTGGAGTAAGTCATGGAATTGAATATCTACATCAAGGATGTGACATACAAATTCTACATTTTGATATCAAGCATCATAACATTCTTCTTGATGAGAACTTCACCCCAAAAGTTTCTGATTTGGGCTTGCCAAACTTTATCCTCCAGATTATAGCATAGTTTCTTTGACTCTTGCAAGAGGAACACTAGGATATATGGCTCTAGAGTTGTTTCATAAGAACATAGGAGGCATCTCTTATAAAGCTGATGTTTATAGTTTCGGCATGTTATTGTTGGAAATGGCAAGTAGAAGAAAGAACTTTAATGCATTTGTAGACCAAATTTACTTTCCAACTTGGGTCTATGACCAAGTTTGCGAAAGAAATGACATAGCAATGGAAGATGCCACAAAGGGGGAGAAGGAAAAAATTGAGAAGATGATCATAGTTGCATTATGGTGCATACAAATGAAGCCTAGTGATCGACCATCAATGAATAAAATTGTAGAAATGCTTGAAGGAGAAGTTGAATGCTCACAAATGCCTTCCAAGCCTTTCCTATCATCTCTAGGGGATGTAAGAGACAACTTATATCCAACTTGCTCATCAATTCAATCAGGTGAATCAAGTCAATCATCTCAATTTTAAATGCAAAGTATTTGATATGTCAATCAGCTGATTTACACGTGAAAGTTTTAGGAATTTTAGGTATTGGTTAATTCCTCAACAAATTTTCTTGTAATCTCTACAAAAGTTTACTTATAATGACAAAGTTTTAATGTTATTTTTTTCAATGTCATTTGTAATCATGTGGTGTAATCAAAGACAAAGTCTGATAAACGCTATCACTATGCAAGTCTAGAGATTTTTGGTAAAGAGAAATCAAGATCAATCAATTGAAATCAAGTAGTTCAAAAATTTGTAGAACAAAAAGTTTGTCTGGTGTTCTTATGATACTTCCTTTCACCCTTAAATAGCTTTCTAAATAGTTATTGTTAGGTTCTAAGGAATTAGGAACTAATGTATTAGAACTTCAATGTGTAATGTTGTCAAACCATGATCAAAACATTTAGTCTAGATTTAGACTACTCAAAGTGTGTTTATGAGTAACGTTGGAATTGAGTACACTGCAGGATTTATTGTGTAAATCTGCAAAGCTCGATCGATCGAAAATTAGACTCAATCAATCGAAGCTCGTACAGATTGTTTTTCTACTGATTTTTCCAACTCAGCCCAAGCCCTTGTGACGTGTAGGGTTTTATGTTTTGCTTCTAGTATAAAAAGAAAAACCCTAGCCACATTTTAAAGGTTGTTGATATGCTGTGTGTATGAGTCTCTTGTGAGATCTAGAGGTGTTTGTCTTCATACATACTTAGGGTTATCAAGATCAAGATTGATGTCAAGAACTTGGTGATCGCTTTAGTTGCTGCATAAAGAGCTTAAAGAGAACACAAGTGGGAGTACTTGTGGTTATTGTGAATCCAAAAAAAAAGTAGTCCTTAGACTCGGAGCTGTCACGTGGTCGTGGTAGTAAGTTTTCTACTTGAGGTAGCAATAAGATGTTAGTGGTCTAAATCACTATTGTAAAACTTTAATTCTTTCATAGTGGATCTGTTTTACCTTGAGAATAGGTAGGTTAAATCCTCCCCAAGTTTTTTACCGTTTGGTTTTCCTAGATTATCATATCGTTGTATTCTTTATTTTTCACACTGTGTCAATGATATGATTTACTTGTGTTAACCTAGATTTGAATAATTTACCTAAGTTGATCACTTGGCTAAACAACTAGGTTAATTTGTTTGTGTTTAAGGGGTCTAAAAACGTACAGTTATTAAATTCATTAAAAACTTTGGGATAATTACACATTACCCACCTGTGGTTTACCTCTGATTCTAAGTGCCTACCTGTGGTTCAAATTTTGACACTTTACCCACCTGTGATTATCTCCGTCTATGTGCTTTGTGCTCACCTCTCCCTCACCGTTACTCTAACATAGGAAATAGATCAAAGTCACTCCCATCCAGATCAAAACACTCACTTTTCCAAAACCCACTCAGTCACTCTCATCCGACTTGCTCACCAAAAATCACTCAATGTCACTCCCAAAAATCACTCAAAATCACTCACTCACTCACTCCCATCATTCATGCAAACCGAACCGAGGAAGACAGCTTCTCTGTTCAGCTGTGGCAAGAAGACTCACTCATGGGTATCGCGCTTCACTTCACTTGACTGGGAGTTGAAAGCTTGAGGTCGTGCATGCAAACCGATTTGAGGAAGATCAAGATTATTGCCTCTGTTCTGTTCAGCCGTTGCAGGTAGATTAGGATTTTGCATTTTAATCTTTGAAATCTAGGGTTCTGAATTGGGTCTTAAAATGCCGGTGGATTTTAAAATGCCGGTGGTGAGTTTTAAAATGCCGGTGCTGGTGGTGGGTTTTAAAAACCCATTTTTGCCGGTGGTGGGTTTTAAAATGCCGGTGAGTGTTAAAATTCCTGTGGGTTTTAAAATTGGGTAGTCTTTCTTCCAAATTCTTTCTTCCAAATTCGGTTCTTGCTTTACCATGGAACTGGTTTATATCTGCATTTTTTTATTACTGGCTTAACAATTATGAATATATCTACATTTTCTTATTACTTTAAAATAAAGGTCTGTGGCCCATCAACTTTTTTAACAATGCGGTTGTAGCATGAGTAGTTGTTACTAAATTTAGATGAGTTGATTCTTGCCACTCGTAACAGATTTGTTAGTCTATAAGCTTGTAACAAATTTTTGTTATGTCTTCATTAACTGGCAATGGCTCTACAACTAGTGGTTTCTACCATGCCGGAGATGGTCATTTATGTACCCTTGAGAATTGTGCCCTAAGAACAAGTCGAAAAGCTGGTAACTATGGAAGAAGATTCGTTGGTTGTAGTCAATTTAATGTAAGTAACAATTACATTGTTGTATTTGAATTGAGTTGAATTGAATTATTAGTTGTGATTAATTGTGAACTGTGAAATTAATTGTTATAATTGTAATGCTCAGGTTGGTTCCAAATGTGGCTTTTTTCAGTGGGTGGATAACGAAACTTGTAAGAGTGACCGTGAAAGGATAAGTATGCTTGAGAATGAATTGCAGCTTGCAAATCAGAGAGAAATGACAACTAAGGAAATGGAAGAAAGATGTAACCGGAGGGAAAGAGAAACTCATGAGCTTTATGTAGAAATTAGAGAGAAACTTAAGAGAGTTAGAGAGAGTGAGAGATTGTACAAGATGGCATTAGTTTTGTCATGGTTATTTTTCATTTTTGTAATGTTGTAGTTGTGTTTTGCCTCAGTAAACAATAATGTAAGAGCGAGGAACCTTAATCTGCCATGATGCTTGGTGGGATGTTGAAATGTTATTGGGTAATTGAAATGGAAAGTGTTGTTTTTGTGCAAATATTGTTTAGTATAATTTTTTTATTCCTTTTTACTTCATCCTGTGATTGATATATATTGGCACAAAGTGTTATGTGAAAATGTTAATAACATAATAACTTGAATGGAACATGTTGGTTCAATATATACACCTATGTCAATGTACACCTGCCTATAAATGGAATATGTTTTACACATATACATGATTTGTTGCACACCTGCCTATAAATGGAACATGTTTTACACAGGCACAGGATTTGTTGTGTGAATACATACACCTGTGTAAATCCATCAAAAGAACAAGACAAGAAAAACAGAGTCCACCAAAAGCACAAGACAAGCACAACACAACAAAATACTTTATCCTATTTCAATGCACATTAACATTAATAAAAGTGAAGAGTCACTGAGCACATCTTGTGACTTCACAAAATAAAAGTGAAGACATTAACATCCTGTGACTTTACAAAATAAAAGTGAAGACATTAACAAAATACTTTATGTCACATGCATACAAAATTGCCAACATTGTTTTTGGCACATTCTATGACTTTACACATTTTCCAATTAAAACCCACCAACTAGTCCACTAGTGCTCAGACATACGCATTTCCAACCGAAATTGTCAATATTGTTTTTGACACTTGACATATACATTAAACAAGTGAACTATAACAAAAAAGTTGTTGAAACTTTAACATCTTCCAAGTTGTCATTTACTACTTTAGGTGCCCTTGCCAGCTGCATTCTTGCCCTTGCCAGCTGCATTCTTGCTCTTTCCACCAACTGATTGAAACTTTCTACCTTTAAACCCCCTAGCAGATGCACTTGGCTGCATAACCAAAATCCAACAGTTAGCAAGATGATCCAACAATAGCAAGTAAGAGGAAAAAAAAAACAAAATAGAACAAGCCAGAGGTGCCTGAGATGGTAAAGAATCTTATGTCTCTCTAGGGGTATGGAAGCTTGGTTGTGAGGATGAAGAGAACCAGTTAGCCTTAGATCTAATTGGAGGTTGAGTTGCAGCCTTAGATCTATTGTTTGGTGCAGGTTGAGATGCAGTTTGACCAAAAGCTCTGTATGCACTCTGAGATCTAGTACTTGGTGGCTGAGATGCAGTTTAAGGTGTTGCAGTCTGCTTTGTTTTTGTAGATTTACTGCCTTGTGTCTACAAAGAGGGTAGTACAAGTTACATACACACGAAATACTTGAGGAAATGAATATAGTTCAAAGCATGGAAATACTTACAGTTGCTGATTTAGCAAGTCTATCTCTTCTCTGTCATGGAGTTTCACCAGTGATGCCTGCCTTGCACCCTTTTGCATTATGTCCTTTCTTGCACTTCCCATACTTGATTGTCTTGTTTATCCTAGAAACTCTATAAGGGTTCCTTGGCTCTTCAGGATCTCTTTTTCTTTGCTTTGGTGGTCTGCCAGGTGGTTTATACACATGAGGAGCAACAGGAGCAGGTTGGTTAGTCTTAACCCACTCAGACTGGCCAGGCATTGGTTGTATTATCTCTTTGTATGTTTCAGCAAATGTCTCTTTTAAGTAATAAGGATGCACATAGTCCTTCACTTTCTCCAGGTTCTTAACAATAGCAGAGATCCCATGTTTGCAGGGAAATCCTATCAAATCCCAAATCCTACAGCTGTATGCTTTCTTAGCCAAGTCAACCATATGTCTCTCACGACCATTATCAACCTCATACATGAAGCTGCCTGCTGGAGTAACACTGAAAGGTATAGATTCATGTTTTAACTTCTCTAATTTGTCTTGAATATTAGGACAAACTTTTCCAGTGTATTTTGCTATACCTCTCATCTTTTTGTATTATTTGGTCATGAGCCTAACTCTAATCCACTCCAACATTGCTAAAATTGGCTTATTCCTAACTTCTAAAATCATGGCATTAAAAGACTCACTCAAGTTATTAGTTAAACAATCACACAAAACTCTACTACTAAAGTGAGACTTAGACCATTGTGCAGGGTTGATGTCAGCAAGATACTCTCATACCTTGACATCCAAATCCTTCATTTCCTGCATTCTTCTCTCAAACTCCCTAACTATTGTGGCTCCAGCACATCTCCATAGTGCATCCTTCAACTCCAAGCCCTTATGATCCACTTTGAAATTATCATAGATATGCTTCACACAATATCTATGCTCACAAGTTGGGAACAGCATCTCAATTGCAGGTATAAGGCCCTTGTACAAGTTACAAAACAGAACAAGTAAATATGTTAGTTAAACATGTTGAAATGAACTGAAGTATGTATTATTGAACTTTAAAAATGTCTACTAAATATGTTAGTACAATTGTAGGTCATACCTTTTGTCTATCACTGATGAAAACCAGATTAAGTTGCTCTGGATCCCCAATATCATCTGAAAACTGCTGCAGAAACCATACCCATGAATCTTTGTTTTTTTGCTCAACAACAGCAAATGCAACTGGGAAAATATTGTCATTTGCATCTCTAGCTTTGGCAGAAAGTATTTGCCCCCTAAATCTGTCTTTCAAGTGGCACCCATCTAAACCAATAATTGGTCTACAACCTCCCAAAAACCTAAGTTTTTGTGCATTATACCTAATATACATTCTCTTAAATTTCGGCTGTGCATTTTCATCTTCCATTTCAGTTTGCAAAATAACCCTACTTCCTTTATCATTCAATCTTATCATCTCTGCATAATCCCTAAGTTTCCCATATTGCAGCTTTTCATCCCCAGTAATCAAGTCAATAGCTTTCCTTTTTACCCTATACACTTGACTGTAACTTATGTCAACTTCAAGTGCTTGCTTCACATGATGTTGAACACCAGCCACTTTCCAATTGGAGTTTTTGTCAAACTCCTGCATAAACTTCTTTGCAACATAAGTTGAAGTCACTTGGCTATGTTTGAAGGATCTAGGGCAAGTGCACTTTGGATTGAATGTTTTTATTTGGAATGTCAACTCTTCAGGTAGTTGAGATGCATAACACCTCCATCCACATTCATTGATGCAATAAACTGATATCTTCTTCTTCTCATTCAGCTTGAACTTGATATTTACTGGCTTCTTTATCGCATATTCCCTCAATGCCTCCCTAAATACTTTAGAGTTTGGAAACTTTATTCCTTTCCTTAACTCTGGCTTTCTCATGTCAGTTTGGACATTAAACTCAGGTTCTTTTGCAGCTGGTGTTGGCTGATCATCATCAGACCCTACTAGACTTTCCATGTCATCTTCAAGAGATGGGTCAATCCATTCACCCTCTTCAAGAGGTGGGTCATTGTCAGCTGCAGTATTCCTATGTGGGGCTACATACACATGTACATCCTCATGGGTAGATGGCCCATCATCTCCTTCAGAGGGCCTATGTGGGGCTGCATGTGTAGATGGCCCATCATCTACATTTCCAAAAACATCATCATCAAAATCTGGTCCCTCAAACCCTTCCTCTAACCAATCAATATCACCTCCTTCAGCATCCACATTACCTCCCTCATGCACCTCATGCACATCATCATCACTCTCACCCACCTCATGCACATCATCATCATCATTTGCTACTTCCTCATTACCAAATGGTTGTTCAACAGCAAGTGGCTCCTCACCACCCTCAACATATAGTGTTATGTTATCTGTAAGCCATGCAGCATGGATCTCACACATATAAACAACATCATCATCTTCATTTATAAGCCTTAACCCTTGCTCCAAATTACCTTCAGGAATAAGATAATGATATCTACTTGTACTAAGTGCCCCCACATCACAACAAATATCTTGTATTTCAAAATAACTAAGTCTATCTGGGTCAACATTATTAACAAAAGAAGTACTACCTCCTAAATATACCAAATCTGGGTTCCACACAAACTGCCCACCATAATGAATCTCAAAATTGAATACTAAGTCAGCCATCTGCATGTAAAACACAACAGAATAAATGAAGATGATAAAACTTATAAATGAAAGATGATCAAAGCCTTAAAGCATACATATAAAAATGAGGCATCTAGTTCTATTGTTAATAAAGACTCAATACCTATATGGATAAGAGTAGTAATAAGAGCAGCACCATTAGTTAACTGGTCGATTATTATCACAAACTTATTTCAAAACAGAATTGAGCAAACAAGAGAACTCAGAATGCAGTTGGACTTATTTTAAAAAATGCATATATAACCATCTAGCTTATATCATAATTGACTGAATAATTATTTCAATAAAATTATGAGCATTATTCAACTTTTAAAGGGAATGGAGAGTTTTTAGTTCACTGGTCCATTAGTTCACTGGTCAAATTCATAATTAGTTCACTGGTCCATTAGACACTAACTATAACATGTTGTCCACAATAGACTCAACCAGTAACATTCTAATTAATCTGAAAATCAGAACCAATGATCAATTTGGTAACAAAAGCAGTAAATCAAACTGATTTCAAATTGACAGAAGCAGTAACCAATGATCAAACTGATTTCAATTTGGTAACATTCCACAAAAACAATTAAACAATACAAATCACGGCAGAGAGAAAGCCTACAACAGAACAATCATGAGCATGATCGGGTGAGGGAGAGGCGGGTAATACTAAACAGAACAATCATCAAAGCCTACAACATAAAAAAATGAGGAGCAACTGTAAAAACAAAATTGGGTTTCAGCTGGAAATTTCTCTGACTCTATATAAAAAAAAAAGGGTTTTTAAAACCCACCACCGGCACCGGCATTTTAAAACCCACCACCGGCATTTTAAAATCCACCGGCATTTTAAGACCCAATTTAGAACCCTAGATTTCAAAGATTAAAACGCAAAATCCTAATCTACCTGCAACGACTGAACAGAACAGAGGCAATAATCTTGATCTTCCTCAAATCGGTTTGCATGCACGACCTCAAGCTTTCAAATCCCAGTCAAGTGAAGCGAAGCGCAATACCCAGGAGTGAGTCTTCTTGCCACAGCTGAACGGAGAAGCCGTCTTCGTCGGTTCGGTTTGCATGAACGATGGGAGTGAGTGAGTGAGTAAGTGAGTGATTTTGAGTGATTCTTGGAAGTGACACTGAGTGATTTTTGGTGAGCAAGAGTGACCGAATGGGAGTGACTTTTCAACTATTTCTTATGTTAACGATGAAGGGGGAGTGATTTTGAGTGATTTTTGGGAGTGACACTGAGTGATTTTTGGTGAGCAAGCTGGATGAGAGTGACTAAATAGTTTTTGGAAAAGAGACTGTTTTGATCTGGATGGAAGTGACCTTTCATCTATTTCCTATGTTAGAGTAACGATGAGGGAGAGGTGGGCACACGGCACATAGACGGAGATAATCACAGGTGGGTAAAGTGTCAAAATTTGAACCATAGGTAGGCACTTAGAATTAGAGGTAAGCCACAGGTGGGTAATGTGTAATTATCCCATAAATTTAATAACTGAACATGAGAAAGTGGCCAAAATGTTCTTGCTCCATATGTCATATCTTAGTTTTAGTCAATGACAAAACAAGCCCGTCTAGCTCAGTTCGTAGAGCGCAAGGCTCTTAACCTTGTAGTTGTGGGTTTGAGCCCCACGGTGGGCGTTCTTAATGTTTTCTTAGCAAAACGTTTTAGCAATACTGTGCACATCATGGGATCTAGTGACATTTTAATGTAACTTTGATAATTATTCAAAAAATAATGTAACTTCATGTTAAAAACTATTTCTTTAAATTAATAATTTTCCTACCCTAAGGAGTTTGTTATCCAATTATTTAAGAAATAAAAAAATCACACACACATGGTCAAGTACACTACACACACGCCCATGTTCTTGAATGTCCATAAATTTTCTAAAATTTAAAGTGTTCTAAAAAACATGTCCATAAATTTTCAAAATTGTTTTATTTGTTGGCATTTGTGTTACTTTATATTTTCAAAAGACTTTGAAAAATTTCAAGATGAAATAAGTCTTAAAACACAAACTCACACCCTTTATCACATAAACAAATTACACAAAATATTTTAACAATTATTAAAAAAATTAAATAAAGAACAATACTTATTTAGCCAATTCAGTTGAAGCAGAACATGTAGGATAATTATTTCTTTTTATGATTCCTATATATCCTTTTTAAGTTGCTAATTTTGCCCTAGATAACTAGGGCATATACAGAGCACTTAGTTGGGTATAAAAACAACCAATTTGACAGTGTGACTATTCAACTAGGGTGTCCAATTGCAATATGCAAAGTTTAGAGAAGATATTTAAGGTGTATGGGACATAAGATTTATGTTCTTGTTTACCAATACTAGTAAATATGTTCTAATAAAATTAATAATAATAAAAAAAGACTAGTAAATATGTTCTAGTTGGTAGTTGGTTGAAGAAGATATTGTTCTCAGTGATCACAATGACCTTTGACATTTGAGATAATATAATTGTGATAATTGCAATAAGTGTACAAGTAGAGATTAATTGATTAGACACTTAGAATTTATAAAGGACCATCGTCCAAATAGAAGAGAAAAATTATTTGTTAGACTAGAAAAATTAGCACTGCCCTGCAGCTAGCAAGTCATGAGTCCTCTATTTAGTTTCGCATATGGCATAATTAATAATTGGTTTTAGATCTCAATCAATAATTGCATGGTGGAATTATAGTGGAACTAACTTGTAACTTGTGCTCACGCACAGAGATGTTCAATTGTAACGGTATTATTGATGTTGTAGACAGCATAACATTTTTAAGAATTAAAGCGAGACAAAAAAAAAGGAAAAAAATACCTCGGAGTTTTGCCAAGAATTAATGAATCGTAAATCTAACTTTGGATATGAAGCTAAATAATCAAACGAAGATATAAGATTTGAAGCAGATTTACTTCAATTAGAAGTATATAATGGTAGAGAGGCGAATCAATAATACTAGGCTTCAAATGAGAAGCCTATCGATTGACCTACGAAGATCAAGTTTCAAAGATCTGAATTCGCTCTTAATTGACCAATTATTTGTACTGGATGTCTTTTAGCTTGGGTGCCTCCATGTCAAGCAAGTCCAACTCAATCCAATGACCATGAAGCATTCATTTTAAGTTCAATAAATTTAGAAAAACAAAAAATTTCATAACTATTTGAGGTAATGAATTTCATAATTGTTTGAGGTGACAAATTATTAATGGTGGATGATAAAAAAATAATGACAGGTACATATAAAAATCAATAATAATCGATCAACTCAACAATTGAGAAATTTATTGTAAAAGCTATTTTGTTTGTAGCATTATTCTTTTAACTTAGGTGTTTTTGTTTGTTAAAGTTTAGTTTCATTTCTAACATTTTCTCCACCAAAAAAAAAAAAAAAAAATCATTTAAATAAGTTTATTTTTTTAATGGTACATACAAAAACCCACACAAAAAAGAAAGAACCCACATTGGCACCCAATCATACCTGTCGGGATATTTTCATCCATGCAAAAAAATATAATATTTAAATAAATGAGATTAAAAAAAGGGAATCATTGTAGAACACGACACGAGGTCCAGCTCAAAGGAGGCTGATTTTTGAAGTGTAAAATCATTTCAGTGTCTAAGATGAAGACTCATCAGAAAAGCAAAAGCCGCACTCAACTCAACACAAGACATCAAGTAAGGATTATCGATAGATACACGTGTTTTCTGGCAAAAATGGTCCATTAGCATTAATTTTTGAAATATTTAGCAACAGAGCACTGTTTCGGAAATAATTAGGGAAATACCACTTTTTCCGAAAACGCCGCTATAGGGCCCGAAAACGTCACTATAGGGCTTAAAAAACGCCACTATAGGGCCCCTTGAACCTGTTATGGGGACTTATAAAAAAAATTTTGCAGGAAAACGCCGCTATAGAGCCCAAAAACGTCACTATAGGGCTTAAAAACGCCACTATAGGGCCCCTTGAAACTGTTATGGGACTTACAAAAAAATTTTGCAGGAAAACGCCGCTATAGGGCCCAAAAACGTCACTATAGGGCTTAAAAACGCCACTATAGGGCCCCTTGAACCTGTTATGGGACTTATAAAAATTTTTTTCAGGAAAACGCCGCTATAGGCCCGAAAAAGTGGTAGATTGCTATATAGTTCGGAAACAGCGTTTCTAAGCAAATTATTTCCAAAATTGATGGTAATGGGCCATTTTTGCCCGTGTTTTCTACATACACATGCACTCGTATCTACATTGTTTTCAACAGACACCATATCTACATTTTGGCAGCACTTTCAACTTGTGCTCAACTTGATGATTTTTAGATTTGGGGAGTTGGATCCATGAAATATATCAAGATGGTTAAACTAGAGCATCCTACGAGTTTCAAGAAGTCATTAATTGAAATGTACTCAAAATCTGGAGATAATAGACAATGCTCGTGGAGTATTTCATGACATATATAAGCAAAAGATGTAGTCTCATAGAATGCAATGAACCAAGGACTTGCTCTACATGGCCTTGGTAAGGGGACTTTGGCTCAATTCCATCAGATGCTAGACAGCCAGATTATATAACCTTTATGAGGACAACATATGGAATAAGCCCTATGTTGGAGTAATATGGATGCATGTTTGATCTTTTATGTAGAGCAGGGCTTTTGAAGGAAGGTATAGATCTCGTAAAAAAAAAAAAATAATAATAATAAAGCAAAAAACAAAAAACAAATGCCCATGGAACCAAATGGGGCAAATTGGTGCGTGCAGAGTGTTTAAAAATGTCAAGTTAGGGAGGAAGCAGCCAGACACTTGCTATATTTTGGAACCAGAAAATGATGGAATCTATGTTTTGCTTTCATACATCTATGCTAGAACGCAAAAGTGGGGAAGAAGTTAGAAGAATGAGAAAACTTATGCATGGAAAAGGTAGTTGCAGCACAATGTCGTAAATGGAGTGTCCCATACATCTGGTTGAAGATCGTTCTCATCCAGAATCTAAGGAACCTAATGCTAAATCAAATGACTCAAAAGTTGAAACTGGCTAGCCATGTTGCAGAAACTTCAGAAGATCTAGTGAACATGGATGAGGTAGAGAAGGAAAATTAAATTTCTCTGCTTATTGAAAGACTGGCAATTTCTTACGGTTTGTTGAAAACACAACCAGGGGCCAAGATACGTATTCTAAAGAATCTCATGGTCTGCTCCAATTGACATTATGCATTTAAACTTATTTCCAAGATTTACAAACGAAAAATTACAGTAAGGGACTGAAATCGTTTCCATCATTTCAACTAAAATTGGCTTTATGAACAAGGGTTGACCAAAAAGAAAGTTAATGAGATTATTATTATTGTCAAACTACACATTAGGTTGATATCCATTTTATTATGATTCAAAAAGTACATCAATTTCCCCATTTTTCGCCTTCATGCATTAAAGCTTTGCAATGGCACATACATGCAAATTAGATCTTGCAGGGAACTTTAGATCTTCCCAGCCTTCATCATCCACTTTAGAGAAGTATGAGTCAACCATACGGTCACTAACAAACTCCAATTTAGAGGGTTCCCACTGAGAGAGAGAGAGAGAGCGTAAGATGAAATAAGAAAAATAAACAGCAATCTATATTTATGAAAAATATTGAGTGAGAAATCTAAAATACCAAAGATACAGAAAAAGAATGCATATCTACCTTTGGGTTCTTATCCTTATCCCACAGTATAGCTCTGCAGCCCTACAGTAAAAGGGGAGGTCTTAAATGATCCTCAAAAGAAGAAATTAGGAGAAGAAAAATATGTGAGTAAGATGAAACCTCAAAGAAATCCCTGCTGAGTTTTCCTTGCACGACATGACAAACCATTCTATACTCACGAACAAGGCATTGACCAACACCTTGGAGCCTTCCTTGTCTAATCTGTTCGCAAGAAGAGAATAAACATTAACTGGAAACAATCTCTTGAGACAACTTAGTTTTGTCTACATTTATAAAGTTATTGAGGGAAATAAAGATTCTTGCAGATGTTCCACTAGCTATTTTCAACAGGGCCATACATTTATATAGATCCGGGTGTATCATATTTCTTTAATGGTGGTAACCATACAACAGAGGAGATCATATGTCAGATAACCCCCAGATTCCATCTTCATACTTCAAATGATATGCCCTCTTGCACATATTAATAAAATTTTGTGTACCATTATTACAACTATGATTTCACATATTTACGGGGGAAAAAAAGCATCGTGCATATCAACCAATCTGCGTCTCTCTCTTTAAGCAAAAAAAAGCAGGCAAAAGGTACAAGGCCATTATTTATTTTTTATCAAGACAACTTATATTGGCCTATAAAACAAAAAAGGAATCATTATAGCAGGAGTGCAGGACATTCTCTTTCTTAGGATCCAACTTCATTCTCTAACATTTCTGGTTGTTCCTTCAAATTCTACCACAATCCCCACCCCACAGTGACTAAAGTATTTAACTCAAATGCCCTCCAATGGCCATAGCACATCTTTTTTCCTGATTAACCAGTGCCAAACTATGTCACAAGTCCCATGTGCTAGGTGCAGATGACAATCTAGGTGTCAAACTAATTTCATAAACAAACACGGGAACGAAGCCTTATCTATTTTTTTTTTTCAATTGATTATTCTAGAGAGAAATGAAAAACCCATGATACTTGGGATCTCCTAGAAAATTCTAGACTCAACTAAACTACCAAAATACCCTTAAGTCGATTCTCAAAAAAAAAATACCCTTAAGTTACAATTTTGCTCCTAAATACAAAATTGATCATACCTTTTAAATAAAAATCCAAATTAAAAACAATTTTAATCCTAAGACCTTTAGAACCACATGACGTTTACTCAAATGGACTTCACACATAGGTCCATAAAATAAGTCTTGACTAGACAAATTTGCAAATAACAAATTAATCTTCCATGACTGCATCACATGATGAAGCTTGAGATATCTGATAGTTCTCATCTGTACAGAATTGACACTTGATACACACTCCAAAATTCTTGAGACTTGTGAAGACACATTGGCATATTTCATTTTTTCCTAATAGTGAGGATTTATACTAATTCATTTATTTCCTAATAATGAAGACTTATACTCTACAGTTTTGAGAAACCATATAACTTTATTTGCTTACTTTAAAACAAAATAACTTAGACATAATAAGAGCTCCTATGAAGGAAGAAGAGGCACGTATGTATGTATGTGTGTGTATGTAAATTTTTTCTTCTCTAGATCAACCGCTGAATCTTTGCCCTTAGGATATCTAATAAGATAAATACTCATTTCATATTGTCACTATTGTGTCTCCATCATGCTCTGTCCTGCCCACTAGAAAATATATTGTGTCAGATATTAATGTCCTATATTCAGACGTTTGGTGTTGGTGTCCTTATTGCATAAAAGCCATGTCTTGTCTCCATGGATGACAAATAGCAACAGATAGAACTCAAAGGCATTATTGGTTGCTTCTTTTGCAGTCCCAAGTGGGGGAACATGGTAACATATCTTCTAACCTACTTATACAATGAGAATCACTCCATCATCCTATCTGTCATTTTAAGCAGGCCCCCTTTTCCATGAGATTGTTAAACCTTTTTATCTGATGCTAACAACAGTATCTAAGTTAACCAATCAGAGGTTGTAGATAAGAATATACATGCATTGTGTCACATAATGAATATCTTAAACACAGCTACACAAGTTAATCAGTCTATAACAATTAAATGCTGACTGGAATGGCAGTATTAATGCTTACTGCTCCCTTACCGATCTCAGAGAAATTTTAAGGCTTGTTGGAGATGCTCCCTTCAGTGACTGGAGTGTTGCAGAGATCCAATCATCCTTCTTATTCAAGGTCTCTTTTTCCTAAAACAGCCAGCACAAGATCATTATCAGCAAGTGGTAACATGCAAACACCAAAAGTAAAAGAATATTACTCAAAGCACTTGTAAACTATTAGAAGACATCTTACAAAGATAACAACAAATTCATTTTATCAACACACATAGAATTTAATATTATTAACTTACAAGAGAAGATATAATTTCTTCAACTGTTCTTCGAGAGAAGCACCTATCAATGACATTCAATCTGTAGCCAAGTGACCACAGAAAAACTGAGGATTGGAATTAATCAAGAAAATATTAAAAAATATTAGAAATTTGAGGATCTTGGACAGAAGCATAGGTTTGCATTTCAAAAATGAAAACATTAGTTCTGTAATACAAAAATTATTCTGATAGAATTGTCTAGCACTTAATCTGTGAGATATAGTTCATTTATCGATGTATGTTAAGATGATACATGTAGAAAATAAATCAATTAAGCTTTTTTCATATGAACATTCATTGAGAGGAGTTAATTTCATTTCCTTGACATCATAATTATTAAAAATCCTTGGCATGCATGGAATGCAGTTTAATGAATAAAAACTGTAGACGCCATTAACTAGAACAATGCATTTAAGTGAATAAAAACTGTAGAGGTCATTACAAAAAGAATAATATTTACAATTATGAATGCAGAAATAACCTGTGATATGCACTTTGCTCTTTCATATAAGGTTGCTGTGAGTACTCATCAATAACCGCGGAGATTATGGCAGGATCACTTGAATCTACTTTGCACAGTGCTTCTTCCAACAAAGACAATTTCTGGCCAATAATCAAAAACACATAAGGCATTCAAATGCCACAGTGTTGCAAATTAAAAATAAAACATTGGCAGAGAAACAGAAAGGTGAGGACTACACATGCATAGCATTTCATGTTAATGGCATGAGTCAAAAGATTTTAGAAGACAACTCTTAAAGAGAAAGTAGGTACTGTAACTTGTAAGTATGTCCTACACTTAACCCCAAGGGTTTGATCTAGTGGTTCTCAAGTCCTCATCAGATCTATGAGGTCCTAGGTTTAAAACTCCTAGCTAGCATCTTGGGATCACTCACAAGAGATTCCTCCCTCTAATTACTTAATATGTGTGGGATAAGGGACTACACATGCCCGGGAGAATAGTTAGGGGCTCCAAGAGCTTTGGACACCCAAGTTAGCTAAAAAAAGTACCTAGACTTAAAAAAGAAAAGAAAAAAAACCCATCGTCTACTTTTCAGCACATATAATTTTATTTTGTATCTTTGAAAACCTGATTTTTCAATAAACTGCAAATCAATTACTATCACAAATGACATTTCCTTGAATATTAATTAGAAAGCTCCATGCCATATTAAAAAAAGCAACTATTTGAAAAATTAATATTATATAAAATGCAAAGTATGTCGCACATATACACATATAATAAACAAGTCTCTTGTAAGCACATTACATACGAAGCTTGTGGGATCCTACAAGAATGGCTTCTGGAACTTTGTAAGAGCTTTAAATACAAAGCTTGCTACCATTACAACCTAAAACGCTCGTGCCAATATGTTGTCATTTACAACACAATCATTTCAACCTTGTACCTCTTATCTAAAAAAACTTCATATGTGCATATAAAAATCAATGACAAATCATGACAAATTTCACATTAAAACTCACGTTTAATGGAGAGAATAGATTTGGAGTATCAAGAATTAGGGGAATGTGCCAAACTAGAGGCCTGGTTGTGGCTTTTTTAGAGATGTTAACTTAATATTGAGAAACTAAAAAGAGGAGAGAATGAGGGGAAAGAAATGGGTCTCGAACCCATTGCTTTGCGATCCATACCGTTCTTATAGAAAAAGGAGCTGCCATTTAAGTTAGAGCTCATTGGCAAATTTGATTTTTGATGTTTCTAGTAACTGACACCCTCACCTTTAATAAGAAAGGATGTGCACTCTTGTCATAGAAAAGTATAGTACAGATATGTATGTATAATGTATATCACTAATGTACTTTGCACCTCCCCCCCCCCCCCCCCAACAACAACAACAACAAAAAAAAAAAAAAAAAAAACCCTTAAAAAATAGTCTTATAAAAAGAGATACAATATATCATAATGTGAATGTACAGTCTCCACATGCCAGCAAAAACATGCCAATGCATGTTACTGCTTCCAACTATTCCTCAACCAAACAAGTGTATCTTTTTCCTTCATTATAATTTTGAGCAATATACCTAAAATCAAATATGTAAAGTAGGATGGAGCACTACCTCTGAGGGGACAAAGTGAGTTGCAAGCCCACATGCAAGCATTTCAGCACCATCCAACCTAGTGCCAGTAAGACCAACATATTCTCCTGTCAATGATTTAGAATTATAATGAATATCTGAGTGAAAAGGAGACCTAAATCTATAACTTCATGAAAGTAGCTAGAACATAAGCAAAAAGATATGCACATAGAAGAAGGGAAGGGGAAAGGGGGAAGGGGAAAGGGGAGAAAAGGTTACCAAAAAAAAGGCCATGAGAATAACAAAATAATGCAAAATATTTCATAAATTAGAGGGTAGAATACAAGCATAAAAGTATGTAAAGACCACTTTGTGACACTTTTAAGCTTAGATGCAACCTGCTGCTAATCTTTCTTTAGAAACATAGAATTCCTATACCAACAACTTATATATATTCTAATAAATAAAATTACAATAGAATAAATGAGATTAAATTCTATAAGGATGTGGTATAAAACTCAAGTTTTACACCCTCCAATCCCAACATGCCACATCATCAAATCATATAGTAAAGAATAGACACAACCACACCTAATCAATTCTAATACTCAGATGTAAACACCCTTCAAGTGCCTGATCCCTTTTTTCCCCCTTCTTTCTTTATTAATTTTCTTTTACTTTTTGTGCCCCATGAGTCTCCCAACCTACAGATTATGCACCTCCCTTGGTCACTTGTCCCATACCATGATAACAAGCACATATAATACTCTCACCAATACTGCTAGTTCACAATAGTATCAATCAGTCATACATATTAAAACCTACAAATAGGAATTGAACTACTCGAGAAAATTTAGTGCTAAAGAAATATAACAACCAAAATCCTACTGAAAACGAACTTCACCCCTTTTTCAGGGAAGAATTGGTATCCAAAGAGTTACTATATATATCAATGATGTAATTGCCATTACCAAAGAATCCAGGGAGTCTTGACAAGTAATAAGAGGCACCTACATCGGGGAAGAGCCCCAAAGCTGTTTCTGGCATTGCAAAGACCTGCAATATCAAATGCATGTTAACCAAGAAACCTAGATCTACTATTTCTTTCTTCAATTTTTTTTTTATAGGAAGGTGTGTAACACTAGAACTTTTTTTTTTGGTTAAGTAAAAAGGTATCGAAAGTAAAAGGGTGTAACACTAGTACTTCCTAGGAGGTCAATTATTCAAACACTAATATTGCCCAAGCACATTTGTTTTGGAGTTTTAATGTGATTCAATGCTTTAGTGCCATTATGATCACACACAAGAAAACTAGAACTACTAAATTAAAACAATACTGCTCAATCCTTCTTTTTATATGTAAATACAAATCATGTATCCATATGGAACACATCAACAATAAATAGAATGTACAAACCAAAGTTACATACCACTTTAAGACAAATGAATGATAACATTTCAATTGATAGCATTGAAGAAAAAAAGGAGAAAGGAAACCAGAAGCTTAAGCCATAACAAAGATTAAGCTCCAACAATTGGTCATTACAATGAAAATTACCTAGCTAAATGTTTTACCTCCAAAATAAAAACACATAGTAGATCCCAAGGAGGACCAGAAAAATATCAAAATCAGATCAAATTGAACACTTCTGTATATTACACATCTCCAGTTTGTCAAACTTTTACAAACTCTATTTACCATTCAAGCATCTCTGCCAATAATTCAAAAAATCAAACAAGATTTCTTATTGTCGAGCAGAATGAAGATTTTGGAAACCATCCTTTAAAATTCTCGTCTACAAAGAGAAAACTCAAGGAAACTCTAATTGCCACAACCAAAGGAAGGGCTAAGTCATTTATGGACCTTTTCCCTATAAGTAAACTATGTCATTACAGACCTTGGTAAAAAATTTGAAAATTTTAAGTGGTAGACAAGGCAATGTCCTTTTGGGTGGATGAGTGGTGAATTCTCATAGAATATATCATGAATACATTCCAAAAATTAGAAACACAAGGTTAAGGCCAAACAGTGCTTTGTTGTATGCACAATGTCTTCAAATAAGATTCTCAAGGTGCCCATTTGATCTCCTAAAAAATTGGATGCCCCCTGGCAGGACTTTCATCTGCTGGTCAACCCCCTGCAGCATTCTACATGATCTATTGATTCACCATTTGCCTCAGCTTTTTCTTTTCTTGATCAGTTTAACAGAACAATTTTTTGTAATTGACTCAGGGAGCATTAAGATTATTTAAGTACCCAATAAAGTAAGATGAAAAGTGGTATAACAACCCATATTTAGCAAATATTGTACTTACAATTATACATAATAAGTTAAGAACAACATGGCAGGCAACAATTAAATAAAAAGAGGGGGGGGGGGGGGGGGAGTAGTGAACCATGAGATAAACAACCACATATAATTCCATACTTTGTGCATTCAAAACTGAAAATAATCAATTGAATGAGATAAAATAAGTAAAATACATTACTGCTGTCTAAAGTCTCAGGAAAGTGTGTAATTCATAATCATCAGCAGGGAGAAATTAAATTTCTATATAAATTTAAACTAGAGATCAATAGAGATAAATACCGAATTCTCTGTTGCAACCCGGAATCTACCATGTATGGAAACCCCAGCCCCACCTCCCATGACAATTCCATTTAGGATTGAAACCTTCAACAATGTTTTCATGCTAACAGTTAGAAAGAATACATACACGCAGATATCAAATGCTAAAAATACATTAAAATTTACACTTCATAGTGAACTGGGTCACCTGGGGTTTATGATATGTTGCCATAATGTAATTTAAGGTGAACTCCTTCCAAAAAAAATTTGCACCTAATCTCCAGTTACCTAATACATGCATATATGAGGGGGAAGTATTACAGCATTTTCATTGATGTCCTTTACATCTTAAAAAAATAAATACTTGACATTTGCATAAAACTTTGAGCATCTTCTAAAGAAGAGATGACTGAAACACTCCACAGAACCATTGACAGGAAAAGAACATTAGCAGAAAATTTAACAAGAAGATGATCCCATATCAACCAAGAGTGAACCTTATCTGGGTGGTAGGTCATTAATAATCTAGATGTTAAGGATCAGCGAGGTGGTCCAATGAGCAATAACAAGAGCCTATACCTGCACTAATATCCCGAACAACAGCTGAAACATCACCTCCAGCACAAAATGCTCTTCCCTTTCCCTAAAAAATATGACCACAAAGAACATGAAGTCAGTTTGCTTTCTCTGCAAGTCTGAAACAACAGAAATCATGTCCAATTTTTGAAATATAAGCATCAGTTAAACAATTAAAACACCTATGTATCATATATGCACAAGAAATTTTCATAAAATTTGTGCATATGAACAATCTTTACTGGCTATACTAAGTAAATTTACAAATTTTTTTATAAGGCGAATTTACAACTAAACTAAATGAAGTTTAACTTCTTCAACTTTTGCAAGTTAACAACCTTAAGAAGGTTGCTTTAAAAAAGAAAAAAGAAAAAAAGGATTAAGGACAAAATCCTTACAACATGCATAACAAAACAACAATCAAAATGATTTATTAGCACAATCTGAATTAAGAAATTAAATGTAATATGCGCTGTCATGTACCCGCATATACATTGGTGAAGTTCTGCCAAAATAAAGTGTCAGAAAGATGCAACTGTCTTTCTGATTTATTTCCAATGCAATTTGAATATAAGACATGAAGATAGTCTCTTAGAATGGACATACCTTGAGTATTACCAACTTCACATTAGAATCCTCCTCATAGGCAATGAAAAGATCCAATAGCTGAGAATTCTAGAATGTTTATTAAAGAAGAAGAAGAAGCATTAAACACAGAGTTCCAGATAAAATTTTATAGCAAATTGGTTGCTTCATTTACACTATCACATGCATGCACAAGTATTGCTGTATTGAATTAGTTATGCATAACATTATCTTACAAAAGCAGAGTATCATGACCACTAAATGGGATGAGAGAAACCAAAATAACAAGAGCTGAAAAAGGCAGAAACTTCCCAGGTAAAGTTGTGGATGACATAACAAAATGTAAGAAAAGGGCATGTATATTCAAATGAACAAAGAAGCAGAACAAGGTTGATCCACCTGAAGGACTAGATATAGGAATCATCCATATTACAAAAATTAATTCAATAGACTAATAAGTCCATATTTTGAAACAAGGAAACAGCATCAAAAATTGCAGTCAGAGCTTTGCACCCTACCATCGCATTTAATTCATTTTATGTCTTTATTTATAATTGACTAAAAAATTATATTATAAAATCTAAATCTAGGGCATATGTATTATGAACTGAAAGTATAGGGTCTGAAAAGAAAAGCTTGCATAGTTTTACTATAAAACATGCTTTCCGACATGTCAACCAAACCTGATAAAACCAATCAGACTTATAGCTGTGGCTGGCAACTAAAAACAATGTGCTGAAATAAATATTCACAGTACTGACCAAGGTTTGCTTTTGAAACTAATGCATATATTGGGTTAGAGAGTGAATAATTTTTATCTAAAAGAAAGTTACTTCTGCACCAACCACAAGCTGAGCTTGTAGTTAATAAGAATAAAAAAGGCTGGTTCGCAAGACAATCCTCGCCAGAATTGATAGAAAGAAAACGCCAAAAATAACAATATCCACTATTATTTTTTACATTTTTTTCCTGAATAAAAATAATTGCACCAAATAATGCCATTCAACCATATGTCTGTTTCTCCAAACAAAAGGAAAAACCAACCTATGTTTGCATGATTATTTAAAGGAAATTTTCCTGAAAAGAAACGATACCCGATGTTCATAGTATAAACCCCACTCCAACAGTCCAACATTTTTTTTTCTCTCATTCCTACAGTTAGAATGTGCAAGAGTGTGGGATATTTTTTCTATTGATTAAGAGGGCAAAAGCCTCAACTGGTAGGACTCAAGTGGGGGTATTCAATAAATTTAATTGGAACATCATTTATTATTCGAAATAATATAAAGACCCGGAAAGAATAATTATGGGGTGATTTAAGAGAAGACAGTACATTTGTAAATGCTGTTTTGCTATCATAAACTAGATCCTCTCATATAAAGTAGCGTAGCCAGCAACAAATAAAAGCATATACACAAGCAGAAAAGCACAAAGGAAAACTTATACACATACATACATACATACATACATATATTTCAACCAAAAAGCACAATATAAATAATAATGCAAGAAAAACACATGATCGAAAAGTAAGTTAGGCGTGACACCATTTGAAATGAGAGGGCATTCAATTGCTTAGGCCTGTTCAATGTCAATATTCTTGCAGACTTCTTCTCTTCAACCAGAACCTGTCAAAACAATCAATCAAAAAACACATATAAGAATCGAAAACGCGCAAACTTAACAATCAAAATGCCCTCTAAAACATCTCCAATGCCACGATTATTAAGGTAATTTATTCAAATTTCAAGGATTCTAGTTACTATTACTCAGTAGGAAACTAACTACTTCCATAAAATCAATCAAATTCCTCACACCCCATTATCAAATTAACAGCATAACTCAAAATTAGTTGAACACTACAATTTCATGAATTCATTAAAATAAAAAATAAAAATAAAATCATTAAAACCATATTATCCCAGGAGAAAAAAAAAAAAAAACCATGTTTTCTATAATATTCAAAAGCTAAGACTCTGTTTGGTTGCCGAGAGTTTGGCTCGTTAGAGAAGTTTCCAAAGTACTGCTACTCAATTATTGTATATTTTCTCAGCAACCAAACAGAGCATGGAAATGAAATGAGAGAGAGAAATTGGAGAGACCTGAGGGTCGTCGGGTTTGGTAGAACTGAGCGGAGCCATGGTTCTTTCTCTCTGTGAATTCGTGCTGATAAGCTCGGTGGTATGGTATGGGAGCTCGTTGCTTTCACGGTTGGGATTTTGCCAATTTCCATAAAGCTCGCCTATATATAGAAACGACAACTCTCGAGAGGACTTTTCAAATTCTACACTTTTACTAAGTCCAGATTAAGATGATTAATTTTATCACCTTATTTTAGTATTCAATTTATTTTTTATACTATTTATGGGTTTTATCATACTTTTTGATATTATTCATAAGTATCACTATATTATTTAATTAATTTTTATCTTTATTTATAATAATTTCAATAAAAAGTTTTTACACTTTTTATTAAATCTTTGTTTGAGATAATTAATTTTGCTAACTTATTTTACTATTTAACTTATTTTTACTACTATTTATGAGTCTCACAGCACTTTTTAATACTATTCATAGGTCTTACTATACTATTTTAACTAACTTTTACCTTTATCTATAATAATTTTAGTAAAAAATTTTCAGTTTCAGTAAAATAAGTGGATCCCAAACAGACCCTAAATGAGAATGCATTTTACTTTTACATCTTTTTATGCAAAAATAACAGTCTGTTTTAGGTCAATTTTAAAATAAGATTTTTTTAATAAGATAAAATTTAATTAATTATTTTACAAAATACTCACATATGATTATTTATGTCATTTTGGATATACGCTGCTCTTTCTTTAAGACATTTTCTTCTCTCCTTCGTATGTGTGTTAAAAATATTTAGATTTCGTTTGAGAGTTCACAAGGGAATTGAATTGAATGATTATAAAGGGAATGGAAATAAATGGAATTGAATGAAATGAAATTAAGTAATATTGATTGGATGTTTTAAAATAAATGAATGAAAATAAATGAAAATGAATGGAATGTAAGTAATCTTGTTTGAGAGTAAAATGAAGGGAATGGAATGAAATAATTTTATGACAATATTACTATTAGACCCCTATTTTAAAATAAAGGGTTGAATATATAGGGTATTTTGGGAATTTTAGTAAAAAAATCATTAAATCTAATTCCATTTCCTCATATTTCTCTCAATTTTGGGGAAATAAAAATTTGAGATTTTAAGGAAATAAAAAGGAATGAGTGTTCCCTTCTACCCATTCTATTCTCTCACACTTAAACTCCCAAAACAGGGAAATAAATTTTCCATTCCCTCCATTAAAACTCCCAAACAAGAGAAGAAAAGAATATTCTAAAATTATTCTTTTTATTTCATTCCATTTTATTCCCTCCATTCTTAAATAGTATTCTAAAAAAAGAATATTTTATTAAAATGTTGATTTTTCTTTATTTTTTAAAATTATTTGTCTCCCTTCACGCAGCAAATGCTTTTCATTCTCTTCCTTCACAATCGAGAACGCAAAGAAATTTTTTTTGCATAAGCTACTATGCTTAAGTCTATTTACACAAGCACTGTAACGAAATCTCATTTTATACAATGAATATATAAAATGATGTGTGTGTTTTTTGAGGTTGACTTGCTGAAATCTTTTGTGAATGCACTTAAGCACCTTTTTCATGCCGTAAATTCCTTTGGTTGGTCTTTTTTGTGTAGTTTATCATGCATGGGTGGTGGTGGTGTAAATTTATTCAAGTGGCATTTTCCATGACATAATTTCTCTCATAGCAAGTAGTTCCATCTAGTGAAAATTCTCATGTAGTGAGCTCCCTTTCTTGATGTAAATTCCTGTATACTCAGTAGCTTTTTTTTTTTCTTTTTTTCTTTTTTAAATGTAAGTTCTCGCATTCACATATTTTTCTATCCCTTGTGGGAGGTATAGATCTATATTTCCATCAACTTCTATCCCTTGTTGGAGGGATAGATGCACAATTCCCACGTGCACATATGCACTCATCTCTACTTTGTTTTCAAATACGCATCATATCGACATTTTGGCAGCACATTCAGCTTGTGCCCAACTTGGTGATTTAGATTTGGGGAGTTGGATCCATGAATATATCAAGATGGTTAGACTAGAGCATTCTACAAGTTTGAAGAATTCACTAGTTGAAAATGTACTATAAATGTGGAGATATGGACATTACTCTTGACGACATATCCAAAAGATGTTGTTTCTTGGAATGGTATGATCGAAGTACTTGCTCTTCATGGCCTTGGTGAGGAGGCTTTGGCTCAATTACATTTGATGATAAGGACATGCATTCAGCCATTTGATATCAGCTTCATTGGAGTATTATACTATTTTTACTATTATTGGCTTTTAGCTGTGCAGGGGTGATAAGTGATTCAAGAAAGTAGACAACATTTCAATGGGCTAAATAAGGAATAAGCCCTAAGTTGGAGCACTATGATTGATCTTTTATAGGACTTTTGGAGGAACTGTAGATTTTTTATAAAAAAAGAAATGCACATGGAACCAAATGGAGCAATTTGGGGGGTTGTGCTTAGTGCAGCAGATTGTTTGTAAAAATCAATTTAGGGGAGGAAGTAAAAAAAGTGAGAAAACTTATGCACAAAAAATGTATTTGAAAGACACCGGGTTGCAACTCAATTGTCATAAATGGAGTTTCTCATTTATTCCTGGTCTAACATCATTCTCATCCAGAAACTACATAAATTTACTTGATGCTAAATCAAATGACTCCAAAGTTGAACTGATAAGCTATGTTGCAGAAACTTCAGAAGTGTTGACGAACATAAAGAAGAAAGACTGGAAATGTTTTATGGTTTGTTGAAAACACAACCAGGGGCCAAGAATCTTATTCTGAAGAACCTCAGGGTCTGCTCAGACCGTCATTCTGCATTTAAACTTGTTTCCAAGATTTACAAACGAAAAGTAAGAGTCAACGGGTCATTTCCATCATGTCACAGATGGTTCCTGTTCATGCAAACATTACCAGAGAAAATAACTTGAAGCATACGCTGGAAATTTATGTTCTATATATTATAATTATAGCATCGGCTAAAATTAGCACCCTTTAACAAGGATTGACTAATAGCACAAAAGATAATGAGAACATCATTGTGGTCATATATGTCTCCACACAATGTGTTGATATCCGTTTTATTATAATTTAAGAAGTGCAACAATTTCCCCATTTTTCACCTTCAAGCATTAAAGCTTTGCAATGGCATATGCAGGCAAATTAGATCTCGCAGGGAGCTTTAGATCTTCCCAGCCTTCATCATCCATCATAGAGAAGTATGAGTCAACCATATCGTCACTAACAAGCTCCAATTTAGAGGGCTCCCACTGGGAGAGATAGTAAGCCAAAGATGAAATAAGAAAAATAAACCAACAGAAATCTATATTTAAGAAAATCATTGGGACTGAAAAATCTAAATGGCAAAGATATAGAAAAAGATGCATGTCTACCTTTGGGTTCTTATCCTTATCCAATAGTATAGCTCTGAAGCCCTACAGTTAAAAGGGGAAGTCTTAAAATAATCGTCAAAAGAAGAAATCAGGAGAAGATAAATATTTGAGTAAGCTGAAACCTCAAAGAAATCCCTGCTGAGTTTTCCTTGCATTACATGAGAAGCAATTCTATACTCACGAACAAGACATTGACCAACACCTTGGAGCCGTCCTTGTCTAATCTGTTTGCAAGAGGAGAATAAACGTTAAAAAGTAAAAACAATCTCACAAGATTTAGACAAATTGGATGGCTGCTTAGTTTTTTCTTTAGTTATAAAGTTATTGAGGGAACTAAATATCATATTTCTATTATGGTGGTATCCATACAACAGAGGGGATCATATGTCAGATAACCAAGTCAAGCTTGGATCCCAAGTGACACACAATCCCCACATTCATCTTCATACCTCAAATGATATGCTTTCTTGCACATAGTGATAAAGCTTTTTGTATTACTATTACAACTATGACTTCACATATATACAAAAAAATGGAAATTCACCATGCTTATAAAAAAATCTGTTCTATGCCCTTTATGAAAAAAGGAAACCAGAAAGTACAAGGGCATTATTTATTTTTTATCAAGATAAAACTCATATTGTCCTTTGAAGCAAAAGAGAGAATAATAATCGCAGGACATTCTCTCTTTCTATGGATCCAACTTAATTCTCTATACATTTTTGGATGCTCCTTCAAATTCTACCACAATCACCTCTGCACAGTGGCTAAAAATGTTTAACTCAACTGTTCTCCAATGGCCATAGCACATCCTGATTCCCGATGGACCTGTACCAACCTATGTCACAATTCACAAGGACAGAGTAGCATGTGCTGGGTGCAGATGTGTATCTAGGCATCAAACCAATTTCATCCCCATTACTCAGAAATGAAGCCTTATCTTTTTTTTTTTAATTGATTGTTCTAGAGAGAAATGAAAACACCTGATTTATTTGAGCATTCAATTCTGTTCATTCCTTAGGTTATTAATTAAGAGGTAGTTACTTGTTTAATGGCTGGACATTGAAAGCATAACACTTGCTGACAAGAGTCAATGCTGCATCTGAAATAGGCACTTCAAACATTTTAGTGTCCAATAAAAAATAGATGCCACCATATCCCCTTTTTGGTAACTTTATATAGGTTCTTGTTACACTTATCATAAAAATTCCTTAAAAAAGGACACTGTTTTCAGTTGTCAATCACTTTTACCAGTTTATAATACTTGAAATTGAATTTCTAACCTTCAGAAACTAGAATAAATGATACTTCTGCTAAAGAAATAAAGAGAGATTTCTATAGACATGATTAGAGCACATAACGAAAATCCTACAGAGCTAAATTTCAACCGAAGATGTCATGAATATCTTAACCACAAGTCAATCAGTCTTAAGCAGTTAAATGCTGACTGGAATGGCAGTATTAAGGCTTGCTGCTCCCTTACCGATCTCAGAGAAATTTTAAGGCTTGTTGGTGATGCTCTCTTCAGTGACTGGATTGTTTCAGAGACCCAATCATCCTTCTTATTCAAGGCCTCTCTCTCCTAAAATTGCCAGCACAAGATCATGGTCAGATAAGTGGTAAACATGTAAACGCCAAAAATAAAAGAATATTACTCAAAGCACTAGCAAACTTTTCGTAGAAATCTGACAAAGAGGACAGCAAATTAATATTCTCATCATGGATAAAATTCAATATCATTGAACTTACAAGGGCAGATATAATTTCTTCCACTGCTCTTCGATTAAAGCACCTATCAATGACCTTCAATCTGTAGCCAAGCGACCGCGAAAAAAAAAAAAAAGGATTTCAAGTTTATTGAGAAGGATTAAAAAAATACTTAAAAAATATATTTGAGGGTCTTGGACGACAGAAAGATAGGTTTGCATTTCAGAAAATGAAAACATTAGAGTTCTTTAATACAAAATCAAGTCTGATAGAACCTTCTAGCACTCAATCTGTGAGATATAGTTCATTTATCACTGTATGTTAACATGATACATACAGCTAGCTAATAAACTAACAGAGCTTTTTCATATGTGCATTCACTGAGAGAAGTTTATTTCATGATTGATTATCCTTGACATCATAAGTATTAAAAATCCTTGGCATACATAGAATACAGTTTAATGAATAAAAACTGTAGAGGCCGTTTAATTAGAGCAAGAAGTATAATCTTTATAATTAAGAAAGCAAAAATAACCTGTGATATGCACTTTTCTCTTTCATATAAGGTTGCTTTGAGTACTCATTGATAACTGCGGAGATTATGGCTGGATCACTTGAATCTACCTTGCACAGTGCTTCTTCCAACAAAGACAATCTCTGGCCAATTATTAAAAACACATAAGGCATTCAAATGGCAATGTCTTACAAAATTAAAATTAAAAATTTTGGCAGATAAACATAATGGTGATGACTATGCAGGCATAGCATTTCATCTTAATAGCATGAGGATAAATATTTTAGAAAATAATTTGTAAATAGAAAGTAGGGATTGCAAGTATATCCTAGACTTAACTACAAGGGTTTGTTCTAATGGTTTCCAAGTCCTTGGGGATCCATGAGGTTCTGGGCTGAAAACTTCTAGCCAACAATTTACTCAGGGCACTTCCATCCATTTGGTCCATTTTGGTTTATTTTGGTCCACCTTGATCTAATTAGGTCTACTTCAGATCATTTCAGACTATTACGGTCTATTTGGTCCACTTCGGTCTATTTGGTTATTTCGGTTCATCTGGTCCACTTTGGTCCAATTCGATCTACTTTGGTCAACTTCGATTCATTTTACTCTACTTTGATCCACTTTGATTCAATAGGTCCATTTTGTGAGTTTCTGGATCTATGATGTGGTGGATCTAAAATTTGTTTCTAAAAATAAAAAATAAAAAACCTACAAAATGACCGATTTATTATCAAATGCACTAAATGAATAAATCTAGTCTTACCATGTTTATTCCTAATTTGTGCTATTGGACTATATAATTATTTCCACTTTTCAATTTCTTTTTTTACCATAATTTCCCTTCTTCAAATAAAATGACCGATGTATCCTCCTCCCGTCCACTCCACTACTTTGCCTTTTAGTTTAAACCAAGTAGGGATTGGAAAAAACAATGCTGATGCATGTTGCTGCTTCCATCACTAATTTATTTCTCACCAAAAAAAAAAGAAAAAAGAACAAAGAACAAGTCTTAGGAAAAATATACAATAAATCATAATGTGCATGTACAGTCTTCACATTCCAGCAAAACCGTGTTGATGTATGTTACTATTTCCAACTATTCCTAATCCAAACAAGGTGCATCTTTTTCCTTCGTTAGAATTTTGAGTACTATACATAAAATCAAATAATTAAAAAAGAATGAAATACTACCTCAGAGGGGACAAAGTGAGTTGCAAGACCACATACAAGCATTTCAGCACCATTCAACCTAGTGCCTGTAAGACCAAGATATTCTCCTGCCAAAGATTTAAAATTATAACGAGAATCCAAGTACAAATGAGATCTAGATCAATAACTTCATGAAAGTATCTACAAAATAACCAAACAGTTATGAATTTAGAAGATGGGAAGGGGAGGGGAGTTACCAAAAAAAGACCATTATAATAATATGTAAGGTTGAATTTATTCAACCATCTTATTGGCTTTATTCCGTGCCAAATTTGCTTGTAATTCAGCATTTAGTAACCCTGTATTTAGGTGGGTTTGATGTAAGGGTAGTGAGTGAGATAGAGTGAAGTTTGCTCAAGAGTGTGCAAGAAAACAGAGTGTCGCGGCTGGGACTCGCGGGTGACTCGCGGCTGCAAGCCGCCAGAAGTAGCACACGTGCCAAGCATGCTGGAAGATGAACAGTCATGCTAACTGGAGCACTACAGGACAAAACAGGACAACTGGCTATACGGTTATCTCGCGACTGGATCTCGCGACTTAGTCAAGCCGCGAGCCACCCCTGTTTTGTAAAAACCTGACGTTTCACATTCCTCTCCACTCCAGTATAAATACCCCTATTACCCACGATTGAAAGAGAGCTTCCAGAGAGAATTTTGAGAGAGAAACCCTAGAGAAAAACTAGATTGATTCACACACAATCTATACCTTAGAGACTCTTCAAATTCCTCAACTCTCTTCCTCTCCATTGTCAAATCCTTGAGAGGCATTATACCAAACCAGGTTCTCACCATCATCATCTTTGTGAGTCTGCTGTTTGGATTTCTGGGAAGCAGTTAGGAAGGAACCAATCTTCATTGGTTGATGCTACGGTCTAGTAGCGAAATCCAGGAAGCTAGAAAAGAAAAAGGTTCGGCGCAACCTCGTTGGAGCAAGAAGCTTGGAGGGCTTAGGTGCACTGGGTAGATTAGGCTTGGAGGGTCTATTGCTGTCCTTGTATCCTAACTATATTTTCTAGTGGATTGATTACCGCTTGGAGGGCGGCGGAGAGGTTTTTCGCCGAGGGCTTCGGTTTCCTCTTCGATAACACATCGCGTGTTGTCTTTGTGTTTGCATCTTCCTTCCTCTCTATCGTTGCCTTTTTATTTATCTGCTGTGGATATTAATCTGTTATGGCTTAGATAGTATTTAATCAATTTCGTTTGATAGCATATGTTAAGTTTCCGCACACTAGTTGTTTGACATATTGCTTGAATTGATTAAGTTGTTATTTGGGGGTCTAAACGTTCAAAGGTGTTTTTGTACACGTTTTTTGAACTTTCAATTGGTATCAGAGCGGGTACACTTGTTGTGGTTTAAATACCTAAGTGTGATCCTTGACCCCTTGTGTTTATTTGCCATGGATTGTGCTTTGTATGACTCTTTGCATGATTTGGTTGGTGATGAATGTAACATACCACATGTTTGTAAAAATGCCTCTATGAGTGTTAATCCTCATAAGTGTGATGACATGTTATTTGAATCCATGGGTGTTGTTGACAAACTCTTGAAGAAAAATGCTAAGAAGTTTCAAAAGAATTTGAGCAAGTTATTTTGTGAAATGGATGATTTGATTGCTAAGCTCAATGAATCCAACAAATTGGTTGAGAAATATAAAAAACTTGCTGAAATTTCTCTTGAAAAGCTGAAAGATTTTGAATGTTTGAATATGGACTTGGATGATAAACTTGTTTTGTCTAACAAACTTGTTGATGATCTTAAATGTGAAAATGAATCTCTTAAGATGCATGCCAAGTGTTTGATTGCTGAACCCATTGATAAAATGGATGATAATATGTGTTGCAATCATGTTGTGGTACCTGATCTTGTGCCTAATGTGTATTCTATCTCTAAGGACAAATCGGTGTACGTTCCTCCACACAAAAGAAATCAAAATGTGGAGAGAATGACTGTTAAGTCACAGCCTCTATTTAGGTCTCAACCTAAGGTTTTGGATGGATCTAAGTTTGTTCCAACTTGCCACCATTGTGGTGTGATTGGTCATATAAGACCTCAATGTCATAAGTTGAAGAGGGAACAAAACCATGTTGCTAGATCCCTTCCCAAAAAGCCTAGTAGACCTAAACACATTGTTTGTCACCATTGTGGTGCCTTTGGTCATCTAAGACCTCAATGCTCTAAGTTTCATGCTTTTAAAAGAATCAAAAGAAAAGAAAAACTTGAGCTTTTTGGAAGTTGTGCTAAAAAGAGTAAACTGGTTTTGAGTGAAAATAGCATGTTGTTAAAGAAAATGTTTAATGCTCTTAACTCCTTGACTATGTGCATCTCCGGTTCTCATTCTTCCAACCCTCGTCTCACTTCTCTTGAGACACTCATTCCAAACAATCGTTCCGTTTGGATGAGGAAGAGTTCATATGGTTGAGCTTGTGCTCTTTTTGGTCCTTGATCTAATTCTTTCGATCTTTGTAGGACCCTTCATGCATTAAATGTCATATCATCATGCATTTTGTGCATCTTGCATTTATTTGTTTGCATTGTTTTGTTCTTGATCTTACTTTTATGTTTCAGTTTTGTGTGAGTAAAAAAATCCAAAAATCACATAAAAATAGAAAATCAAAAAGCTTGATTGACTTTGTTGAGCTTTTGTCTCAAAACTTGTTTTGCCCTGTACCTTTGTGCTAATGGCTTTGTGCATTTTCGAGCATTGCTTGTTTTCATGCACTTATATCACTGTGGGAAAAATCTTGAAATCTTTGTGATTGTTGTAAATAGATCTTCAAACTTGTCATGAATGATTAGTGAATGGTTTTGTTGATCTTGAGACTTGCATAGACTTGTGTCTATATATCTTCCCACTCTTTATTTTTGTTTTGCTAAAAAGAGCTCACCAAATGTAAATCTCCAAATGAAAAGAGATTTTGAGCTGCAAAAGCCTGTCGCACATTCTAGTATTTGACTAGGAAAAAGGGTAAGCGACCATATATTGAAGTGATTGTTTATTCAAAAAGCCAAAGGTTTATTCATTAAAGTGAAATATCATATATCACTCTCACAATGAGAGGTGATTGTCTCAAAAGATCAAAAAGATCAATTGTTATGATTGAAAGTGGAGTCAAATGTAAAGCTCCAAATCATGTTATCAAGTTTTGTGGGAGGTCATATATACATACTTCTATAATTGAGATGGGTCACATGATCTAGTGCTAATTGTGTATGCCTTGGTTGAATTGATCATTGAAGCTTCACATTAGACGAAGGACTATCTCATTGTTGATATCCACACACAACACACAAGTTTATGTTCAATAAATGCCATATTCATTTGTGTGATTGTACTTGATGAAATGTGTTTTTCACTTGCTCAATCTTTGTTAATTCAAGCACAAAAAGATTTTTGAGTATTTTAGGTGCTTTTGGAAAGTATTTTTGTTTGAAATATCTGAAAATTTCAAAAATTCAGTTTTGCCCTGTTTTGGCGGCTCAGTCGCGGGTATGTCAAGTCGCGAGCCTCAGTCGCATCTTCGCTGGTCATTTTTGGCGACTTGTTCACGAGTGGAAGGTCCAGTCGCGAGGTTCACTCAGAGATTTTCGCGGCTCAGCTCGCGACTTACTCGCGGGTAGACCTTCCAGTCGCGAAAAACACTTAGAAAAATTTTCAAATTTTTGTTCTTGAGTGTTTTGGCGGCTTGGGCTGGCGACTGTGTGGCGACTTAATCCGGTCGCGAAATTTGCGTGTTTGGCAGAAACAGGAGCAGTTTTAAAACTTGAATTCCAAACAATCGTTCAGTTTTAAAAAGCTGATTCTGAAATTTGAATTTAAGGGTGGATTTCATGATGTTCATGCATTGTTTCACATTATTGTTCATAGTGTGCATGCTAGGTGTTTGATAAAATGCCTCTTAGACATTTTCTTGCTTGTTTGGACTCCGATGAATACCAAACTTTGGGGTTTCTCATGTTTCCTCATTAGGAACATGTTTGGTTCATTAGTTGTGTATTTTGCACACTTTGCCCCACATGTGCATTTTTCATGCATTGGTCATGCATTGCACTTAGTCACCTCTTGCACACACCTTTGCTACCCTTGTCATGCATTGGTCTATACCTTGCTTCTTCATCCTAGCATGTCATCTCTGTCTTATGCTTTGTAGCATTTTACTTTGTCATGGGTTTGAGCTTCATTTTCTCATTCATCTTGCACCCCTCATGCATCATTAGCATTGTTCGTACCTTCATCTCTTGCCCTCGTTTCTTCTTGACCCTTTGTCTATTCCTGACAAAAAGGGGGAGAGTATACTCTAAAGAATGTTTCGAAGTATTTTGTCATTTCTATATGACTCTTGTGCACATCCTTAGGGGGAGAAATTTTATTTCTCATGCACTTTTGTAGGGGGAGAGATATTCCATAGGGGAGATGCATATACCAAGGGGGAGAAGACATTGTGTTAACTAGAAAACCTTGTTCTGTTTGTTTTCTTGTTGGCTTTATGGTGCTTTGAGTTATGCTTTGTTGTTCTCATTGCATCATGTTTGTGCTATGGACATGCATATATCCCTATGCTATTGTGCTTCTTTGAATGCATGTTCAGATGATCATTTGCTTTGCTATGTGATCATTGTAGTCATTTCTATACTTGTTATATTATACTTGTCTTTTATTACTTGCTTTACCTTGAGGGTCTAATGTGTTTTGTGCAAGTGTTTCAGGGTACAAGTATATATATGTTCCAAGTGCATCACATCTTCTCATCACTTTGAAGGGGAGAAATTTTAAGCACTTTTAGTTTATGTTGTTTAAATTTTTATTCAATATAATGTGTTTTGTACCCATGTGCTTATGTAAGCTTTTAGGGTTTTGTTTTTATGCATGTTTGTAGGCTTTTTGGTATGTACCTTGCCTAGTGCAGCCTTTATGCTATGTTGAAATCAGTACTTTAATCTAAATGGTATGCATTTTGGTTTATGTACTGTCACTCTTGTGCCCTTGTAGGATTGTTCCTAGATGCATATGACTTGTGTGATATGCATTGGTTGAGTGTTGAACATACAAGTGTCTTGCCTTGTGCTTGTTAACTTGTATGTCCTTGTGTTCATTCCAAGTGTGAATGAGCACTGTGATCACTACCTTGTGGTGTTCACTTGGTTGATCAAGCCATGGTTTGTTTCATAACTCCATCTTTGCTTGATCAAATATTGCCTGTTTCATATGCTTTTTATAATTTTCTGCTTACAATGATCATGGTGTATTGTTGTGTTTCAGGAGTATTATGTTCATATGATTCAAGTGCTTCACAACTTCTAGAGTTAGGTGTGAGTGAGTTTTGTTCAACTGTTCCCAACTCACATGTTAAGTCTAGAGTCTGTTTTAGGGTTTTGTCACGGAATAGCCAAAAGGGGAGATTGTAAGG